>NC_092499.1:81667833-81974666 GCF_047511675.1 Marmota flaviventris | reverse complement strand
CTGTATCTCACTTTTTCCCTCCCTTTCTACTTTCCAATCAGGAACATTTCTCTCCAGAAGTCTTATGGACTGAGTCTGGGAGCTGCACACCCGTCATGGAGAGCTGTTTTATATTGGACAGCTCAGATGACAGTTTTGTGACCCAGCTTTCTGAGCTAAGGACTGGCTGCATAGCTACAGGTGCTGTGCCAGGTTAGAGGCTGCCAGGGAGGAGGGAAGTTGAGAACTTTCAGTACCTTATAATGCTTACAAGCCCCAGCCAGTGTTCCAAGCTGGGTGTTGCCCCAGTGAAAAATGGCGACAAAGGTGTCCCAAGATGGAGGCAGCTTCTTTCAGCCATGGGGTGTGAGGTGGGGATGGGGGGCTGGGCTGAGGTGTTGAGTGGTGTGTTCAGAGATGCAGCTCTGTGGCCTGCAGTATTGTGACTGGTGAAAGTCTCTGGACCCAGTGCAGTGTCCCCAGGTGCAGGCTACTGTGTGTAGGGGACTGTGGCAGTAGTTCAATGTCCCGAGTTGGAAGTGACCAGAGGACCCCCATGTTGGTAGACTGGGGTCCACACGTGAGTGGCGGCTGGAGTTCCTGGACGTGGGCAGGGGCTGGGAATCCTGCATGGGTGGGTGGCCAGCAGTCTCTGTGCTGGTGCTGATGGTGGGGGACCTACTTGGGCACCAGAGGACCTGTGTGGATGAGTGGCTGGGAGTCCTGTGCTGACGCTGAGGCCTGGAGACCTGAGTGGCACAGCAGCCATGTTTCCTGCATGGAAGCAGCTTTTGGGGGGATCCTCTAATCACTCACAGAGAAACAGTATTCCCTCTTTTTGAATTCCAGGTCCAAGGCAACACAGAATGCAGCGTCTCTCTAGCCCACCATCTCGGATCCCCTCCAGATTTAGTCTTAAAGATGTCAAATACCTTCTCTGTCTTAAAGAATCTAGTTTAAGAGTAGGCACAATTAGTAAGCTTTTGAGATCTCATTGTGGTATTTTTCCTCTAGAAATAAGTTCCTACAAAGACTTGTAGAATCGAAGAGGTTTTTTTTTTCAAACCAAATAATTTAAGGGTAATAGAATAGACTTGTACTGTTAAAAATGTGAAACATTCACAAATTTTGCATCATGCATGGTTCTAGTCTATTCTAAAAACATTCTACAAAACACATTGAAAATCAAATTGCAGGGGCTGGGGATGTGGCTCAAGCGGTAGCGCGCTCGCCTGGCATGCGTGCGGCCTGGGTTAGATCCTCAGCACCACATACAAACAAAGATGTTGTGTTCGCTGAAAACTAAAAAATAAATATTAAAAAAAATTCTCTCTCCCCCCCCCACTCTCTCTTTTTTAAAAAAAGAGAAAATCAAATTGCAGAGACTAATTAAGAGTTGTAACATAGTGTTTATCTTCCTATCTATCTAGGAATCATTTTTCCCTCAATTTAAGTATTTATTGGTTAACACAAGCAAAAATAAGTGCTGGCGAGTCTGTGGGGAAAGGTACATTCAGACATTGCTGGTGGGACTGAAAATTGGTAAAACCAATATGGTGATTCCTTGGAAAACTTGGGATGGAACCATCATTTGGCCCAGCTATCTCACTCCTCAGTTTATACCCAAAAGACTTAAAATCAGCATACTACAGTGATGTGGCCACATCAATGTTTATAGCAGCTCAATTCACAATAGCCAAACTATGGAACCAAACTAGATGCCCTTTAACAGATGAATGGATAAAGAAAGTGGGTATATATACAAAATAGAATATGACTCAGCCTTAAAGAAAAATGAAATTATGGCATTTGCTGGTAAATGGTTGAAGTGGGAGAATATCATGCTAAGTGAAATAAACTAATCCCATAAAACCAAAGGGTGAATGTTTTCTCTGATAAGTGAATGCTGATCCATAATGGGGTCAGGGAACATAGAAGAGTGGAGGAACTTTGAATTGGGCAGAGGAGAGTGAGTGAGGGGAGGGGTGTGAAGGCTGGAAGGATGATGGAATGAGATGGACATTAGTACTGTAGATACATGTATGTATCTCACAACTTGTGTGACTCTGGATCATGTACAGTCAGAGGAGTGAAAAGTTGTGCTCCATATGTGTACACTGTGTTAAAGTGCATTCTGCTGTCATGTATAACTAATTAGAACAAATAAAAAATGATAAAAGTAAGATATTATTTTTAAAAATGTCTTGGTTTATATAAACCCATAGATTATCCATTGTATCCACATAATTTCCATGAGAAATATGTATTAATGGCCAGTGATGCCTATTATTAGTAAAAAGATGCTGATGAAGTTAACTCATGTGTATGTATATGCATTTATACAAAGACATAAAATAACCATATGAAAACCAAATATAGTCATTGATGGTAAGTACAATTTAGGTATGCAGGTTAGATGGAAATATATAACACTTAGTTTTTTTAAATGATTAACAAAAGTTGTTACAACTCCATCTGAAATAAAATTCTTTGATTTTAATAGTTTCTGTTCTACAAACTTCCCAAGAGTTTTAAAGGAAATAAAAAAGTGTATGCATTCCGTAGTGTTATTATTTACAATGGGGATCTTGATAGTCTGTGATATTCATCCTGTGCTCTTGTCAAGGAAAGGTACTATGTCCTCTCCCTAGAACTTGAAACCCGCCTACTCAGCCTTCTCATTGCCAATTTCATATCTTTATTTCTTAAAGTGTAGATGACAGGATTTAAGACAGGGGTGACAACAAAGTCCACAATAGCAAAAAAATTATCCAATGACCTAGTGGGGAAAGGCCACACATAGAGAAACATGCATGGAACAAAAAACATCACTACTACAGTGATGTGAGCTGACAAGGTGAAGAAGGCTTTGGATAAATCATTTGAATAATGTTGTTGGACAGTGACCAGAATAAAGATGTAGGAAATAATTAAGAAAAAGAAGGTGCCCATAGATATAAAGCCACTGTTGGCAGTGACTACAAATTCTAGTCTATAAGTGTCCATGCATGCAAGTTTAATAACCCTAGGCAAATCACAATAAAAACTCCCCACATTATTGGGGCCACAGAAGGGTAAATTTATGACAAAAACAAACTGAGACACAGCATGAATCACTCCAGTGACCCAAGCAGCTATTACCAAAAGTGTGCATGTTTTGGAGTTCATAATGGTTAGGTAATGCAGAGGCTTGCAGATGGCTGTGTACCTGTCATATGCCATGGCTATGAGCAACACCATCTCCACTCCCCCCGTGACATGGATAAAGAACATCTGTATCATGCAATCTTGGAAGGAAATGACTTTATAGTCAGTGAAAAGATCAGAGATCATCCTAGGAACTGTGGTAGATGAAAGGCCTAAGTCAATGAGTGATAGGTTGGCCAGAAATATATACATGGGGGAGTGTAAGTGAGGATCAAAAATCACTGTGAACACTATGAAGAGGTTTCCCAGAATAATTCCCATGTAAAATAAAGAAAAGACAAGAAGAAGGAAAAACTGCATTCCCAAGGATTGTGCAAGTCCTAGTAATACAAATTCAGTTATCACAGAGGCATTTACTTGGTCCATTGAATCAGAAAGAAGGGAAGACAATGAAATGACCTGAAAGAAAAGAAGGAATCAACTTAGAGGCACTAAAAATAATGTGTTAAAAGTTGATAATTTTAATTTGATTACTAACAAAATTTTTATTTAGTTGATAGTAGACCATTTACAAAATAATGGGAACCCAGGGTATAAAAGATTTATGTAGCACAGACAAGACTGCACTTAGAGCAAATTTATTGTTGTTAATGCTTTTATTTGCTCAAATTCATAAACTTCTCAGTTAATTTAAGAAACTGGAAAGAAGCCATGTATGGTTGTTTAGCCTGTAATTCTAGCAACTCCGGAGGTTGAAGTAGAAGGATTACAAGTTTGAAGCTGGCCTTGGAAATTTATCAAGACCCTGTCTCAAAATAAAAAATAAAAATGGCTGCACATGTAGCTCAGAAGTAGAGTTCTTCTGACTTCAATTCCCAGTACTGAAGGAGGAGAAAAACAAAGAGGTTGAAAAAATGCATAAAACAAACTCAAGAAATTCAGGGAAAAGAAAAGAATAGTTTGTAAACAAATAATGAATAAATATAGAGTCCCAAATAATTGGAAGATTATATATGAACACATAAAAATGGTTTTCAAAAATTGAAAAATAAACACATTTTTAAAATATCACAATAATGATAAATTTAATTGAAAATTACACATTAGAACATAATTGCATAATAATAGCTAAGACATTTCTAAAAACTGATTTCTGCCTATATCTGAAATAATGTACCTGAAGCCAACTCATGAGTCATTCTGTACTTGAATTTGAATTCTATAAAGAGACAAAATGTTGGATCTTCACAATATGAAAAAGAGTTAAAACCATTCAAGAGAACATAAAAAAAATCTAATAAATAAATGAGCAAATGATGTAAAGAGAAAATTTAGAAATTTAAGCTAGAATATATACATATATGCACATATATAGTACATATATATACATATATTTGTGTATGTGTATCTTATAAGTCAAAGAATATGATAAAATGCAATACTATTATTTTCTTATTAAATTAGAAAAAAAGGCTTACAATTATTATTATCAAGACTGTCAAAGGCTCAGTGAGATAGGCACTTTCATACATTGTTGGAGGAGATAAAGACTGATTTAAACCTTGAAGAAAATTTTGAAATAAGTTATCAAGAATGTTGATCCATATTTATTTGATGCAATACTATTTCTTTTGGAATTCTATTTATACAGAAGTTGTCTTCAAGACAAAAATGTTCATTGTACTTTATTGATAGTGGTAAAAGCTTGTATCAATTTAAATACCAAACACTAGGTTTAAGTATATTATAATATATTTACATAATGAACTGTAATACATCTATTAAACTAACTATTGACAGAAGAATTTACAGTAGCATCAGGAAGACTGCTCTAATATATTAAGTACAGTAAAGATAAACAAATTTCATGGTCCAACTTTTCAAATAACAGTAATTGCTTCTGATTGTTTAAGAATTTTAAAGTATGCTTTTAGATTTTGAAATGTTTTCCAGTGATTATATTATATTCATGTTAGTTTTTTTTTTCAAACACATCCAATGGCAAGGGAAGATGAAGGAATGAATGGTTTATCAAAAATGCTTGAAAACCAGAATTGACTCAGAAGAGGACAAACTGACTGAAGAATAAAGGATTCTAATACCTCCTTATATGAAACCCCTTTTTTCATAGTCAAGATTATCTAGTGTGTAGATATAGTTAAATAAGTTAAGGGTTTTGTTTAAACTTCTTAAACCTTCTTGGAACATCCACTAGAAAAACCTCTCCTCTGCTTTACTTTGACTAGAGTTGGCCATTCTGAATAACTTCTGGTAATAATGAAATAAATAGAAGGAAAATGGATATTCCAGTATTCTTATCAAGTTGAGAGTGAAGAAAGCTAGTGAGGTTGCAGTGGGGATATTAAGAGAGACACATTAACTTGTCAAAGAAATGGAGGCAGTAAGGTGCAATGGAATAAGAAGAGATAATCTTTTAGTAAGAATATGACATATGGAAACAAATTGATTTGATTTTTTTCTTATTTCTACAATACACAATTATTTTTGTGGCCTCTCAATTTCTGCATTGTTTCCTATCTTCTCCCACCTAGATATTCTCCTAAATTTTCTTTCTAGCATTTTCTCATTGTATTATGTACATTTAAAATCTATACTTAACACTTTCAGTTCATTCATACTACTTTCCCTGGAGTTCCCATCCATATTTCAATCATTGGGATCACGGGGGCTTGAGGAAAAAGGATTTTGAGAGGGGAATGAAACCTCAGGAACATTGTAGAGTAAGAAGACCATTGCTGGAAGGATTCATGCTGAATGTGTTTGGTGACTTATTAAGTTCAATTTTCTATTGTTTGAGAAATGAAGTTAAAGAATCATGTTGACTGCTTAAAATCAAGTTTTATTCTATTAAACTCAAACACAACATACAAATCAAATACTAAAGGACTCCCATAATGAAAGTGGCCTTTCAGCTTATAAAAGCAATTGTAAAGCAATTAAAAATAATGGAAGTGTTTGAGTTATTTTGTTAATTAGAAATTCATTTCACAGTTAATACTGATGAAGAGGTATTTGTTTTAGATTATAAGTGATAATTAAGTTTTTTAAAGAAGAAAACCCCAAACTACATGAGCTTTTAAGCTTAAAGACTCAGAAATTCCATTTATAACATGTAATTTTATCTATTAATTGTCTTTAATTATTCTGAAATGGGATAATAAACAAGCCAATATGGGACTATGAGTGTGACAGATGGCAGTGGTGTCAGAATCCATAGCACGTTTTAAGAACAGGTAGAAGAGGATCTAAAGAAAGGAAGAGTAAAAGTGAATTTCAAAGGGAATTAGAGAATAAAAGAAATGGCAGGCGAAGGAATAAGAAAGATCCCCACAGAAGAAACAATGAGGATAGAACCGTGATCAAAGGAATCACTGATGGAACAGTGTACATCTTTGCCTAGTTGCCTGTCATGGTTTAAAAGCAATACATGTCGATGAATGTGAATACCTAAGAGAGTGGAATTTGCTTGGGTTTTTAAAATACTGTTTATGTATATTTTCGCTGGAGGTTTGAAAAATAATAGAATAGCTAGCTATAGGGAGAATAATTGCTGATGTGAAGAAAAGTTAAAGTGTAAGCATATGAGTGACTGGATGTGACTGTGAGGTATGGTGGAAAAGAGTGGATAATTGGACAATGCTGGTTCAGCCCACTGACCAGAGAGTCATCTCCTAAAAAAAACACTAGAAAGCAACTGATCAAAATAATGCCTTTATCCTCCAGGCAACATTTTACTTACCTAGCTCTAATATTTGTAGCTGTTCATAAATATAAAATTAAAGTTCAGGAGTGCAGGGGATTTTTCTGCAGTGTCTAGATATATTACTTGGCTAAAAGAGTTCAAAGCATATAGACAAAGCTCACAAAATAAGTTGATGAATGTATTTCTAAAAGTACCAATAAAATTGTTTTCATACAAACAGAATCATAGCTCCCACAAATATATATAGCGGGAAATTACCTTTTTTTTTTTCCAATGCTGGGGATTGAACCCAGGGTCTCATGCATGTTAGGCAACACTCTACCACCGAGTTACATCTCCAGTCTGGGAAATTGCATTTAATAATACTTCTTTGCCAGCTTATACTTCTTGATGGCAATCTAGTTATAAAAAACTGAATATTTAAGTATGTCAAGAAAGTTTTACTCTTTTTTGTAAACATCTGGCATATTATATATTATTGCTGAAGGAATCTTATGGTCTAGGAGAACTTGTTTGGAGGAAAAGACCAGTATTTAGTTTCTCTCCCTTCTCAGGAAACACTGGAGGTTTTGTTGAGCTCCTAGGAGATCTTCAGGGGCCAAGTCCCCATAGAGTTTGTCATTTTTCTTATTGAAGATTTAAAATTTGTTAGTCATTCAGGGCTTGGGTACACATATCTTCAAAGAGGGAATGTGGACACATGTTGAAGAAAAAGGATTATCAAAAATTATATAGAAGTGGGAAAGACCTTTGAAATGAACTTATCTAATCACTTCATTCTAAAGGTAGAGAAACAATTCAGTGTGATTAAATGACTAGCCAGATGTCAGATGTCAGATGTCCTAGACTCTAGTCTGTTGGTTTTCAATAATGCTCTTATCTGCACAGTAGAAACAGTCATAAAAAAGCTAGATTAATTTATATTTGATAGATCACTCTAATTTATTGAGAAGACCCTATTCTTCGAGTTCTTATTTGGTTTAACACAAAATTAGCCTTCCATTCCTAAATGACTATTTTTGATTTTTCTTCCTCACTGAACATTGCTTTTCCCAATTTATTTTATTATCTCTCCAACAAACTGGCTCATTCTGGAAAGATTCCATTTTAGAACCCAGAGCCACGAGCTTCTCTCTACCATGCCTGGGCATGGGCCAGAATATTTCTGAATCTGAGCATAGCCCTTCAGTTTAGATGTTGTCTGGAGCCTACGAACATGGGGAAAATGATACCCAAGCTGAGAGAACTATGCCAGAATATCAGAGGTCAACGCTTGAGATTACTTTCCTCTGATTTAAAAAAGAATCTGGAATCCAAATAGGGTGGGAACATTTGAGACAGGATGTCGGCTTTGTAGAATTGAAAATCAAGTTTACAATGAGTGGGAGAGTACAAAAGACAGAAGCACAAAAATCTGGAAAACTCTTCACACCAGGATATGAATGAAAAATATCAAAAGCGTATATGTATGGAATTAATTCAATAAGACAATGCATCTAAGTGATTGAAATTTCAAAATAAGAGAGAGAGAATATGGAATAGAAGGACAAAAATATTTTAGAAAGGAGAAATTACTGATACCATAATTTTACAGAAATACAGAAATTGAAAGGATGTAGAAAGGGATTGAGAAATGAAAGCAATGATAACAGAGGGCAATTTTGTCATTTAAAAGCTTCTTTCTTACCAGTCAAGTCATAGGAGATGCATTTTTAGGAAAAGGAGAAATTCAGATAGCTTATATTACTGTAAACAATACCCCCAAAGACAAAGCTATATATAAGTTTTTTTTTTTTTTTTTTATAATGGGAAAGAAGTAAATTAGCTGCACATGAGAGTTGACCCACTGATGGTGCTGAGATTGCCAACACTCATCTCGTATTTAATGTCTCCTGGGAACTAAATCTTTGAGTCACACTGATTTCCCCAAGAGAAAAGTCTCAAAAGAATTGCCTGGTTATAGAACGATGGGGAAATGGGATGATTTTAAGGTAATATATTGGCTAATAGAAAACAATCCCCACCAAGAGCAGATAATCTTGGAGTATGAATTGCTTAGAATCATTGAGATGAGGGATAGAAAATATATCCAGGGTAGACAGGCATAAATTACCTCACCCATGATACCAAAAATGAAGTTGAATAAATAAAAATAAAACTCCTAATCTGTAAATTCATTGTTTATAATTGATAACAGAGGAATAAACAGAACTTTGTCCAGTTTTCAACTACAGTAGATGTTGCTATTGGATGCCTACTTTTGTTTTCAAATTTCAGAGTGTTGGGGATGAAGGTCTGTTTGAAAGCTCTTGTTTAACCTTTATCCTTTTTGAGTTGACTGATTACAAGTAAATCTTGTAGGTTATTTGATCAATTTTTAAGTGATTTAGGGAAAATAGACATAAATGTAAAAGAAGAATATATAGAGAGTTGTTTTCAGTTGTGTGCAATAGAAGTATAGTTACCTGAGAGGAAGATAATCATTTTCAAGGACCTGTGTCAAGCCATTGAGACAAGCCTAGTGGGTCTCCCTGGAGACCAGATTTTATCATTAATGTATGTATATAGAGGGCTGATCTTTAAGTTTTCATGGAGGAAAATGTGAAGGCACTGTCTGTCTTTCTTTAGAATTGTATTCATTTAAAGTTTAATATAATTTTCTTTTTTAAAAATATTTTTTAATAGTTGGACATGGTATCTTTATTTTGTTTATTTTTATGTGGTGCTGAGGATCAAGCCCAGTGCCTCACACATGCTAGGCAAGCACTCTACCATTGAGCTACAACCCCATCCTTAGAGCTGATATAATTTTCTCTTGTTCAGAAATGAGGAATTAGAAATCTTTAAGTCAGCAGAAAAATTAGGAAAAATTAGCAAATTAATTTTAGAAAAGTAATGACATTCTTAAAATTTACAAGAAAGACAAAAAGTGGAGAATAATGTAGGCAAGTGTATTAGGAAAATAAGAATGCATAGTTAATTACATGTATATTTATATATGTAAAATTAAGTAACACAATTTCATTGCTCAGGGGAAGCACAACTACTCTTACATGAAAGTTCTCCTGTTGACCTATAGAAGTCACTGTGAGTAGTACCGAGACCCTTAAATCATTCTACCATATAAATGTGCTTCTATCCTCATGTGTCTTTGTTCTAAGTGGGAGATTGGGATACCCAACAGAATAGCCTATTAAGATGAATAAAGGAGGATCTAGGCAGAAATAAAGTTTTAGAGAGTTGCCAGACAGGTACAGTGCATACTGTGATTTGAAGGCTATCACCTTGGACGTGGTTCATGAATTTTCTTAGAACCAGAAGGCTTTTGTGTTAACAGTGGATCAGAAGCTAGGAATGTTGAGTTCATGAGGCCAAGAAGTAGCAGAGAAAGTAGAGACCAATAATTGAAGAGTATTTCAGCTGAGATTGATTTAATTTTGAGTTAGATTAATCCTGCAAAAGGATTTCAAAACTTGAAAAGATAGAGAAATTTAACTGAAAAGAGGAAAGCAAAATGAAAAGGGAACTTCTTTAATCATATGACCATTGATTGAATGTACAAGGAAAGCCCAAGCCCCATTTGTTAAAGTATTCATCTTGCAATTTTTAAAAAAAAATTTGTTGGGTCCATGATTTTATAGCAGTAACAGACACAACTCTTGCTCTCGTGGAACTTAAAATATAATGAGGAAGACATATTTTTAGTAAGAAATTAAGATTAATGTTACAAAAGTGATTATAGTGAGTGCTAGAGTAATACACAATGAGAATAGCTCACCTGAACTCAGGTTTAGGGAAGCCTTCCCTAGTAAAATGATGAAACTGTTGATCTGAAGAATGAAGAGGTGTCAATAGGCAAAACAGGAGGACAGATGTTTCCTATAGAATTATTAGTCTGTATAAGCCTCAGAGAAGAGAGTTTGAAGTTTTTGAGCAAGTAAGGGAAAATCTAAGTTGCTCTGTAATTGCAGGGAGACTGTATGTTGTTCTCTGAAGCTGGAAAATGGGGATGAAAGCTGAGTCTATAAACTCCTGAAAAGGAGTTTGTATTTTGATATAAGCATGTTAAGGGTCTTTAGCAAAAGGCTCATATGCTTCGGTTTAAAAAGTCTCTAATTACTTCAGTGTTGATAATGGAAATTTAGGAAAACAAGATTGAAAGCAGGAAGACTTTAGAGATTATAATATTCTTTTCCACAAATGACATGTGAAATTTTAGACAAGAATGGCAGTATTGCAGATGAACACAAGGAGACCTATTTAAGGGATGTTCAGAAAGTAGATTTAATAGGATTTGATGATTTATTGACTAATTAGCATTCAGCGGGATCCATCATTATTTCCAGATTTTGGTTTGTGCAACTAGGTAAAATTTGGTGCCACTTATTGTGATGGGAGAAACTGAAAGAAGAGCAGGCTTGAGAAGGAGATGGCTAATTTAGTTTTATTCCTGTTGAGTGGAAGGTGCCTATGAGACATCCAGGTAAGTAGGTACTTAGATTTGTGGATTAAGAACCCAAGAAATAGAAACCTGTTTGGGAGCTCCTAGTGTTCAGGTGGTAATTAAAGTCATGGGAATGGATAAACACCTAGGGACAGATTACAAGTAAAAACAGGCCAAAGATGAAATTCTGAGAAATATCAGAATTGGTAGTGGACCAGATAAAGGAAACTCCACAAAGGACACTGGGAAGGAATTGCCAGTGAAAAACCAGAAGACTGTTGTTCCAGAAGACTGGTAGAGTACTGATGGAGGGGAATGTAAGCAATGATTAAGAGATGAAAGTACCATACATGTAAATAAGGAAAAAAAGTAGAAAGAGTTATAATTGATTTATTTACACAGAAAAAAACCCAGAGATTATTTTTGGATGTTTCCTGGAAAATCAGTATAAAATAACATAGTATTTGTTTTTTTTTTAATTGAGTAATTTTCATTGACAAAGTAATAGAAACAATATATGAAAAAAGCATGCATAACTTCAATAAAGTTTTTATTCCAAATGTAGAAATTCTAAATTAAAACTGAATATGTCTCACCATTTTTGGTTTCATTTTGCTCCAAAATGTCAACCACAGATATAAAACTACAAGGAACAGGAAATCACAGAAAAGGAAATCGGGACCTCCAATATAAGGGTCACATACTTGGGTGATTATTTGACTGTAAATATTTTTAGAATAAACTGGGATGATTGAATATTGGAAGTTTCTAATTTTAAGAATAGGAGGGAGAAAAATATTGCAAAAACACTTTTTCTACCTAAAGTGTTGATAAAGAATTCATTCTTTATCTGTAATCACTCAAATATGAACACAAATATGGAATGCATCCAAAACAACAAAGTTCAAGATGAAATAAATCTGAATTCAAGGTGTTATATAGATAATATATGGTTGATTTTCCTCTTATCCTATTTTAAACTAAAGTTAAAATAGAAATTTAAAAATGTTTTGCTGGTTTATAATTTATTTACTCTCACATGTTATATATTTGGTTCATAAGCTTATTATAAGATATATTAGTTTCAGGTATTTATTACCAACTAAAAGTAATTACAATTAGTATGTTCCAGAAAATGTTATCAGGAAAATGATGTGTAAATATCAATTTTAATCTAGCAAATCAGCTGTTTTATCTTCCTATCACTCTTCTCAATGAAAATATACAAAATTATCCTCTGTGATTGGCAAATTGAAGTCACCTTTGACTTAAAAATCAATTTCTATAGGTGGACCTTTGACGAACTATCTCCCCATATAGTGGTTCTTATCATACTAATGAAAATAGTCACATGGTTCTCACTGTTCTTGGTGAAACTGAATAACCTTGTACTCTAGATTTTTAAGAGATGGGTAATAGCAATGTCCAAAATGAATACTTATCTTGAACTATTAGGGATGTCTCCACATAGAGAAATATTCACGGTATAAAAACCAAATCACTAATGTGATGTGAACTGACAATGTGGTAAATGCTCTGGTGAAGTCTCCTGAAGAATGTGTCCAGATGGTGATCAAAATGAAGACATAGCTTATAATTAAAAATAAGAAGGTAGCCATGGATATAAGCCCATTGTTAGCAGTGATACAAACACTGCCTGTAAATGTCTACATAAGCAAGTTTTATGGCCCAAGAAAAATCACAGTAAAATATCATCTTCCTTTTAGATTCACAAAAGGGAAAGTTTATGGCAAAACCAAACAGATATACAGTATGGATTATCCCCAATGTCCATGTTGATGCTACAAAAGATACACACATTTTGGGGCTCATGATGAAAGGGATTACAGTTTGTAGTATCCCAGTCATGCCATAGGCATTGCACAATACCATGTCAACTCCATGATATAAGTTAAAAATATCTGTATTATGAATTTGGGAAAAGAAATGATATTATAATCAATGAAAAGATCAGAGATCTTTTTGAAGAATGTCATTGATATTTTGATAGGGATTGCATTGAATTTATAAATCACTTTGGTAATAGATACACTTGAACCATGTTGATTCTTCCAATCTTTGAACGCAGGATATCTTGCAAAGTTTTGTGTTCTCTTCAATTTCTTTCATCATTTTTTGATAATTTATATTGTAGAGATCTTTTAATTATTTTGTTGAATGGTATTGATTATTTTTTTAAATAATCAATACCATTCAATACCATTTATTTGTAGATGGACACAATACCTTTATTTTTTTTATTCATTTTTATGTGGTGCTGAGGATCAAACTCAGGGCCTCACATGTGCTCGGCAAATGCTCTACCACTGAGCCACAACCCCAGCCCCTGGTATTGATTGCTTGATTTCCACATCAAGTAATTTGCTATTGACATATAGCCACACTTTTAATTTTTGTATGTTGATTTTGTATTCTTTGCTGAATTCATTTATTAGGTCCCTTAGTCTTTGGGTGAAGTTTTTAAGGTTTAATATATAAGATCATGTCATCTACAAATTGTGGTGACTTGACTTCTTTTCCAATTCGGATGCCTGCTTTATTTCTTTCTCTTGTATGACTTTTCTGGCTAGGGTTATGTTGAATGAGTGGTAAAAGTTGGTATGCTTATCTTTTTCTATATCTCAGAGAGAATGCTTTCAACTTTTCACCACTCAGTGTAATGTTAGGTGTTGTCTTTCTATAAATGTCCTTTATTATGTGGAGATACATTCCATACCTAATTTGTTCAGTGTTTTTCATTATGAAGGGATGTTAAATTTTTATTGAATGCCTTTTCTGTAGTAATAACTGTATTGTTTTGCCATTCATTCTGTTGATATGGTTTACTAATTTATGTGATCCAACCATTCTTGCATTCCTGGTATGAATCCAATTTGATCATGGTTAATAATCTGTTTAATGTGCTGTTGGATTAAGTTTTCTATTTGTTGAAGATTTTTGCAAGTATGTTCATGAAGGATATTGGGTTGTAGTTTTCTTTCTTTTCCCCTCCCTCCCTCCCTCCCTCCCTCCCTCTTCCTTCCTTCCTTCCTCCTTCTCTCTCTCTCTCTCTGTCTCTCTCTCTCTCTCTCTCTCTCTCTTTCTTTCATTTCCTGGTCTGGTATTAGGGGAATACTGGCTTCATAGGATGTTTTTGGTTTTGGAAGAATTCATTCCTCTTTCACGTTTTGGAGTAACTTAAGAAAAATTGGTATTTGTTCTAATTAAAATGTTGGTAGAATTGAGTAGTGAGTTCATCTGATTCTGAGATTTTCTTTGATGGGAAACTTTTTATTATTGATTCAGTCTTATTTATTATTATTGGTCTATTAAAGTTTTTTTATTTTCTTTATGATTCAATCTGAGTAAAGTATGTGTCTGGGAATTTTCTCATCTTTTCTAGATTATCAGATATGTTGGCATATTGTTGTTCATAATAATTTCTAATGATCTTTTGTATTTCTGTGGTGTCAGTTAAAATGTGTTCCTTTTTATTTCTAATTTTATTTATTTGATTATTCTCTGTTCTTTTCTTTATCTAGCTAAAAGATTGTGTTTTTTGTTTATTTATCAATTCTTTTTTTGTTTCTTTGTATTTTTTAAGATCTTTATTCTGCTCTGATATTTATTACTTCTTTCCTTATACTAATTTTGGGTTTAGTTCATTCTTGTTTTCTAGTTCTTTGATAACAGTGATATGTTCTTTATTTGAAATCTTTTTTATACATTTTTTAAGAGAGAGAGAGAGAGACAGAGAGAGAGAGAGAATTTTTTTTAATATTTATTTTTTAGTTTTTGGCAGACACAACATCTTTGTTTGTATGTGGTGCTGAGGATCGAACCCGGGCCACACGCATGCCAAGCGAGTGTGCTACCGCTTGGGCCACATCCTCAGGCCCTATTTGAAATCTTTATACTTGTTTTTGATATGAGCAATGATTACTCTAAAAAGTACTATTTTTGTTGTTTTGCTATGTTATGTCTCCATTTTAACTTTTTTCTGGAGTTTTTAAATCTCTTTCTTCATTCATTCCTTGATCTTTTGGTTTTTCAGAAGTAAATTGTTTAATTTTAATGAATTTGTGGTTTCCAATGTGTTTCTTATTATTGATCCCCAGTTGTATTGCTTTGTTGTCAGAAAAGAAATTATTGAGACTTCTTTTGTGGCCTATCATGTGATCTATTTTGTATATGTTAATGAAAAGAATGTGTATTCAGCAGCTGTTGAATGAAATATTTGAATTTTCTATTTTTCCCCTAAGGAATTCTAATTTCTGTGCTTCCCCAGGGACAGTTTCTGTTAATTCCTCCTGCTAATGGGCTACTTATACTACAGCTATTGTTATAGTAACAATATAATATATTATATGCAGTAATGAAAGTATTCTATAACAAGTGCTATGTACTAGAATATACCCTTCATAAAGATAGTTTATTCATAACATCAGGAAGAGTGCTTGGTACACAGAAGATCATTAAAGGTGAAATTTATAAATTTTGCATAATTTTAAAAAGGTATTTCATGATGAAATTTCAAGTATTTTGGGCCAATTAATTTACTTTGGAATATACACATCCAATTTGTGTTTGTGTAAAAAAATCCAACTTTTTATTTGTTCAAAAGTTAATTATCTTTCACAGTATATGAATTTATTCTCTTTTGTTTTGAAAATATACCTCACTCAGGAGACAAAATTTATCTCTCTTTCTAGGAGTTCGTTATTATTATAATCATTGTTTCTTTATTGAGCATGATTTAAGGGCCCACCGATGAGCATACATTCAGTAGTACAGAATTTCCTTCCTAATTGCTAGATTCATTTTTGAGTGTCATATTTCTTTTCTCCATTCCATAGCATAGGAGTTAACTTTTCTATTTTATGTGTTTAAGAAAGGCAAAATAGCAATCAATCTAGAACTTTGCTAGGAGTTATAGAGTGATTTTTGTTCATGATATTTGTTCTTATAATTAGTTTTTATGTGTGGGTCAGTTTTAAAACTTCTGCACAACTAAGAATTGCCATTTAAAAAGAATACTGGTAATTACAATTTGATATGCTATATAATTGGTACATTAGTTGGAAAAAAGCAGGATGAATGACAATTACTTATTAATGTTTCTCACCTTGTTTTATTTCAGGAGGAGTGTTGGACTACATGGTTGATAATCTGACTCTTTCACTTCAGTGCCTGCATGATGGACTCATGAATGAAGGAGGTGTGAGTGGCAGAGATGAGATCTTTTCATAAGTTCTTGGTCATGGTCTTTTCTCATTAAAAGAGCTGAGCTATAGCCATTGTTGAAAGAGACATGGTCAACAAAACATGGAATAAGGCCTCTTATTTTGGGTTATGTTAGCAAAGGAAACAATAAATGAGTTTTTGTCAGGTGATGGGGGTGGGTAGAAGGCCAGACAGAGAATTATGTGTGTAATGAAAAACAAAAATATTCAGTGTGATGTGAGCTAATAAAGTGACAAAAGTTTTGCATAGTTACCCGAGGAACATTCCCAGATAGTGAGCAAAATAAAGACATGGGAAAGGAGAAGCAGGATGAAGGTGTCCATGGTCGTGAAGCCACTGTTGGCTGCAACAACAAACTTACACTTGACCCCATCTATGAATTAAAGTTGTAAGATCTTGAAAAAAATCACAATAAAACTATTTTATTAAGCAATCTTGTAGCAAAACCAAATTGAAGCAAAGACTGGGTCACCCTTCTCACCTAGCCAGTGATTACAAATGAAACATATTTTAGGATTCATGATTTTCAAGTAACGGAGAGGCTTACATATTGATACCCATCTGTCAAATGCCATGACTATGAGTTACATCATCTTCATGTCTCCCCAGACATGGATGAAGCATGTCTGTGTTATGTGACCTTGGAAAGAAATCACTTTGTATTCATTTGAAAGGGTTATGATTTCTTGGGGGATAGTAGTAGAGGAAAGGCACCCATCAGTGAGGGACAGGTTGGTCAGCAGGAAGTACATGCGGGACTCTAAATGAGAGTCAAAAATTACCCAAAGCAAATGAAAAGGTATCCTAGGATGAACCATAAGTAGAGAAAAGAACAAAGAAAAATGAGAAAAAAGCTTTGTTTCCCTAGAACAACTGAGTTCAGTGATCATAGAATCATTTAGTCAACCCACATATTGGGACAGAAAAGTGGATTTTTGAGTGATCTGAGGAGAAAAATTAAAAAAAAAACATAAGCATCATTGGAACAGACATAGATAACCTATTTAGCCTGGTAATTAAATTAGATATATTTGGGGATGGAAAAATGAAGAATATTGAAGAAACAAAATCAGCAATAAATTTATCATGTAAAGGAGGAATAGTCAGGGGGAAAATGTGACAAAATTTTGCAGATGAAGTCAAAGGGGGTACTTTTGTTTTCATCTCAGAATTAAAGTAATTTTTCTTTCTCTAAAGGATTTCAGAATAATTTTCTTTATCACTACTTCCCTTGGTGTTTTCCCACCAAACTAAATACTATCTTTTCTATCATACCATTGTTAATACTTTCATATTACAGATGCCCCCTGACTTATGATGTGGTATCTCCAGATAAGCCATTATAAGTTGAAAATATCATGTTGAAAATGCACTTACTATGCACAACCTATCAAACACCATGTAGTTTAGAAATACAGTATACTGTAAAGTATCACTTGTTTTCCATTGTGTTTGTATGGCTGGCTGGGATATGTGGCTCCCTGCTACTGCCCAGTATCTGAAGACAGTATCATACCATGTATTGCTAGCCCAGTAAAAATGAAAAAAAAAATTGAAGTGTTGTTTCTACTAAATTCATATCACTTTTCCACTACCATGAATCAAAAAAAATTATAGTTGAATTCTCATAAGTCTTGACCATCTGTAATTGTATAGTTGCTTACCTGCACTATCTTAGCCCATTAATAGTCTCTGACTTCATTAGGCTTGTATACACATCCCATTGCTCCCTACCTTGGACATTTAAGATTTAAATGGAACTCAGGTACTTGGTTCATGACATGATATTACATGTTATCATGACCATTTTTAAAATTTTTATTATTAGTTGTTCAAAACATTACATAGTTCTTGACATATCATATTTCATACATTTGATTCAAGTGGGTTATGAACTCCCATTTTTACCCTGTATACAGATTGCAGAATCACATCGGTTACACTTCCACTTTTTTACATATTGCCATACTAGTGTCTGTTGTGTTCTGACCATTTTAAGTTTATAGATTAATTAATGATGAATTAAAATAAAATATTGGAATCCAGGTGGAGTGGTTATGTGTTTGTAGTCCCAGGTATTTGAGAGGGCAGAATCAATGGAGCCCAGAAGGTCAAAGTAAGCCTAGGCACAATAGTAAAACTGAGGGTGGGGGAGAAGAATTTAATAACATTGTCATTTTGTGCCTCCTATCTACATTTAACACATTGAGTTAAGAACATTATCTGTTTTAAATGTCCTAATGAATCCATAAGATGAATTTGGTTTTATTATCCCTGTTTTACAAAAGAAGAAACTGAGCCTCAGATGAATGAAGTGGCAGAGCCAGGACTAGGATCCTGACCTGAAGGACTTTAGAATCCCTGATGCTTACCGTGGCACTGTGTTCTTCAAGGTCAGCACCTCCAAGTAGTCTGTTGATCTCCTCAAGGATCTGGATTAATTAATTAACCTTTTTTTTCCTTCTTCACCATCAATTTTTCACTTTGCCTGACACAATGCACAGAGAATTTCCTCTCTTTTGAAAATCAAGTATATAAAGAATGAGGGTGGGATAGGAATTAATTCTGATTTTATTCTACCCTTAAATCCTTAAAGGCAAATAAAGTATTTATTACATTTATTGATTAAACCCAAACAACCTAGGTTCTATTCCAGAAAATCATTTTGGAGAAGTTATTGAGGATACAGCATCATCACATATAAGATATTGCATACAATGATAACTTTTCAGTCATACTTCTTAATTACTAATTTTTAAAATTTCATATTGTCTTTTATTTTATTTATTCTAATTTGTTGTATATGACAGAAGGATGCAGTTTAATTCATATTACACATAAAGAACAGAATGTTTCATGTCTCAGGTTGTAGACAAAGTAGAGTCACACCATTTGTATTTTCATACATGTACTTAGGGTAATGTCCTATTCATTTCATTATCTTTTCTACCTCAATTCCCCTTTCCCTTCTGCTCCCTTCCCTTTGCCCTATCTAAAGTACCTCTACTCCTCCCATGCTCCCTCACCATCCCCACTATGGATCAGCATCCTCATATTAGAGAAAACATTCAGCATTTGGTTTTGGGGATTGGCTTACTTCACTTAGCATTATATTCTCCAACTCCATCCATTTACCTGAAAATGCCATGATTTTATTCTCTTTTAATGATGAATAATATTCCATTGTCTACATATACCACAGTTTCTTTATCCATTCATCTACAGAAGGGCATCTAGATTGGTTTCATGGTTTGGCTATTGTGAATTGTGCTGCTATAAACATCGATGTGGCTGTGTCCCTGTAATATGCTGTTTTTAAGTCCTTTGGGTATAAACTGAGGAGTGGGATAGCTGGGCCAAATGGTGGCTCCATCCCAAGTTTTCCAAGGAATCTCCATACTACTTTCCATATTGGTTTCACCAATTTGCAGTCCCACCAACAAATATATATGAGTGTGTCTTTTTTCCCCACAACCTCACCAACACTTATTTTTGTTTGTATTCTTAATAGCTGCCATTCTGACTGGAGTGAGATGGAATATTAGACTAGTTTTGGTTTGCATTTCTCTAATTGCTAGAGATGTTGAAGGTTTTTTTCATATATTTGTTGATTATATATCATCTTCTGAGAAGTGTCTGTTCAGTTACTTGGCCAATTTATTGATTGGGTTATTTGTCTTTTTGGTGTTAAGATTTTTGAGTTCTTTATATATCCTGGAGATTAGTGCTCTATCTGATGTGCATGTGGTAAAAATTTGTTTCCAAAATGTAGGCTCTATATTCACCTCACTGATTGTTTCTTTTACTGAGAAGAAGCTTTTTAGTTTGAATCCATCCCATTTATTGATTCTTGATTTTATTTTTTGTACTATAGGAATCTTAAGGAATTCCGGGCCTAATCCCACATGATGAAGATTGGGGCTACTTTTTCTTCTTAGACTCAGGGTCTCTGGTTTAATTTCTAGGTCCTTAATCCACTTTGAGTGAGTTTTGTGCATGGTGAGAGATAGGAGTTTAATTTAATTTTGTTGCATATGGATTTTCATTTTTCTATTTTTGTTGAAGAGGCTATCTTTTCTCCAATATATGTTTTTGGTTCCTTTGTCTAATATAATATAACAGTATTTGTGTGGGTTTGTCTCTGTGTTCTCTATTCTGTACCTTTGGTCTACAAGTCTATTTTGTTACAATTGCTCTGTATTATAGTTTAAGGTCTGATATTGTGATGTCATCTACTTTACTCTTCTTGCTAAGGATTGCTATAGCTGTTCTGGGTCTCTCCTTTTTCCAGATAAATTTAATGGCTGCTTTTTTTTATTTCTATGAGGAATGTCATTGGAATATTGATTGGAATTGCATTAAATCTGTATAGTGCTTTTGGTTGTATGGTCATTTTGACAATATTAATTCTGCCTATCCAAGAACAAGAGAGATCTTTCCATCTTCTAAGGTCTTCTTTAATTTCTTTCTTTAGCATTCTGTAGTTTTCATTGTAGAGGTCTTTCACCCCTTTTGTTAAGTTGACTTCCAAGTATTTTATTTTATGTTTTTGAAGCTATTGTAAATGGGGTAATTTTTCTAGTTTCTCTTTCAGAGGGTTTATCACTAATGTACAGAAATGCCTTTGCTTTATGGGTGTTGACTTTATATCCTGCTACTTTGCTGAATTCATTTATTAGTTCTAGAAATTTTCTGGTGGATTTTTTTGGGGGGCTTCTATGTATAGAATCTTGTCATCAGCAAATAGTGCTAATTAGAGTTTTTCTTTTTCTATACATATTCCTTTAATTTCTTTCTTCTGTCTAATTGCTCTGGCTAGATATCAAGAACTATGTTAAATAGAAGTGGTGAAAGAGGGCCTTCCTGTCTTGTTCCAGTTATTATAGGGAATGCTTTAAATTTTTCTCAATTTAAAGTGATGTTGGCCTGAGGCTTAGCATACATAGCTTTTACAACGTTGAGATATATTTCTGTTATTTCTAGGTTTTTCTAGTGTTTTGAACATGAAGGGATGCTGTATTTTGTCAAATGCTTTTTCTGCATTGAATCATTCTTATCTTTAAGTCCATTGATGTGATGAATTCCAATTAAATTGATTTCCATATGTTGTACCAACCTTGCATCCCTGGGATGAACCCCACTCTATAATGGTGCACTATTTTTACATGTTTTTTAAAATTTGATTTGGCAGGATTTTATTGAGAATTTTTCATCTATGTTTATTAGAGATATTGGTCTGAAGTTTTCTTTCTTTGATGTGTCTTTGTCTGGTTTTGAAATTAGGGTGATATTGGCCTCATATAATTAGTTTGGAAGTGTTCCCTGTTTTTCTATTTCACAAAATAACTCGAGGAGTATTGGTATTAGTTCTTTTTTAAAGGTCTTGTGGAACTCAGCTGTGTATCCATCTGGTCCTGGGCTTTTTTTCATTGGTAGGCTTCTCATGGCTATTTCATTGCTTGAAATTGATGTGTTTAACTTGTGTATATCATCCTGATTCAGTTTGGGTAAATCATATGACTCAAGAGACTTGTTGATGCCTTCAATATTTTCTGTTTTATTGGAGTACAAATTTTCAACATAATTTCTAATTGTCTTCTGTATTTCTCTAGTGTCTGTTGTGATATTTCCTTTTTCATCATGGGTGTTAATAATTTGAGCTTTTTCTCTCTTCTTTTTGTTAACATGGCTAAGAGTTTATCAATTTTATTTATTTTTTCAAAGAACCAACTCTTCGTTTTGTCAATTTTTCAATTGTTTCTTTTGTTTCAATTTTATTGATTTCAGCTCTGATTTTAGTTATTTCCTGTCTTCTACTGCTTTTGGTTTTGATTCGTTCTTCTTTTTGTAGGGCTTTGAGATATAATGTTAGTTCATTTATTTGTTGACTTTTTCTTCTTTTAAGGAATGAACTCCATGCAATGAACTTTCCTTTTACTACCATCTTCATAGTGTCTCAGATATTTTGATATGTTTTGTCAGTGTTCTCATTTACCTCTATGAATTTTAAAATCTCCTCCTTGATGCCTTTGCAACCCATTGTTCATTCAGTAGCATATTATTTAGTCTCCAGTTGTTGGTTAACTCTATTTTTTATTTTATCATTGATTTCTAACTTCATTCCATTATGATCTGATAAAATGCAGGGTAATATCTCTACTTGTTTGTATTTGCTAAGAGTGGCTTTGTGGCATAATATGTGGTCTATTTGAGAGAAGGATCCATGTGCTGCTGAGAAGAAATTGTATTTGTTCATTTTTGGATGAAATATTCTATATATGTCAGTTAACTCTAAGTTATTGATTGTATTATTGAGTTCTATAGTTTATTTGTTCAGTTTCTGTTTGGAAGATCTATCTAGTGGTGAAAGAGCTGTGTTAAAGTCACCCAGAATTATTATGTTGTGGTCTATTTGACTCTTAAACTTGAGAAGAGTTTGATGAATGTAGACACTCCATTGTTTCGAGCATATATATTTTTAACTGTTATATCTTGTTGGTGTATGGTTCCCTTGAGCAGTATGAAATGTTCTTTATCCTTTTTGATTAACTTTGGCTTGAAGTCTACTTTACTTGATATGAGGGTTGAAACCCTTGCTTGTTTCTGAATTCCATGTGAGTGTTATGTTTTTTCCTAACCTTTTACCCTCTGTCTGTGGATGTTTTTTCCTATGAGATAAGTCTCTTCAAGGCAGCACATTGTTGGGTCTTTTTGTTCTTTTAAATTCAATCTGCCAGAATATATCTTTTGATTGGTGAGTTTAGGACATTAACATTTATTATTATTATAGTAACATGATTAGTATTCCCAGTCATTTTTGTTATTTAACCTGACTTGGTTTCTCCCTTTGTTTAGTTTTTATTTTCGTGTAATACCTCCCTTTGCTGATTTTCATTGTTTTTCATTTCCTCTTCATGGAATATTTTGCCAAGAATGTTCTGTAGTGCAAGTTTGTAGGTGTAATTTTTTAAAAAACTTTTGTTCATCATGGAAGGTTTTTATTTCATCATAAAATCTAAAGCTTAATTTTGCTGGATATAAGATTCTTGATTGGCATCAATTTTCTTTCAGAGGTTGGTATATGTTGTTCCAGGATCTTCTAGCTTTCAGGGTCTGGCTTGAAAGATCTGCAGATATTCTAATTGGTTTCCTACTATATGTAATCTGATTTATTTCTCTCATGGCTTTTAAGATATTCTTCTTTTTCTGTATGCTAGGCATTCTCATTATAATATGCCTTGGTGTGGATCTGTTGTGATTTTGTACATTTGGTGTCCTGTAAGTCTCTTGTATTTGATTTTTCTATTCATTCTTTATGTTTGGAAATTTTTCTTATATTATTTCATTGGGTAGATTTTTCATTCCTTTGGTTTGGAACTTTATGCCATCCTTGATCCAACAAACTCTTAAATTTGTTCTGTTTATGTTATCCCATAATTCTTAAATGTTCTGTTCATTGTTCTTACCATCTTCACTGTGTGGTCAACATTCTTTTCAACATTATATATTTTGTCTTCTTTGTCTGAGGTTTTGTATTCCAAGTGATTTAATCTGTTGGTGATGCTTTTAATTTGGTTTATTATTTCTTTCATTTCAAGGATTTCTGTTTTTTTAGAACCTCTATCTCCTTATTTAAATAATTTCTTGCTTCCTGTGTTTGCTTATGGAGCTCTTTATTAAAATAGTCTTTTGCTGCTTGTATTTGCTCTCTTACATCATCCTTTAATTCAGAGAACATTTTAATTATGTACATCCTGAACTCCTTCTTTGTTATTTTTTCTGCTGTACTGGCCATGGATTCTAATAATGTGGCATCTTGATTTGTGTGGGGGCACTGTTTTTCCTTAATTTTTTTTTCATGTTGTTCATGTGTTTTCCCTTCTAACACTGAAGATCCAAGTCATTACTATTTTTACCCTATAGGCTTATAAAGCCCTGTAGGGTTCCAATATCTCTCCTGCCCAGCCAGTGTCCCAAGCTGGGATTTTGTTCATGGTTGGCAAAGGTGAGACTTACACAGTCAAGGATAAGAAATAAAGAATGTCCATGCACTTCTGCCCTTTTCAGTGTTTTTATTTACTCAAATCATTCAAGGCAATTGTACTCTATAGGTTCTTAATCAATAAAATGACACTCCTTAATGCTGGGCACCGCAATAGAGATATTCAATCCAAGCAAACAATTCTAAGTTAATTCTAAGCAATGTAAACACACTTAATCATGACAGACTTATTACAGACATTACCTCTGCATGCTAAGTTCAAGTGCCAGATCCAGAGTCTCATGTCTTAGACCTTAAGTCCAGCAGATGCAGATTCACTCAGACTGCAGTGATCAGGTCAGGAACCAATGTAGGATTCTCCTGATGAGGAGTTGATGGCAGGTTGAGGAGGGTTGTAAGGAGACATTGCCATTCTCACCATAGTTAAGAGGCTGCTGTAGAGTTTGAGAGTGGTGAGCATGATGCAGAGGAGAAGGCAGATGATGAGGAGAATTGGGGTGTCAGTCTAGGTTCTCATCAGGCTCTCCAGCATGAGTGCATCAGTATCAGCTGGTTGTAATGTCTGTTCATTTGCTCCATCATTTATACTACATTTTGGACTTCTGCTCGCCCTCTAGGTCTCTCTTAGCTGTTACCAGGTTTCTTAGTGACATCTTACATCTTACAGAGGATATATGTTCTGATGGTCTCTGCCCTGATATTATAACTCTAACTCTTATCAGGGTGAAGGCAAATGACATGTGACTTTACCCTGACTCTTATCAGGGTTGTGGAAAGTGACTTGTTTTTATTAGTCTATGCCTGATTGACATATTGAGGGCTCTGTAGACTTGTGCCTGGTGGGCTCTGTAGACTTGTGCCTGGTGGGCTCTGTAGACTTGTGCCTGGTGGGACTGAATGGAGTTAAAATGGAGTTGCTTAGGCTAAGACCATCCTTACAGTTAGGCTAGGGTCATCCTTACAGAGTTGCCCACTAAAGATGGCGACAAAGGTGTCCCAAGATGGAGGCAGCTGCTTTCAGCGATGAGGTATCCGTTTGGGCGGGGCTGGGTGTTGAGCGACTTGTTCAAAGATGCAGCTCGGTGGCATGCTGTGTTGTGGCTGTTAGCTGTCTCCAGACCCAGTGCAGGTTCAGTGGGTGTTGGCAGGACTGTCTTGAGCCTGCCTGTGCTCCATGCTGGGTCCCAGATTTGATACTGTTGATCATTTTTTTTAATATGGCAATTTCTTCTGCCATTGGCTGCTATGTTGTGTATCCCATAACCTTTTCATCACCATTTCCAATTAACAGAATACCTATCTGTTTAGGCATTTGGTAGAGAGCTCTCAGTTTGGGGGAGAGCCTTATCTTAATCCCAGGATGAAACATGAAAAAATAATTTCATGTGGTCATGGATTAGTTTAAGAAAAGCATATAACCTAGACAGTATTCAGGAGATATAGAATAATGTCTTTTGTGAAGGATTTCTTATTTAGATTCTTTAAGAAGTGCCATTTGAAGAAGAGTCTTTTCCTGGCCCATTTATTCCTGCACCCGTATTAATGTGATGTCTAATGGTGTAACAACCATGAACTCTAAGAGCCCTTGTGTTAAAGATGATAATGTGAAAAGATAGCAAGAGAACCTTAGGTTTCAGAAGTCTCACTGAAGTCTAAAAAGGTGTACCTTCTGAAATCTCTAACTTGAGAAAATTTTTTTTTCAATTTGCTTATAAGATTGTACATAAGATAGTGCTGCTTGCAGCTATATTTGTAATATTCGTACAGCAGCACTTTTTAATTTTTCATCTACATCAATGAATTTATCTTTCAAATACAGATTCATTTTCTCCTATTTAACCTTGATTGTTGAAGAAACTCAGAAGTCTTTTCTAAATAGTTTTTTCATTTCTAGTATGCTTTATTGATAAATGTGCTCCTTATTTGTTGAATACTTCTGTATCTTTATCTGTATCCCTGAAGTCCTCTAATATATCCAAATCTGTACTAGAGCACATAAATAGACACCCCACATGGATGTACAATGTTAGAATGCGCATGGCTGATAGTATTCTATCATCTGTTTAAATTCCTTAAGAAATTGCAAGACCATTGTCTTAGATTGCCCAATTCAGGAATTTATGTTGCACCCTTTGACCTCTTGGGTGGATAATTATATCTCCTGAATATATATTATGTTTGTTTCCTTCTATTTTCACTATCAATTCTTACTCTATGTTTAAGTA
This sequence comes from Marmota flaviventris, assembly GCF_047511675.1. Lineage (NCBI taxonomy): Eukaryota > Metazoa > Chordata > Mammalia > Rodentia > Sciuridae > Marmota > Marmota flaviventris. The sequence goes on along the minus strand of NC_092499.1, from coordinate 81,947,901 downwards.
CTTTTTAACGTGGATGGCCAAAAGCCTTCTGAATGGTCTATCAGCTATCTTACCTAAGTTCTGTCTATTCTATACTGTTTTCAGATCCATCTACCTAAATATCAAATATTTGGCTACCATTCCATTCTGCCATTCAGAGCTGTATTAACTGGGGCAAGATACAAAATGAGAGGCAATTCTGAGCTGACGTGGATCTGGGGCGAACAGTCTGTGCCTCTCAGAACACACACCGAGCCTGGATCAGCTGAATTCAAGCTCCCATTCGCCTGCATTTCGCAGACAAACCACTGTGACTCAGCACTAAATGATCCCGCTGAAACAACTGGTCGGCCCTTCTGAACCTGCGGAGGTTAATACCAACTGAGCCTTCATAGACAGTGGCCACAGGATTGAGACGGGGCTTGGGAGAGCCAGTCAGGACCCACCCATTGCATTGGTCACCCGGCAAAGGGAACGAACTGTCGACATTTGCATGGGATACCACCATGGCAGAGAACTGACATCACCAGAATGCGGCGGAGTTGATAACTTCATTGAAACCGGCTGCGACAGGTGTGTAACCCCCTAGCCTTCCCTCTCTACACAGCTGGTAAACCTTAAGGGCCCCTCCCAGCTCTCCCGTGAGCACGACAGTAAGACCGAGGGAATCAGGAGTGGCATGGGACCTGCGGCGAGGGACCCCTGGCTACCGCTCCCACCAGTGCTGACAACAGAGGTCTCTTGCACCAGCTACCGGGGGCGTGGCTACCAGAGGGCAAGCAAAATACGCTGAGGGTTCTCAGCCCCAAGCTCCACAAACTTAGGGTCTGAGGGAATGGCAAACGGGGAGAGTGTGCCCAGTCGTTCAAGAAAATAGGGCTCCCGGGAGCAGCAGACCTGGTGTGTAGCCAGTATTGTGGTGAGCGTCACCGGTGAGCAGGGCCTGGCTTGAGGAAAAGTGGGGAAGTAACTAGACACAAGAAAAGGCCCTAGGCACTCAGGATTGGAGACCCGCCCAGTCTGGGAGGAGGAGCTGCTGCACAGTGATTGGTTCCCGCATATTGAGAGGAGAAGCTTGGCCCGGTGGGCACAGCTCCACCTACTGGAAGAGAAGTTAATCAAACTCTAAGACTGCATTTATTAAATTTTTAATTTGGGTTTTTTTTTTCATTTTCATTTTTTAAATTTTTTTAAATTTTTAAATTTTATTTTTAATATTCTTTATTATTTTTTATTTTTATTTTTATTTTTTTGATTATTTTTTTCTTTGTTTCTTTTCTATTTTTTTTCTTTTGTCTTTTCATTTCTTTTCAATTTCCTTATTCCCCTTCCTTGAATTCTACCTGTTTACTCTCATTCTCTTTAGTGACTTCTTCCCTTCCCTTCTAATACCTTTCCTCCCAAGCATCAAATAAATTTATAGGAGTAAACAGTAACTCAGCAGTCAAACAGAACAAGGAGTAACATGAGCAGCATGAAAAAGCAAGGAAGAAAAGGTGTACAAACAATCAGGACAGCCTAAATGTTCAGGAGGACCTAGAGGCATCAGAAAAATGGTCAAATAAAGAACTCAAGGAATACCTTAGACAAATGGAATGGAATGTTAAAGAGGATATGAGACAGCAAATTCAAGCAATGAAAGAACACATTGAAAATGAATTACATAAACAGATAAAAGAAGAAAATAAGCATCTTTATCAGGAGATAGAGATTATAAAAAAAATCAAACAATAATTCTAGAAATGAAGGAAACTATAAACCAAATTAAAAACTCAAATGAGAGTATCACTAACAGAGTGGAGCAAGTAGAAGCCAGAACATCAGATAATGAAGACAAAATATATCATCGTGAAAAGAGTCTAGCCAACTCAGAAAGGCTGGTAAAAAATCACTAGAAAAACATCCAAGAGATATGGGATAACATAAAAAAAACCTAACTTAAGAGTCATCGGGATAGAGAAAGGCATAGAGGTTCAAACCAAGGGAATGAGCAACCTGCTGAATGAAATAATTATAGAAAACTTTCAAGAAATAAAAAAGAAACGGATGTACAAATTGTAGATGCATACAGGACACCGAGCATACAAAATCACAGTAAACCAACGCCAAGACACATTGTTATGAAGATATCCAATATACAGAACAAAGAGAAAATATTAAAAGCTACAAGAGAAAGGAGGCAGATTACATTCAGGGGTAAACCAATAAGGTTAACAACGGATTTTTCATCACAGACGCTGAAAGCAAGAAGATCCTGGAACAACGTATCTCAAACACTGAAAGACAATGGATGCCAACCAAGAATTGTGTATCCAGCAAAATTAAACTTCAGGTACAACAACGAAATAAAAATCTTTCATGATAAACAAAAGTTAAAAGAATTTGCAGCCAGAAAACCAGTATTGCAAAGCATCTTGAGCAAAACACTACACGAGGAAGAAATGAAAAACAATAACCAAAACCAAAAGTGGGAAAAAAGAAAAAGAAAAGCCAGAGGGCAGGGGGGAAAGCTAATCATGGAGAAACAAACCAAATTAAAAAAAAAGATAAATAATCAAAATGGCTGGAAGTACAAACCATATATCAATAGTAACTCTAAACGTTAATGGCTTAAACTCTCCAATAAAGCGACATAGGATGGTAACATGGATTAAAAAAACAAATCCAACAATATGCTGACTCCAGGAGACACATCTGATTGGAAAAGACATACACAGGCTGAAGGTGAAAGGTTGGGAAAAAATATACCATGCACACGGTCCTCGTAAGCAAGCAGGGGTGGCCATCCTCATATTGAATAAAATCAACTTCAAGACTAAGTTAATCAAAAGGGATAAAGAAGGACATTATATACTGATAAAAGGAACCATTCACCAACAAGACATAACAATTATCAATATTTATGCACCAAATAAAGGTGCTGCGACGTTCATGAAACAAACTCTCCTCAAGTTCAAGAATCAAATAGACCACAACACAATAATTATGGGTGACTTCAACACACCTCGCTCACCATTGGACAGATCCTCCAAACAAAAGTTGAATAAAGAAACTATAGAACTCAATATCACAATCAACAACCTAGACTTAACTGACATATATAGAATATATCAACCATCATTGCTGGGAGCCATTAGCCAAGTAGGTATGACAATTTCCTTGCCAGCGTACCCCATGTTGCTGACATGTTGCAGCGACATTGAATGTAGGTGACCTTGCTCAAGGACCAAGGCAGATTAGGGTGTTCCCGGTTTTAAGATAATCGTGTTTAGGGCGTTCCCAGTTTAGGTTCCAGGTTTAAGGTTTAAGATTATTCCTCCTGGGAATAGGGCGTATCCTGCTGCCTGAGTTCCCCTTGAGTTCTCACGGGATTCAGACAGTATATTTTGGAGATAGAAGCCCAGAGAACGTGGATTTGGGCAGCAGGCCACAAATGCCGCAGTCTGGCTGGGCACAAATGCCACAGTCTGGCTGGGCACACAATCACGAGCCACCACACAGCTTGTAGATTCAAACAGCAACTTTTTATTCCCGAACTCACACCAGCCGTCTACAATCACGTTCTGGGGAAATCCACGTTCTCTGCCCAAATCCACGTTCTCTGGGAACGCCCTAAACACGATTATCTTAAAACCGGGAACACCCTAATCTGCCTTGGTCCTTGAGCAAGGTCACCTACATTCAATGTCGCTGCAACATGTCAGCAACATGGGGTACGCTGGCAAGGAAATTGTCATACCTACTTGGCTAATGGCTCCCAGCATATCATCAAGTGGATATACTTTTTTCTCTGTAGCACATGGATCCTTCTCAAAAATAGACCATATATTAAGCCATAGGGCAACCCTCAGTAAATATAAAGGGGTGGAGATAATACCATGCATTTTATCTGATCATAATGGAATGAAACTGGAAATCAATGATAAAAGAAGGAAGGAAAAATCCTACATCACATGGAAAATGAACAATATGTTACTGAATGATCAATGGGTTACAGAAGACACAAAGGAGGAAATCAAAAAATTCTTAGAGATAAATGAAAATACAGAAACAACATATCGGAATCTATGGGACACAATGAAAGCAGTTTTAAGAGGGCAATTCATCGCCTGGAGGTCATTCCTCAAAAAAAGAAAAAAACAACAAATAAATGAGCTCACACTTCATCTCAAAGCCCTAGAAAAGGAAGAGCAAAACAACAGCAAATGTAGCAGAAGGCAAGAAATGATTAAAATCAGAGCGGAAATCAATGAAATTGAAACAAAAGAAACCATTGAAAAAATTGACAAAACTAAAAGTTGGTTCTTCGAAAAAATAAATAAGATCGACAGACCCTTAGCCATGCTAACAAAGGGAAGAAGAGAGAGAACTCAAATTACTAACATATGGTATGAAAAAGGCAATATCACAACAGATGCTACAGAAATACAGAAGACAATTAGAAATTATTTTGAAACCCTATATTCCAATAAAATAGAAGAGAGTGAAGACATCGATAAATTTCTTAAGTCATACGATTTGCCCAGACTGAGTCAGGAGGATACACACAATTTGAACAGACCAATAACAATGGATGAAATAGAAGAAGCAAACAAAAGACTACCAACCAAGAAAAGCCCAGGACCTGGATGGGTATACAGCAGAGTTTTACAAAACCTTTAAAGAAGAATTAATACCAATACTTTTCAAGTTATTTCAGGAAATAGAAAAAGAGGGAGCTCTTCCAAATTCATTCTATGAGGCCAACATCACCCTGAATCCGAAACCAGACAAAGACACCTCAAAGAAAGAAAACTACAGACCAATATCTCTAATGAACCTAGATGCAAAAATCCTCAATAAAATTCTGGTGAATCGGATACAAAAACACATCAAAAAAATTGTGCACCATGATTGTGCACCATGATTCATCCCTGGGATGCAAGGGTGGTTCAATATACGGAAATCAATAAATGTTATTCACCACATCAATAGACTTAAAGATAAGAACCATATGATCATTTCGATAGACGCAGAAAAAGCATTAGACAAAATACAGCATCCCTTTATGTTCAAAACATTAGATAAACTAGGGATAACAGGAACTTACCTCAACATTGGAAACGCTATCTATGCTAAGCTTCAGGCTAGCATCATTCTGAATGGAGAAAAATTGAAGGCATTCCCTCTAAAATCTGGAACAAGACAGGGATGCCCTCTATCACCACTTCTATTCAATATAGTTCTTGAAACACTAGCCAGAGCAATTAGACAGACGAAAGAAATTAAAGGCATAAAAATAGGAAAAGAAGAACTTAAATTATCACTATTTGCGGAAGACATCATTCTATACCTAGAAGACCCAAAAGGGTCTACAAAGAAACTACTAGAACTAATAAATGAATTCAGCAAAGTGGCAGGATATAAAATCAACACGCATAAATCAAAGGCATTTCTGTATATCAGTGACAAATCTTCTGAACTGGAAATGAGGAAAACCACCCCATTCACAATATCCTCAAAAAAAAAAAAATTAAATACTTGGGAATCGACCTAACAAAAGAGTTGAAAGATTTACACAATGAAAACTACAGAACCCTAAAGAGAGAAATAGAAGAGGATCTTAGAAGATGGAAAAATATACCCTGTTCATGGATAGGCAGAACTAACATCATCAAAATGGCGATATTACCAAAATTTCTCTATAGGTTTAATGCAATGTCAATCAAAATCCCAATGGCATTTCTTGTAGAAATAGATAAAGCAATCATGAAATTCATATGGAAAAACAAAAGACCCAGAATAGCAAAAGCAACTCTAAGCAGGAAGTCTGAATCAGGCGGCATAGCAATACCAGATTTCAAACTATACTATAGAGCAATAGTAACAAAAACAGCATGGTACTGGTTCCAAAACAGGCGGGTGGACCAATGGTACAGAATAGAGGACACAGAGACTAATCCACAAAGTTACAACTATCTTATATTTGATAAAGGGGCTAAAAGCATGCAATGGAGGAAGGATAGCATCTTCAACAAATGGTGCTGGGAAAACTGGAAATCCATATGCAACAAAATGAAACTGAATCCCTTTCTGTCACTATGCACAAAAGTTAACTCAAAATGGATCAAGGAGCTTGATATCAAATCAGAGACTCTGCATCTGATAGAAGAAAAAGTTGGCTCCGATCTACATATTGTGGTGTCGGGCTCCAAATTCCTTAATAGGACACCCATAGCACAAGAGTTAAAAACTAGAATCAACAAATGGGACTTACTCAAACTAAAAAGTTTTTCCTCAGCAAGAGAAACAATAAGAGAGGTAAATAGGGAGCCTACATCCTGGGAACAAATTTTTACTCCTCACACTTCAGATAGAGCCCTAATATCCAGAGTATACAAAGAACTCAAAAAATTAAACAATAAGAAAACAAATAACCCAATCAACAAATGGGCCATGGACCTGAACAGACACTTCTCAGAAGAGGACATACAATCAATCAACAAATACATGAAAAAATGCTCACCATCTCTAGCAGTCAGAGAAATGAAAATCAAAACCACCCTAAGATACCATCTCACTCCAGTGAGATTGGCAGCCATTATGAAGTCAAACAACAACAAGTGCTGGCGAGGATGTGGGGAAAAGGGTACACTTGTACATTGCTGGTGGGACTGCAAATTGGTGCGGCCAATTTGGAAAGCAGCATGGAGATTCCTGGGAAAGCTGGGAATGGAACCACCATTTGACCCAGCTATTGCCCTTCTCGGACTATTCCCTGAAGACCTTAAAAGAGCGTACTATAGGGATACTGCTACATTGATTTTCATAGCAGCACAATTCACAATAGCTAGACTGTGGAACCAACCTAGATGCCCTCCAATAGATGAATGGATAAAAAAATGTGGCATTTATACACAATGGAGTATTACTCTGCACTAAAAAACGACAAAATCATGGAATTTGCAGGGAAATGGATGGCATTAGAGCAGATTATGCTAAGTGAAGCTAGCCAATCCCTAAAAAACGAATGCCAAATGTCATCTTTGATATGAGAGCAACTAAGAATATAATAGGGAGGAAGAACATGAGAAGAAGATCACCATTATACAGGGTCGAGAGGGGGTAGGGAAAGAGAGAGAGAAGGGAAATTGCATGGTAAAGAAAGGAGACCCTCATTGTTATACAAAATTACATATAAGAGGAAGTGAAGGGAAAGGCCAAAAAACAAGAGAGAGAAATGAATTACAGTAGATGGGGTAGAGAGAAAAGATGGGAGGGGAGGGGAGGGGGCATAGTAGAGGATAGGAAGGGCAGCAGAATACAATAGACACTAGTATGGCAGTATGTAAAAAAGTGGATGTGGAACCGATGTGAATCTGCAGTATATATATGGAGTAAAAATGGGAGTTCATAATCTACTTGAATCAAATGTATGAAATATGATATGTCAAGAGCTTTGTAATGTTTTGAACAACTAATAATAAAAAAAGAAAACACTTAATATGCAGGGATTGGCACTAGAGATAGAAATGAGAAAGACACAATTTCTGGTTTCAAAAGACTCTTTGGGAAGAAGTGACATAAGCTAAAAAATATAAATCACTTTTGTATTTTTTGTAGTAATCAAAGTAAGAACCTGCAATAATATTATTTTTGGTTAACTGCATTCTTTATTTTTCAAAAATAGAACAAATATTTGTCTACAAGTGAAGGAAGATTTTACTTTTGTGGGAGTTTAGTATCATATAACAATTTTTACAGCACAAGAGGTAACATTAAGGTTCAGGAAAAAGTATGTAAGTCTCCTTTTCCCCTTAGTTCAGTCTTTAACCATGAGAACTCGTAGACTTTTAAAGCAATAGTGAACAATGAGTTGTCTCATCATATAATAAAAGACTTCCTTATAATGTTCAGTTACTATACAGAGATTCACTCTGTATAAATGATAAAGCAAAATATATTGGCATATTTAATATTTATGGTTTTTAAAATGTTACTTCATCCATAAACAACTACCTTAATTTAGAAAATAAAGAAACAAAATTTTATCTTGAATACAAGAAAGCTTTTAATACATTGTACTATTGCAGTTGAAAAGAAAACAAAGCCTCCTTCCACATGTGGGCAAAGGACCATGCTTTACCTTTTTTATCAGAAAATATGGATATGGGAAGTAGAAGTAAGGCCATGATGGCATGCTATGTATGAACACTGGCCTTTAACAAGACTTCTCTATCTATAGAAAATATGGTCCATGAAAGTTAGTTTCCCACTGATCAGATGACTAATTCCTCATCCCAAAGGTCAGTGTGAGCCCAGATGTACTCAGGTGGTTTCCTTTAAGATCCACAATGCCATGTCCCTACACTAGATAGAATTCCATCTTCTTTCTTTTTCTGAGTTAAAATAGAAGATTGGGCAAAGTATTATGTTTGCATTTTATAAAATATTATTTTATCTGTAGATAAGATTATTGCTGTGATTTGAATAGTCAAATTTCCCCTGTTTGTTCATAAACTACTTCTCCTTTTAGTATCTGTAAATGTTAGAACAGGATGGAGGTACACCCTAGCACTTTGGTGAACAACCAGGGAGGAAAATAGGTGAAGAAGGTTTACTACAAGCAATTAATACCTTAGGGTCAGTAAGGAGTAATACAGGTAAAGATGAAGTACAAACAGCTAAGTTGAAAACTAATGTGTAATTCTGGACTATAAATTTTTTTAAAAACTTATTCACTATGTATTTATATTTTAAGTAAGATTATAATGCTCAATATTAAAGATAAACATATTTGTGTTCTGTTTATCCTGTCTTTGCTAGACTTAGATAAATGTTCTCATAATTGAGTATTTTCCATGAATAAATAAACCACATTTAAAAGTATAAAAAAGATTCAAATGATACTGATTGTATTTATTCGTCCATAAATGGGAAAATATAACTTATTTCTGATGTCTGATGAGTATTTGAATGACATCAGCAAAACTGGTGTAGATGTTTCTTCCCTTTTCCTTTTATCCCTCAAGAAATCAAATATTACTTTCTCTGAAATATTCATTAAAGACCCAAGCAGAGTAAATAAAATCAATGAGCTATTGTTATATCTTGTATATTCTTTATAGTAATTAAAGTATAATAACTTTTTACTTGTTACTTTCTTATTTTATCTCTTTGACAAAGTATGGCAAAGTGAGTAAAGTTCCCAGGCAGTTTGAATTCTCTGTGCCTAATTTTTTACAAGGTCCCAATTAGTAGGGGTTGTAGACCATGTGAGAAGTATGCAAGCTGGTATATAAGGTCTTTAGAAAGACCAATCCTGTTATAAAGCAAGTATGGCCACTCATGGGCACCACTTTTCCCATAACCACCCCCAAGGGGATGAATATGCTTCTATACTTGCTGTTTGACTGTGCCATCCTAAGGAGTAAATTACATTAACAGGGGACCAGCCTATATATACAGAGTATAGAGAGGTGTTACTGCCATTATTTAATTCTATGCAGAGAGGAACTTTCCTTCTCATTTACACCTGTGTTGAACTGAGCTACCTCAAGCTGTCAAACACAGTGTATCACAGCACACACAGGCTTAGCTATAGTCATTTGTTTCAGAACAAAGTGGAAGATATGATATTTGATGCCTGTATATAAGAGAAAGTAAATTTACATTCAATTCCATAGGGCAGACATTCATCTGTGTCTGTGAGTGGTGGGTGTTTCTCTACTTTAACATCACATCCATTGCACCCAGGTGGCTGGTTGAAAATGCCATGGGAGACCAGAGGAGGAGGACAGAGACAGCTTGTTGTATGCCCAGCAATCTGTTGTTCTATTTTGCACCTCTGCAATGGTGTTGGCTAATTCTGCAAATAGATTAGCTTTAAGGATATTTTTAACAGGTATTAAAATATTTTTAACTGGTATTGATACAGCCCATTCATGCTTATTCAATAATATATAAGGAACCTGATAATTCTGAGAATAGTACCAGCCTATGGCTCAACCCCAGGTTTGCAATCCCATATGTCTTGTCTAAGTGGTCCCTGTGGTTTTGGCAAATAAAAGTATAACAGTGAGGTTGTTACAGATCATGATGAAATGATGCATTCCCCTTTAGAGATTAATAGGCCCGGATTAGTACTTTTTTTTCTCATTTCTATGTTTTGTCCTTGTCCCTTTGCCCATGGACTAGGAACCCACACTGTTAAAGACCTATTTGTCATTCTCATGGTTAATAGACTGTCTGGCCCACTTGTGGCTGGTACTGTGGCAACAGTAACAGCAAATTATCCTAAATTCACATTTGTGGAGAACAAGGGTCTTTCATCATTTGTATCCAAGTGATGTCATCAGGTTCTTGTATCAACATCAGACAGGCACTAGGGCAAGTGCTGCAGTCATGTTTATTGATGTTCCTTATGAGCTTCACGCTGCTAAGGATATACCTTCCACGCTTAGTTTTTGTTATAGTGGGCCATTTATTCATGCAGTTAATATATCTGTAGTTATATGGCAAGGGAAGTGCCAATGTATATTCAAAATTTTGGCCATTTTTCTACCATGTGGCCAGTAGAGTATGTTTCCATATCTTTTTGTCCATAGGAATGCCACACATAGTACCAAGCATTTGAAGAAAACTTGCAGCCTTCTGGTAGGGGAAAGGGTACTATGAAGTCAACCTGTTACCATTGTGCAAGTTTCTCTCTCTGAGCTATCTACAAAAGGCATTGCCCATGGCTGCTTCAAGTAACAGGCAGAGTAAGAGGTGTGTGCAGGCACACACACACACACACACACAATGTCTGAGTGTATTGGAGCTCCCCTTGCTTTGCTGTGGGCCAGAGAGCTTTTTTGTCTTGTGACGTGTCTTCCCATGTAGCCAAGCAGTTACATCTTCAGCATACACGTCTCCTAGCCATTTAACTTTAGTTAGATCATCTGCTTCCTGATTATCTGGTGGGGAAACATGGCTGTGTTTTGCTACGCAATGCCCAGTCAGTTCCAAAGGTGGCAATTGTTTCCAAATGTCTTCATATCTTTGTCCCCTTCCACAGCTATAACTATGTTCCTAAGGGAACTTGTTTATCACCCTGATGTTGCAACGGGACCCACTCAAACCTATCAGGGCAGCTAACAACATCCAATTCTTAGGTGCTCCTGGACTAATATGCCCAAGGCTTGAAATTGATCCACATCTAATTTTGCTTGAGAAAAGGCCTTGAGGTGTTGATGTTCCCAGTCCCATCAGGCTTTCCTTTTTACTAAATCACACAATAGTTCTAACATTTGTGCTAAGTATGGAATGGAAGAACACCAGCATCTCAATAATCCAAAGAAGGTTTGTGGCTGTTTAAAAAACTTGAACTTTGTCTATCACAGTATTTCCCAACCAGATAACCCCTGAGTACTTGGCAGATAGCCCAGGTCCTTACAATTTGGAAGAGTTTATTTGGTTGCAGAAGCAGTGACATAATCAGCATTAGCTTACTTAGTCTTCTTCTATGACCAACATCCCCAGGAGCAGCTGTCATAGATCACGTGCAAGAAAGTAGCTTTCCACAGACAATACTAACTTGCCTTAATTCCCAGTGTTCACAAGAGAAAGACAGTGTCCTTCAAGATAATATGTACCTGGATTTTCTGGCCCAGGCTTGCTCTGTTTCCTTAACTTGGCTTGTTTTCTTCCTCCCCTTTATGGAGGGGGAGACATCAAGAGGGCACTCAGGGATGTGGTTTCTTACTGTTTCTCTTTCCTTTAGGCATGAAATACTGGGTGATTCAATTCTGTCCAGAATGTAGAGATAGCTTGGTCTGTCAGATTATACTCAGGATAAAAAAGTTAAGACTTAGATATCATTTTCTATATCTATGATAGTAGTTTCAGAGAAAAGGATGAAAAAATGACTTCATATTTCAACTTAATAAAAATAATGGATCTTTGAAGAGATAATAATCTCATAATAGAGTTGAAATTATGAAAATAAGAGTACAAGGATATATACATATACATATGTATTATAGTATCTATATATCTACCATCTATCAATCTACCTACCATCTAACTATGTCTGATTTAAATAGGAGGCACTAGCAAAAGGGAACTGGAAGTAGAAAGGGAAAGGATATTTAGGAATGAAAAGAATTAAGAGGAGAGGTAGCAAAGTAACCAGTTGCCAGAGAGTTGAAGAGCAGATTTCCTCTGTCCCTGTTCAGGAGTTACTCAAGGAAAAATTCAAGAGATGGAGATGCACACAAAGATTAGCACCCTCTTTTGAATTGCCACTGTTTATTAAGAAAAATGATTGTAAATAATTCAGATGGTTAGAAAGGAAGCCAATTACCAGGACTGTAGAGTAGGATTGGATATAATCTATAATCGCTTCTCAAAGAAGCCAGGTTTTCTGTGCTCACCATTTTCCCAATGGTAAATTATCATGATTTGCGGAAAATGTTACAGGGAAGTTAAATGTTTTAGTGTGATCAGTCATTCTGTGCTTTGATATTTTTTTCAAGTAAAGAAAAATTTAGGTTTACTTTTTACTTTAGATGTGAACTTAGTTATTCCAAATATCAAAAACCTTTATTTGTCTCCCATACACTTTTGAGAAATAGTGAATCAATTATTGAACAAATCATGGGAGCTGCAGAAGTAGTGCAAAATTAGAGGGGAAAGTTATCTATTTTTTATAGCTTCATGGAAAATTTAATTTATATGCTACAGAATTCATTCATTTTAAGTGCATGATTCAACAATTTTTTTAGTAAATTTATATAACTAGGTAACCATTATCCAATTCAATTTTAGAACAATTTTATTGGACCATAAAGATCCTTTTTACTTATTTGTAGTTAATCTTCACTTCCACTCTCAGAATAGGCAAAAACAATTTATTTCGGGCCTTTATACATTTACTTTCTCTCTATGTATCATATAAATGGAACATGCAATATCTTCTGTGACTAACTTCTTTTAGTTAATATACTATTTTTAAATTTTTTAAGTAGTAACTTTGTTGAGCTATAGCTCACATAGACAGAAGTTTAATCCCTTAAAATGTACAATTCAATAGTTTTTAACACATTCAACAAGCCAGTTCTCACTTTTGAGAAGAGTTTTACACTTACCATTTTCCTGTTTTTGTAATAAGAGGTGTAATAACACAGATTGAATAGTGTTTATTCCAGAACCAGGCTGCCTGGAAATCAGCACTATCTAACATTCTAGAGAGTTACATTTTCACCATCCTTGTGCTTGAATTTCCTGCTAAGCAAAATGAGAATGTAAGAGTTGAAATTAGGTAAAATGTTCAGAAATTTTAACATCCTATTTTTTTTTAAAAGCAATAACTTCTTTTTTTATGGTCTTCTTTTTTTTTATTGGTTGTTCAAAGCATTATAAAGCTATTGACATATCATATTTCATACATTAGATTCAAGTTGGTTATGAACTCCCAATTTTACCCCAAATACAGATTGCAGAATCACATCGGTTACACATCCACATTTTTACATAATTCCCTATTAGTAACTGTTGTATTCTGCTACCTTTCCTATCCTCTACTATCCCCCCTCCCTCCCCTCCCATCTTCTCTCTCTACCCCATCCACTGTAATTCATTTCTTTCCTTGTTTATTTTCCCATTCCCCTCACAACCTCTTATATGTAATTTTGTATAACAATGAGGGACTCCCTCCATTACCATGCAATTTCCCTTTTCTCTCCCTTTCCATCCCACCTCATGTATCTGTTTAATGTTAATCTTTTCTTCCTGCTCTTCCTCCCTGCTCTGTTCTTAGTTGCTCTCATTATATCAAAGAAGACATTTGGTATTTGTTTTTTAGGGATTGGCTAGCTTCACTAAGCATAATCTGCTCTAGTGCCATCCATTTCCCTGCAAATTCTATGATTTTGTCATTTTTTAGTGCTGCGTAATACTCCATGGTGTATAAATGCCACATTTTTTTTATCCATTCATCTATTGAAGGGCATCTGGGTTGGTTCCACAGTCTAGCAATTGTGAATTGTGCTGCTATGAACATCGATGTAGCAGTATCCCTGTAGTACGCTCTTTTAAGGTCTTCAGGGAATAGTCCAAGAAGGGCAATAGCTGGGTCAAATGGTGGTTCCATTCCCAGCTTTCTCAGGAATCTCCATACTGCTTTCCAGATTGGCCGCACCAGTTTGCAGTCCCACCAGCAATGTACAAGAGTACCCTTTTCCCCACATCCTCTCCAGCACTTGTTGTTGTTTGACTTCATAATGGCTGCCAATCTTACTGGAGTGAGATGGTATCTTAGGGTGGTTTTGATTTGCATTTCTCTCACTGCTAGAGATGGTGAGCATTTTTTCATGTACTTGTTGATTGATTGTATGTCCTCCTCTGAGAAGTGTCTGTTCAGGTCTTTGGCCCATTTGTTGATTGGGTTATTTGTTTTCTTATTGTTTAATTTTTTGAGTTCTTTGTATACTCTGGATATTAGGGCTCTATCTGAAGTGTGAGGAGTAAAAATTTGTTCCCATGATGTAGGCTCCCTATTTACCTCTTTTATTGTTTCTCTTACTGAGAGAAAACTTTTCAGTTTAAGTAAGTCCCATTTGTTGATTCTTGTTATCAACTTTTGTGCTATGGGTATCCTATTAAGGAATTTGGAGCCCGACCCTACAATATGTAGATGGGCGCCAACTTTTTCTTCTATCAGACGCAGAGTCTCTGATTTGATATCTAGCTCCTTGATCCACTTTGAGTTAACTTTTGTGCATGGCGAGAGGAGGGGATTCAGTTTCATTTTGTTGCATATGGATTTCCAGTTTTCCCAGCACTATTTGTTGAAGATGCTATCCTCCCTCCATTGCATGGTTTTAGCTCCTTTATCAAATATAAGATAGTTGTAGCTTTGTGGATTAGTCTCTGTGTCCTCTATTCTGTACTATTGGTCCACCCTCCTGTTTTGGTACCAGTACCATGCTGTTTTTGTTACTATTGCTCTGTAATATAGTTTTAAGTCTGGTATCGCTATACCGCCTGATTCGCACTTCCTGCTTAGAATTGCTTTTGCTATTCTGGGTCTTTTATTTTTCCATATGAATTTCATGATTGCTTTATCCATTTCTACAAGAAATGCCATTGGGATTTTGATTGGCATTGCATTAAACCTATAGAGAAATTTTGGTAATATCGCCATTTTGATGATGTTAGTTCTGCCTATCCATGAACAGGGTATATTTTTCCATCTTCTAAGATCTTCTTCTACTTCTCTTTTTAGGGTTTTGTAGTTTTCATTGTATAAATCTTTCACCTCTTTTGTTAGGTTGATTCCCAAGTATTTTATTTTTTTTTGAGGATATTGCGAATGGAGTGTTTTTCCTCATTTCCGTTTCAGAAGTTTTGTCGCTGATATACAGAAATGCCTTTGATTTATGCGTGTTGATTTTATGTCCTGCCACTTTGCTGAATTCATTTATTAGTTATAGTAGTTTTTTGTAGACCCTTTTGGGTCTTCTAGGTATAGAATCATGTCATCTGCAAATAGTGATAATTTAAGTTCTTCCTTTCCTATTTTTATGCCTTTAATTTCTTTCGTCTGTCTAATTGCTCTGGCCAGTGTTTCGAGAACTATATTGAATAGAAGTGGTGATAGAGGGCATCCCTGTCTTGTTCCAGATTTTAGGGGTAATGCCTTCAATTTTTCTCCATTGAGAATGATGCTAGCCTGAGGCTTAGCATAGATAGCTTTTACAATGTCGAGGTAAGTTCCTGTTATCCCTAGTTTTTCTAATGTTTTGAACATAAAGGGATGCTGTACTTTGTCGAATGCTTTTTTCTGCGTCTATTGAGATGATCATATGGTTCTTATTTTTAAGTCTATTGATGTGGTGAATAACATTTATTGATTTCCGTATATTGAACCATCCTTGCATCCCAGGGATGAATCCTACTTGATCATGGTGTCCAATTTTTTTGATGTGCCTTTGTATCCGATTCGCCAGAATTTTATTGAGGATTTTTGCATCTAGGTTCATCAGAGATATTGGTCTGTAGTTTTCTTTCTTTGAGGTGTCTTTGTCTGGTTTCGGAATCAGGGTGATGTTGGCCTCATAGAATGAATTTGGCAGAGCTCCTTCTTTTTCTATTTCCTGAAATAACTTGAAAAGTATTGGTATTAATTCTTCCTTAAAGGTTTTGTAAAACTCCGCTCTATACCCATCCGGTCCTGGGCTTTTCTTGGTTGGAAGTCTTTTGATTGCTTCTTCTATTTCATCTATTGTTATTGGTCTGTTTACGTTGTGAGTATCCTCCTGACTCATTCTGGGCAAATCATATGACTTAAGGAATTTATCGATGTCTTCACTATCTTCTATTTTATTGGAATATAGGTTTTCAAAATAATTTCTAATTGTCTTCTGTATTTCTGTAGCATCTGTTGTGATATTGCCTTTTTCATCCCGTATGTTAGTAATTTGAGTTCTCTCTCTTCTTCCCTTTGTTAGTATGGCTAAGGGTCTGTCGATCTTATTTATTTTTTCAAAGAACCAACTTTTAGTTTTGTTAATTTTTTCAATGGTTTCTTTTGTTTCAATTTCGTTGATTTCCGCTCTGATTTTAATTATTTCTTGCCTTCTGCTACATTTGCTGTTGTTTTGCTCTTCCTTTTCTAGGGCTTTGAGATGAAGTGTGAGCTCATTTATTTGTTGGTTTTTCCTTTTTTTGAGGAATGACCTCCAAGCGATGAATTTCCCTCTTAAAACTGCTTTCATTGTGTCCCATAGATTCCGATATGTTGTTTCTGCATTTTCATTTATCTCTAAGAATTTTTTTTATTTCCTCCTTTATGTCTTCTGTAACCCATTGATCATTCAGTAACATATTGTTCATTTTCCATGTGATGTAGGATTTTTCCTTCCTTCTTCTTTTTTTTTTTTAATTTTTTATTGTTGGCTGTTCAAAACATTACATAGTTCTTGATATATCATATTTCACAATTTGATTCAAGTGGTAAAGCTCATAACCCACTCAAAAGATACATTTTAAAACAATTATTCAAAATTTTTCTCATATTATCATACTGAAGATCCTCAACCTTAACCATATCTAAAAATGACACCTTTTTATCTGAAGTAACATTTTTTTTTAAATTTTTTTTTATTGGTTGTTAAAAACATTATAAAGCTCTTGACATATCATATTTCATACATTAGATTCAAGTTGGTTATGAACTCCCAATTTTACCCCAAATACAGATTGCAGAATCACATCAGTTACACACCCACGTTTTTACATATTGCCATACTAGTGACTGTTGCATTCTGCTACCTTTCCTATCCTCTACCATCCCCCCTCCCTCCCCTCCCATCTTCTCTCTCTACCCCATCCACTGTAATTCGTATCTCTCCTTGTTTATTTTCCCATTCCCCTCACAACCTCTTATATGTAATTTTGTATAACAATGAGGGTCTCCCTCCATTACCATGCAATTTCCCTTTTCTCTCCCTTTCCATCCCACCTCATGTATCTGTTTAATGTTAATCTTTTCTTCCTGCTCTTCCTCCCTGCTCTGTTCTTAGTTGCTCTCATTATATCAAAGAAGACATTTGGTATTTGTTTTTTAGGGATTGGCTAGCTTCACTAAGCATAATCTGCTCTAGTGCCATCCATTTCCCTGCAAATTCTATGATTTTGTCATTTTTTAGTGCTGCGTAATACTCCATGGTGTATAAATGCCACATTTTTTTTATCCATTCATCTATTGAAGGGCATCTGGGTTGGTTCCACAGTCTAGCAATTGTGAATTGTGCTGCTACGAACATCGATGTAGCAGTATCCCTGTAGTACGCTCTTTTAAGGTCTTCGGGGAAAAGTCCAAGAAGGGCAATAGCTGGGTCAAATGGTGGTTCCATTCCCAGCTTTCCCAGGAATCTCCATACTGATTTCCAGATTGGCCGCACCAGTTTGCAGTCCCACCAGCAATGTACAAGAGTACCCTTTTCCCCACATCCTCTCCAGCACTTGTTGTTGTTTGACTTCATAGTGGCTGCCAATCTTACTGGAGTGAGATGGTATCTTAGGGTGGTTTTGATTTGCATTTCTCTGACTGCTAGAGATGGTGAGCATTTTTTCATGTACTTGTTGATTGATTGTATGTCCTCCTCTGAGAAGTGTCTGTTCAGGTCTTTGGCCCATTTGTTGATTGGGTTATTTGTTTTCTGATTGTTTAATTTTTTGAGTTCTTTGTATACTCTGGATATTAGGGCTCTATCTGAAGTGTGAGGAGTAAAAATTTGTTCCCATGATGTAGGCTCCCTATTTACCTCTTTTATTGTTTCTCTTGCTGAGAGAAAACTTTTCAGTTTAAGTAAGTCCCATTTGTTGATTTTTGTTATCAACTTTTGTGCTATGGGTGTCCTATTAAGGAATTTGGAGCCCGACCCTACAATATGTAGATGGGCGCCAACTTTTTCTTCTATCAGACGCAGAGTCTCTGATTTGATATCTAGCTCCTTGATCCACTTTGAGTTAACTTTTGTGCATGGCGAGAGGAGGGGATTCAGTTTCAATTTGTTGCATATGGATTTCCAGTTTTCCCAGCACCATTTGTTGAAGATGCTATCCTCCCTCCATTGCATGGTTTTAGCTCCTTTATCAAATATAAGATAGTTGTAGCTTTGTGGATTAGTCTCTGTGTCCTCTATTCTGTACCATTGGTCCACCCTCCTGTTTTGGTACCAGTACCATGCTGTTTTTGTTACTATTGCTCTGTAATATAGTTTTAAGTCTGGTATCGCTATACCTCCTGATTCGCAC
The DNA here is from genome assembly GCF_047511675.1 of Marmota flaviventris. NCBI lineage: Eukaryota > Metazoa > Chordata > Mammalia > Rodentia > Sciuridae > Marmota > Marmota flaviventris. The sequence continues at coordinate 81,929,139 of NC_092499.1, read as the reverse complement.
TTCCTACTTAGAATTGCTTTTGCTATTCTGGGTCTTTTATTCTTCCATATGAATTTCATGATTGCTTTATCCATTTCTACAAGAAATGCCGTTGGGATTTTGATTGGCATTGCATTAAACCTATAGAGAACTTTTGGTAATATCGCCATTTTGATGATGTTAGTTCTGCCTATCCATGAACAGGGTATATTTTTCCATCTTCTAAGATCTTCTTCTACTTCTCTTTTTAGGGTTTTGTAGTTTTCATTATATAAATCTTTCACCTCTTTTGTTAGGTTGATTCCCAAGTATTTTATTTTTTTTGAGGATATTGTGAATGGAGTGTTTTTCCTCATTTCCGTTTCAGAAGTTTTGTCGCTGATATACAGAAATGCCTTTGATTTATGCGTGTTGATTTTATATCCTGCCACTTTGCTGAATTCATTTATTAGTTCTAGTAGTTTTTTTGTAGACCCTTTTGGGTCTTCTAGGTATAGAATCATGTCTTCTGCAAATAGTGATAATTTAAGTTCTTCCTTTTCTATTTTTATGTTTTTAATTTCTTTCGTCTGTCTAATTGCTCTGGCCAGTGTTTCGAGAACAATATTGAATAGAAGTGGTGATAGAGGGCATCCCTGTCTTGTTCCAGATTTTAGGGGGAATGCCTTCAATTTTTCTCCATTGAGAATGATGCTAGCCTGAGGCTTAGCATAGATAGCTTTTACAATGTCGAGGTAAGTTCCTGTTATCCCTATTTTTTCTAATGTTTTGAACATAAAGGGATGCTGTACTTTGTCGAATGCTTTTTCTGCGTCTATTGAGATGATCATATGGTTCTTATTTTTAAGTCTATTGATGTGGTGAATAACATTTATTGATTTCCTTATATTGAACCATCCTTGCATCCCATGGATGAATCCTACTTGATCATGGTGCACAATTTTTTTGATGTGCCTTTGTATCCGATTCGCCAGAATTTTATTGAGAATTTTTGCATCTAGGTTCATCAGAGATATTGGTCTGTAGTTTTCTTTCTTTGAGGTGTCTTTGTCTGGTTTCGGAATCAGGGTGATGTTGGCCTCATAGAATGAATTTGGCAGAGCTCCTTCTTTTTCTATTTCCTGAAATAACTTGAAAAGTATTGGCATTAATTCTTCCTTAAAGGTTTTGTAAAACTCCGCTGTATACCCATCCGGTCCCGGGCTTTTCTTGGTTGGAAGTCTGTTGATTGCTTCTTCTATTTCATCTATTGTTATTGGTCTGTTTAAGTTGTGAGTATCCTCCTGACTCAGTCTGGGTAAATCGTATGACTTAAGGAATTTATCGATGTCTTCACTATCTTCTATTTTATTGGAATATAGGTTTTCAAAATAATTTCTAATTGTCTTCTGTATTTCTGTAGTGTCTGTTGTGATATTGCCTTTTCCATCCCGTATGTTAGTGATTTGAGTTCTCTCTCTTCTTCTCTTCGTTAGCATGGCTAAAGGTCTGTCGATCTTATTTATTTTTTCAAAGAACCAACTTTTAGTTTTGTTAATTTTTTCAATAGTTTCTTTTGTTTCAATTTCGTTGATTTCCGCTCTGATTTTGATTATTTCTTGCCTTCTGCTACATTTGCTGTTGTTTTGCTCTTCCTTTTCTAGGGCTTTGAGGTGAAGTGTGAGCTCATTTATTTGTTGGTTTTTCCTTTTTTTGAGGAATGACCTCCAAGCGATGAATTTCCCTCTTAAAACTGCTTTCATTGTGTCCCATAGATTCCGATATGTTGTGTCTGTATTTTCATTTATTTTCCTTCCTTCTTTTATCATTGATTTCCAGTTTCATTCCATTATGATCAGATAAAATGCATGGTATTATCTCCACCCCTGTATATTTACTGAGGGTTGCCCTATGGCATAATATATGGTCTATTTTTGAGAAGGATCCATGTGCTGCTGAGAAAAAAGTATATCCATTTGATGATGGTTGATATATTCTATATATGTCAGTTAAGTCTAGGTTGTTGATTGTGATATTGAGTTCTATAGTTTCTTTATTCAACTTTTGTTTGGAGGATCTGTCCAATGGTGAGCGAGGTGTGTTGAAGTCACCCATAATTATTGTGTTGTGGTCTATTTGATTCTTGAACTGGAGGAGAATTTGTTTTATGAACGTCGCAGCACCATTATTTGGTGCATAAATATTGATAATTGTTATGTCTTGTTGGTGAATGGTTCCTTTTAACAGTATATAATGTCCTTCCTTATCCCTTTTGATTAATGTAGTCTTGAAGTCAATTTTATTCGATATGAGGATGGCCACCCCTGCTTGCTTACGAGGACCGTGTGCGTGGTATATTTTTTCCCAACCTTTCACCTTCAGCCTGTGTATGTCTTTTCCAATCAGATGTGTCTCCTGGAGGCAGCATATTGTTGGATTTGTTTTTTTAATCCATGTTTCCAGCCTATGTCGCTTTATTGGAGAGTTTAAGCCATTAACGTTTAGAGTTAGTATTGTTATATGGTTTGTACTTCCAGCCATGTTTGATTATTTATCTTCTTTTTTTTTTTTAATTTAGTTTGTTTCTCCATGGTTAGCTTTCCCCCCACCCTCTGTCTTTATAGAGGCACTTCCCACTGATGGTTTTGGTTATTGTTTTTCATTTCTTCCTCGTGTAGTGTTTTGCTCAAGATGCTTTGCAATGCTGGTTTTCTGGCTGCAAATTCTTTTAGCTTTTGTTTATTATGAAAGATTTTTATTTCGTTGTCATACCTGAAGCTTAATTTTGCTGGATACAGAATTCTTGGTTGGCATCCATTGTCTTTCAGTGTTTGAAATGCGTTGTTCCAGGATCTTCTCGCTTTCAGCGTCTGTGATGAAAAATCCGTTGTTAACCTTATTGGTTTACCCCTGAATGTAATCTGCCTCCTTTCTCTTGTAGCTTTTAATATTTTCTCTTTGTTCTGTATATTGGATATCTTCATAACAATGTGTCTTGGCGTTGGTCTACTGTGATTTTGTGTGCTCGGTGTCCTGTATGCATCTACAATTTGTATATCCGTTTCCTTTTTTATTTCTGGAAAGTTTTCTGTAATTATTTCATTCAGCAGGCTACTCATTCCCTTGGTTTGAATCTCTGTACCTTCTTCTATCCCGATGACTCGTAGGTTTGTTTTTTTTATGTTATCCCATATCTCTTGGATGTTTTTCTCGTGGTTTTTAACCAGCCTTTCTGAGTTGGCTATGCTCTTTTCAAGATGATATATTTTGTCTTCATTATCTGATGTTCTGGCTTCTACTTGCTCCACTCTGTTGGTGATACTCTCAATTGAGTTTTTAATTTGGTTTATCGTTTCTTTCATTTCTAGAATTATTGTTTGGTTTTTTTTTATAATCTCTATCTCCTGATAAAGATGCTTAACTTCTTCTTTTATCTGTTTATGTAATTCATTTTCAAAGTGTTCTTTCACTGTTTGGATTTGCTGTCTCGTATCTTCTTTAAGGTTCCATTCCATTTGTCTAAGGTATTCCTTGAGTTCTTTATATGACCATTTTTCTGCTGACTCTAGGTCCTCCTGAATATTTAGGCTGTCCTTCATTGTTTGTACTCCTTTTCTTCCTTGCTTTTTTATGCTGCTCATGTTACTTCTTGTTCTGTTTGACTGCTGAGTTTCTGTTTACTCTTATAGATTTATTTGATGCTTGGGAGGAAAGATATTAGAAGGGAAGGGAAGAAGTCACTAAAGAGAATGAGAATAGGCAGGTAGAATTCAAGGAAGTGGGAATAAGAAAATTGAAAAGAAATGAAAAGACAAAAGAAACAAAAATAACAAAGATTGGGTAATAAAGAAAGAAAGAAAAGATGAGAAAAAAAATTTAACAAAAATAATAATGATAATAAAAAATGAAAATTAAAATTTAAGAAAAATAATAATAATAAAATAAAAAAATTAAAAAAAATTAGAAACATTGAAAAAAAGTTAAAGAACAACAACAAATAAAAATTGAAAATGAAATAAAAAGAAAAAAATGATAATAATAATAATAATAAATGCAGTCCTAGAGTTCTATTAACTTCTCTTCCAGTAGGTGGAGCTGTGCCCACTGGGCCAAGCTTCTCCTCTCAATAGGTGGGAACCATTCACTGTGCAGCAGCTCTTTCTCCTTGACTGGGCGGGTCTCCAATCCTGAGTGTCTAGGGTCTTGTCTTGTGTTCCTCAAGCCAGGCCGTGCTCACCTGTGGCGCTCACCACAATACTGGCTACATGCCAGGTCTGCTGCTCCTGGGAGCCCTGTTTTCATGAACTCCTGGGCTCACTCTCCCTGTTTGCCTCCCTCAGACCCTAAGTTTGTAGAGCTTGGGGCTGAGATCCCCCAGCGAATTTGCTTGCCCTCCTTTAGCCACGCCCCCGGTAGCTGGTGCAAGAGACCTCAGTTGTCAGCTCTGGTGGGAGCGGTAGCCGGGAGTTCCGCGCTGCGAGTCCCACGCCACTCCTGATTCCCTCGGTCTGGTTATTGCGTTCACAGGAGAGCTGGGAGTGGCCCTTAAGGTTTCCCCGCTGTGTGGAGAGAGATGACTAGGGGATTACACACCTGTCGCGCTGGTTTCAATGCAGTTATCTCCTCCGCCCGTGACGCCATTTCTCTGCCATGGTGGTTTCCCATGCAAATGGTGACCATTCGTTCCCTTTGCCGGGTGACCAATGCAACGGGTGGGTCCTGACTGTCTCTCCCAATCCCGGGTTCAGTCCTGTGGCCACTGCCTATGAAGGCTCGGTTGGCTTTTACCTCTGTAAGTTCCTAAGGGCCGACCAATTATTTCAGTGGGATCATTAGTGCTGAGTCACACGAAGCAGGTGAACCGAAGCTTAATTGCCTCCGATTTGGGCTCTGTGTGTGTGTTCTGAGGGGCCCAGCCTGTACACCCCAGATCCACGTCAGCTCAGCATTGCCTAGTGATCCTGAGCAAACAGCATTTAGACAATTTACGGCTCCCTATGCCCGCGCAGTTGAAGATGTCAGAGACTTGATCTCTCTGCGCCTGCCACCATGTTAGATCTCCTCAATGATATTCATGTTGCCCTTACAGCTTCCTGGCATAAGCAAGTTCTTGGGATTATACAAACTGCTGCTTCTGTTTCCAGTCCAGATTTCTAGAAATGAAACCCTGCCGCCGTCGCCTCCGTCTCTGGGCCACGCTGACGGGCGCTGCGCTTGTCTGCGACTGTAGCAGAGCCGCCCTGGCCTCCGCGCTCTTCAGCCTGGTGCCTGGCCCCTGGGGCACAAGCAGCTGCCGCCGCGGCTCTCCGCCCCCCTCCTCCGGAGCACGGGTCCCCTGGCAGGGGGGTGCAGAACGACCCCAGAGCAGGCTCTGCCCGAAGGTGCAGCGGCAAACAGGCCACCGAGGCGCTCGAGGCTGCAGTCCAGCCTTCGGAGGACAGGGCTCAGCACGCAGCCCAGCTCCAACCTCTAGGTGCGGCTGCCGGACAATGTATACAGAGCCATCAAGACAGCGAGCAGAAAGCAAATGGCGGCTCCCACGGAGTGGATTTTCGGCACAGAAACCACAGCCCCGCCAACAATCCCAATCCACAAACTCTCCCTGTATAAAAAATATTCAAAAAATAAAAAAAGGCTGGGTGCACTGAGCTTTCTTTGCCTCGGGTACTTACAATCCACTGCTGATTACACATTCAGTTTCTCTGCCCGGAGCAAAGCAAAAGAGGAAGCAGATGGGAGCAAAGCGCCCGCCAACATCCTATTTTTGATATCTATTTCTTTTTATTACTTTGTATCCCACTCATCATATGCTACATTTTATTTATTATTTTTCACATGAGGGCATTTGGAATATTTCCAGTTTTGATTAATTATGAATGATGCTGCTATGAATGTTAATATTTAAGATGGTTAATATTTTTAATTTCACATTTAAGTTTTTTTCTTAGGTATTCTTAGCAATGAAATTGCTGGGTCATATGATAAGTTTATAGTTAATGTTTTTAGTGGTCTGAATGTATTTATTCTTATTCTTATTCTTAAATTTTTTTATTTTTGACTGGACTCAGAAGCCTGTGTCTTTTGGTGATCTGTTCCTGGAATTTTCCTTTAGCTTCTTTCATTCTCTTGGTCAAAAGTTTGGCATATTCTACAGTCTCTTTCTTATCCTTGTTAGTATTCTGTTTATTCAGAGCAAGACACTGGGCTGGGCACTTGTGTTGCAGGACATGTGGAGAACCAAGGGACTGAATCTTTGGATTTTTGGTTCTTTTCTTTTTAATTAAATTAGATTATTTTATTTCATTTGTTCTTTTTAGGCACACATGATAGTAGAGTGTATTTTGATATACTATACATACATAGAGTATAACTTATTCTAATTAGGATCCAATTCTTGTGGTTGTACATGATTTGAAGTTTCACTGGTGGTGTATTCACATGTGAACATAAGAAAGTTATGTGCAATTCATTCTATTGTGGTCCTGGGTTTTTTTTTTAACCTTCCTTGCTAAAGGTTTTCTGACAATATGTTGGTGAATAGCATCTTCCTTAGAGAGATTGAAAAGTTTGTGGATTCTACTAGCTTTGGGGGGTTCCAGTCTACAAGGCACAGTAGACTGCAAACCCAGGAATATTCATCTCTTTTTACAATAACTAGGTCGAAAACACTCAGATTGGCATCCACAATGCAACCTTGAACAGATTCTGCAGATTTCCATAGTTTATAAAAGGAATGTCCCTTTCTTAGTACAGGTGAATATGGTCATGGGACAAGACACCCTGCTTCATGGGTAGAATTTGTCTGTTGTAATTTCTGTCACTAATTTGGATCACATAACTCTTCCATTCCTTACCCAGAGCATCAGCAGCAATTTCTGTGGCTATATCCTTCTCATAAAAAAATACAAAGTTTGCATTCATCACCCACTTCAATTAGTTTCTGGCCACCAGAGGCTGGGAGGAGATAGTCAGCTTCATGTTGGTCTATGGTTAATATTTTAAAGAAACTGTCACTGTATTCCAAAATGGTTGTTCCATTTTACATTCCAATCAGCATTGAATTAGATTTCTTATTTCTTGACAGTTTCAGCACCAATGGATTCTGGAAACTGTGTGATATTTTAGTTGTGATTTGCATTTCCCTAATAAGTATTTATGCCAAACATCTTTTGTTAGGGTTATTGATTATTCTTATATTTTCTTTGATGAAATGCAAATTGAAATTTTTGCTCATTTGAAAATTAGATTTTTTATTGCTTTATAGCATTCTTTATGTATTCTTGATACATGTTCTGTCTTAGATATAACATTTTTTTTGGTACCAAGAATTAAATTCAGTGGCACTTAATTACTGAGCCTATCCCCATCTCTTCTTAAATTTTATTTGAAGATAGGGTCTCACTGAGTTACTTAGAGCCTTATTAAGTTGCTGAGGCTGGCTTTGAACTCACAATCCTCCTGACTCAGTCTCCCCAGCCACTATGATTACAGGTGTGCACCACTGCACCTGGGTAGATATAACTTAAAAAAAAAATACTTCTGCAGGTCAGTGGCTTCTCTTTTCTCTTTGTTTATGGTGTGTTTTGAATCGCAAATGTTTCTAGTTTTGATGTAGTTCATCTTGTCATTTTTTATTATTGATCATGATTTTGATGTCTTATCTAAAACTCTTTGCCTGGTTCATGGTCAAGAAGTGCTTCTCCTATGTTTCCTTTGGAAGGTTTCAACTTTTATCTCTTATATTTAGTTATTTGATTCATTTTGCTATCCATAGTTTGAGATAAGGGTCTAAAATCATATTTATATAAATATTATTTGGAATTTGTTGAGCTTCTTAAAGTTTGGATTTGTAGATTTATATCTCTTATCCAATTTTGAAAGTTTTGGGGCATTGAATCTTGAAATAATATTTATCACCTTTATTATTTTTTCCCTCTTTGTCTGGGATGCCTATTGTGGACATAGGGGTGTATTTGATGGTATCATATAGGTCTTTGAGATTCTGTTCATTTTATTCACATTTTTCTGTTGTTTAAATTGAGCAATTATATTAATCTATCTTCATGCCAGCTGATCCTATATTCTGCCATCTCAGATCTATTTTGACAACTCTATGTAATTAAAAAATAAGTTATTATAACTTTTAACGACAGTTTTATATATTTAAAATCTGCTTTTAAAATAATTTATATTTTAATTGGATTATCTATTTTGTCACTGAGTTTTTAAAATTTGTTATGTATTCTACATATTAATGCTCTGCTAGTTGAATAGTTGCAAATGTTTCTCCCTCTTGTAAGTTGTCTCTGCTGTTTTTAGTTATTTGTCTTTTTGATATTGTTTCCTGTGCTTTTGGGTTCATATCCAAAAAAATGTCATTAAGTGTTTCTTCTGCCTTTTACTCCAATGGTTTCAGAGCCCTTATGTTTAGGTCTTTCATTCATTTGAATGGATTTTTGTACAGAGTGAGTGAGACCAAGTTTCAATCTTGTGCATGTGGATAGCCAGTTTTTCTAGCACCCTTCATTTAAGAGGTTGACCTTCCTTCAGTTTAAGTTTTCAAAATACCTTTGTTGAGACTAAGTTGGCTATTGATTCATGGTCTTATTTCTGGGATCTTTATTCTCTTCAATCTATGTGTCTGATTTTTTGCCAGTACTGTGCTGTTTTGGATACTATGGATCCATAGAATGTCTTGAAATCAACTATCATGAAGCCTTCAGATTTTTTTCTTTTTGTTAAAGATTTGAGGTCTGTACATTAGTATGGTTATTATGGATAACAGTATAAAGATGCCTTAAAAATAAAATTTGACCCCCCATAAGTAGGTATCTTAATTCTTCTGAGTATATATATCCAAAGGAAATGAAATCAGTTTACCAAAAAGGTATCGCATGCCCATGTTCATTGCAGTAGTATTCACAATTGTTTTGATACAGAATGGAAAACAAAAGTGATACATGACAAAAAAATTATTCAGTCCTAAAGAAGACTGAAATCTTGTCATTTGCAGCAAAATGTCCTAGAACTATAGGGAATTATGTTAACTGAAATAAGCCAGACATAGAAAGATAAACACTGTATGTTCTCTCTCATATGCATAAACTAAAAACAATCAGTCTATATGTAGAATAGTAATTGCTAGATGTTAGGTGGCAAGAGGGGAAGGGGAAATAAAGGGAAGTTGGGTAGTGGGTATGAAAATACAGTTAGGTAGATGTAATAAATTCTGGTGTTCTGAAGCACAGAGGGATTATGATAGTCCATAATAACTTATTATACATTTTGTGACTAACCAAAAGAGATGACACAAACTACCAAGGATACAAAGATTATAACAGGGAAATATCAATTACCTTGAATTGATCAGTACATGTTATATGCTATATATTAGTGAAAAAATTACACTTAAAGTTATTTTCTTGTCACTGAAATATCACACTGTACCCATTAATACATACAATTAATATATATTATTAAAAATTATACTAGGTATAAGTATTTAACTTGTTAATTTAAGAGTAAATCACTGTAAATCTCTCCTCAGTCACAGCTATACTTGCAAAATGGGCCCAAGAATGAAGACTATGTCATGGTAGAAAGAAAAATTATGTATGAGTTCCATAGAGTGGGCCTCATCTCATATAGGATTTTTCTAGGTTTCGGCAGTGCAGAATGTTTGACCTGTAAGCTAAATGATATATCCTCAAAATGGTTACATCTTTTGAAGACTGAAATCAATCATTGAGTTGCATACATTGAACACCATTTCATACTGAAGGAGACAGATTTTTCCTCATAATTTTGTCCTTATAGTATCAATATATTTTCTGAGAATAGGTTGTCTTTTAGAACTTTGGCCAATGCCATTACCCAAGAGTTTATGAACTGTCTAATTTCCATTATGAAATCTTGTATAATATTTTCTTAGATCCAGGGTACCCACTTTATTATAAGGCAATTGCACAATACACCGATTAGGAAATCATCAATCAGATCACATATTACAACTTAGAACTGTCAATCTGATAGAACACTGAAATAGTATTTTAAAATGAAACTAAGGTAGAAAATTAAATATAACCCCCTGCAAAGTTGGTAATGTATGCTTTAAGATATATGTTTCAAATCAGTTGTCTTCAGATTGTCCTATTGATGAAACATGCAGTTCTGGAAACCAAGGGATTTCAGTGACCTTGTATAGTTTCTATCTTGGTCTTAAAATTTTAGCATCTACTAGGTTCTGCAGAATGCTTCCCCGCTCCAGGGGGTGGGGAGTGGAATACACAGTACAGATTCTAATAATTCTAAAATTGTAGCTGTTTTTTGTCATCGAAGTTTTCTTATGGTTGAAAGATTAGCAGGCAGCAGACTGAATTACCTCATTTTAATCTCATATTGGATATAAGAGTGTTTCTTTGTAGTGGGTAGTGAAATGAAGAGTTTGTCTAAATGAGAGATCCACCAAGGCACTACCACCTGGTGGTTCCATGATTGATGAGATAGATCTGTGAAAGTGCAATTTTACCAATAATAGACTAGCAAGGGTGTTTAAACCAGGGACTTGTACTTCTCATAAATGAAGTGGACTACCTCACTTATCAAGCAACTCAGATCAGTAGAGAACTGCCTAATGATGAGGGCAATTTAGCTAGAGAAATAGAGAAGGTAATGACTATCATTTAGGATTGAAAATCCTGCCGTAGATTATTCTATTACCTTCAAGTTCTAGATCTTTGTGTGCATGCATGCACGTGTGTGAGTGTTTGAGGAATTGTGATAGGATAAAGTGAAATTAAGTGGGACCTAAGTGTCTTTGCAGGTAAATAAAGCTTCGCATCTATTATTTCCATGCAAGAAGATGGTTGTTTATTGCTAGCACCTAAAGTCTATCTGCCAGTTTGTCTCTGACTTCCTGACATGCACAGAGCAGGACAATCTGTTCATGCCAAAGAATTACTGCACCCTTTAAAAATGAAAAAAAAAATATTCCATATATCTTGCCATTAAAGTGAAACAATTCTAAGTTTCAGGATTGGCAGAGTCACTTGGAAGGCCATAATGGGCATGCATCCTAGTTGAATTTATCAACATAAGAATCCTTCACTCTATGATTACTTCCCCATTTTCTTACAGGTGCTTTAAAAATCCTATCAAGTTATGTTTTAGGTCTGTTTGGGAGGGAACCTGATTTAAGTAGCTAAGTAGATTCACTAATCTTACATAAATAACACTTTGATTTGATGACTCCTGACATTAACCAGAAAAGTGTGCATTTTATTTGCAAAGTTTATGGGAAACAAAAGATATTCTTTCTTATGTCAAAGTGATTTTGATAGAAAACATAAAGTATTATTTATGAATAATGCTGCTATCTTTTAGAATAACACATATCTTGATAGATCCATATTTCCCACAGTACTAAAAACAATAAGTGCTTTGTAGAAGTAATAGAAATTTGTTCAGTGAGGTAGTAGGTGCCATGCCGTCTGTCCTGGACAGTGGGTTGAACGTCATATGCTTAAATAAAGATGTCCAAGAGGCAGACCAATGTATAGGTGTAGAATTACAAAACAGTTCAGGTCAGCAGAATCTGACATAATTTTTCTGCTTGCTTAATCTTTTTATGGCTATCTGAATATCTTTGTTCCTTAATGTATAGATTATAGGATTCAAGACAGGTGTGAGAGCAAAGTCAGCAATGAACAGGTACTTGTCAACTGATGATGTGGGGAAAGGCCACACGTAGAGAAACATACATGGAGTGAAAAAAAGAACCACCACAGTGATGTGAGCTGATAACGTGACAAGAGCCTTGGACAAGTCCCTAGAGGAACGTTTCCAGACAGTGACCAAAATGAAGGCATAGGAAAGGAGGAGCAGGAAGAAGGTGATCAGGCTCATGAATCCACTGTTGGCAGCAACGACAAACTCAAACTTGTCTGCATCTGAGCATGCGAGCTGTATGACCCTGGGGAAGTCACAGTAAAAGCTGTCTATTGCATTAGGACCACAAAAAGACAAGTTCATAACAAAAGAAAACTGAGACATAGCGTGGATCACTCCTGTTACCCAGCCAATGACTACAAATAAAATACATCTTTTAGGGCTCATAATGTTCAAGTAGCGAAGAGGCTTACAGATGGCTGCATATCTGTCAAATGCCATGGCTATGAGCAGCACCATCTCCACTCCTCCTATAATGTGAATGAAGCATATCTGTGCCATACAGCTTTGGAAAGAAATTGCTTTGTATTCATTCAAAAGATCTAAGATCATTTTAGGAACTGTGGTGGAGGAAAGTCCCACATCAATGAGGGACAGGTTGGCCAGCAGGAAGTACATAGGAGAATGTAAGTGAGAATCAGCAATCACCAAGAAGACAATGAAGAGATTTCCCAGGATGATCCCTAAGTAGAGCAAGGAGAACATCACTGTGAGAATAGCTTTAGTTTCCCAAGAACCTGAGAGTCCCAGCAGCACAAGCTTGGAATCCATAGAGCCATTCAGTCCGTCCATTGACTTGGGCAGAAGAGCTGGTTTTAAACATCTGTGGATAAAAACTAGGGAACAGTCAGAATCAGTGATAAAATGTGTACTCATCATTAGTCCTACTAATTTATTTCTATGGGTTACAAACATGAGAGTTAGAAAGCACTGAACTTGATAACAACAGAAGGAAATAGAAAAATTATGATAGACCACATAAAAAGAGAAAGAGCATGATGTATATCAGATGAATGCAAATGGGGCAAATGGGTTATTCTCCTTTTTATCCTATGAGCAGACTTTTTGTCTGTTTTTGTTTTTCCTTTCAAGGATTTCTACACATTGCTCCGCAACCGCCTTCACTTTCTAAGTGTTCTCATAATCTCAGGTGACAATATTTTCAGGTTAATGGTTTGTAACAACTCACAAATTATCCTTAGCTGAATTTCTTACTTTACTCTCCAATGTTTTCAGGCCAACCCTGTTTAATACATTTCACCCTGTTTTGCTTTTGTGTGAGTCTTGTTTTTATTTGAATAACTTACCATGGGGGCCTGAGGCATAGATTGAGATTCATAATATTTAACTCATGACTCATCATAATGAATACAAGGACTTACATATTCAATACTTTGTTGCCTACAAAGATGGAATGCCAATTAGAATGTAAAACGTGATAATTAAGAAATGCCTTTTTTTTTTTTGGTACTAGGGATTGAACTCAGGGGATTTTCCTACTGAGCCACATTTATTGTATTTTATTTAGAGACAGGGTCTTACTGAGTTGCTTAGTGCCTTGACTTTTCCTGAGGTTGGCTTTGAACTCATGATTCTTCTGTCTCAGCCTCCTGAGGCACTGGGATTACAGGCATGCAATACCGTGCCAGCAAGGAGTACTAATTTTAATAGATAGCATTTATTGAATGGTTTTCATGCAAGGCAATAGACTTGGCACATTATCAGACTTAATACACAAAATTCCCTCTACTATTTTATTTAATAAATGAAGAAACTTAGTTTCAGAGGATGAAGTGTCAACCATGATTTGAATCCAGACCTCAGTAGATAGAAATCTCATTCCTAACCACAGAACTCTGCCCTTTATGGCCAGCATCCTCAAGTATATATTATGCATATTTCCCAAACATCATTCAGTTAAACTTCATTTGACTTTTACTTTCCTTAAACTATTAATGTAGTGGACTACTTCTAAAAATGAGTCTTTTAATAATTCTATGTCCCTTTCCAAGTCTTCCTTTTCTCTTTTACTTTCATTGGGAAAGTTATCTTTACTTTTCCTTCATTCAACTGTAACACTTTGTTTCTATAGATTTTTTTTAGAGAGAGAAATTATAATCCTTAGTATTCTATGTAATATGATTTTTCAATCTTATTTTTCTTGAAATTCCTGCAGGATTTGATACTTTTATCATGGCCTTATTGCTGTGACTTTTCCTATCTTTGGCTTCTTGACTTCTATAAAGTCATTTTCCTTTTACTTCTTACTAACAGAAATTCCATTTTTTTCAGGTAGTAAGTTGAAATCTATAAATTTTAGGCAAAATACCTCTACTCCAGATCAAGATGCATTATTTTTCTAAATTTATTGTATTAATTCTATTCATTTCAGCCTTAAGTTTGTTCAAGAAGGTGCCTGTGACTCAATACTGTTCAATGAGATTTAAACCAATGTCTTCTCTAGAGAACTTCTCTTCTTAAATGAAAGGATACACCTTCATGTAGAGAAGGTTTTTTTCCATGTACTTAATGTGATGTTTAAATGTGAAGGAACCACAAAATTCTAAAATACATAAACTAAATCAATAGCAAGGAGTTAGAAGAGGCCTAGGACCCAAAGCCATATTGTACCACTTGTCTGGAACCAACAATTGTCCCTCCAGATTTTTTGTAATGTAAAAAAATCTCCAATTTTTTTTGTTACACTATGAATTTTCTGTAAATTGCAGCTGAATGCAATTCTAGTATTTCTATGACAGCTCTTTCCTAATTATTTTCTATATTTCCAACTTCTTGTCTATATATTTTAATAAGACACTGATTATTTGTTCTCTGCTCATCTTTAATAATTGACATGACTCAGAGTTCTGACCCAACTGTCTCTTTTAAAATTCAATGCTGACTTATTTATTTAAGTTAGTATCTACATATTGATTTCTTTTTTAAGATTTGTTTTAATTAGTTATACATGACAGTAGAATGCACTATGATATATATACAAAAAATGGAGTATAATCTCTCATTTTTCTAGTTGTACATGATGATGTAGACTCCCCCTGGTCATGTAGTCATATATGTACATAGGGTAATAATGTCTGATTCATTCTACTATCTTTCCTACCCCTATACCTCCTCCCTTCCCTTCATTCCCCTCTACCTATACTAACTCCATTCTTCCTTAATCCCTCCTCCCTCCTCTCCTTATTGTGAGTTAGCATTTGCATATCAGAGAAAACAGGTTTTTTAGGGATTGGCTTATTTCACTTAGTTTCACTGGAGAAAAGATAGCCTATTCAACAAATAAATGGTGCTGGGAAAATTGGAAATTCACATGTAACAAAATGAAACTAAATCCCTATCTCTTACCCTGCACAAAACTCAACTCACAGTGGATCAAAGACTTAGGCACTAGAAAAGAGACCCTGCACCTAACAGAGAAAAAAAATAGGCCCAAATCTTCACCATGTCGGCCTAGGATCTGACTTACAAATTGACATCTAAGTTTAGCTTTATCCTTGAACTCCAAAGTCATGTGTCCAGAACTGTATGTGGCATACACAAATGAGAACTTTACCTCCACCTTCAACTTAGCTGACTAAAATTGAACTCCTGGTCTCATCTACTGCATATCCAACTCCAATCTACTCATATCAACTTTAGTGAAATCTGACTTACTCCAATGCTTTAATAAATGTCATTACCATTCTTCCAGAAAGCCAGCCTAGGCACTTGTGTGCCACTGTTGTCACTTCTTCACTTTTCATGTCTGATTGCACACTTTTTTATTCTCAAATAGTTCTTAAATAAATTTTTTCTCTAAATTTTAATTATCATTTTAATATGCTTTAATTTTTCATATTTTCTCATCCTGATATCTAAAAGAGTATTTATTATATGATATCTTTATTTTCTTTTTTCTCCCAAGTCCAGAATCTTCTATACTCTGCTTCCAAGAATAACCATGTAAAGATCAACAATGGTCTTGTCATTTTGTAACTTAAAACCTTTGATGGTTCTAGCAAGGGAAAATTCTACATGATACCACACAAAACTCTGAGTGTAGAAAGCCTAGTTTGATTTCAGAGGGTATTTCCATAATGATGTTAGGAAACTTATATACCACGCAGTTGATAGGTAAACTTCAAAATTGATTTCTGATTAAAAATCTTAGTAAAATAAGAAGTGCTTAAAATATTTTATTCAGGATGTTTTGGGGATTTTTAACCTGTAAGCTTCTGATTTTAGATGAAATATTAAAATTAAAACACAAGGAAGGAAGCCTGATAGCATTATGGTTCAATAATATGTTATAAATTAAGTAATTCCATTGAAAAAAAGATAGTGAAACTGTAATCATTACTTGTCAAATCACATAACTGTCTGCTTAAACATCATAAGACAGTTAACTGGGAAATATTAAATTTAATGATTATTTAAATGAATATTAACTCAGTAACAACCTGTTAAAATATAATAGAATGTTTTAAAGAAAACATGAAATGTATGCATTGTGTTGAAATAAATTATATATACATACACTTTTTTTCTGATACACTTGAAATCCTAATAAGATGGAAATTCAAACCATGTTAATAAAAACAAGAAGATTCAAAGTTAATAAAAATACCAGTTCTCACCAAACTAATCCTAGGATTAAGTGCAGTGTTGAGACAGCTCAGTGGATATCTAATGGGACAATGCAAAGTGAACCAAAGTCCACGTTGAAATCAGGGAAATAATGAAAAGGAAACATAAAAAGAGTTAGAGGAGGAACTTAATGATTTCTATAAAGTGAATCAGAATATATTATAAATCTAAAATATTAAGAAATTATAATTTGACTAAATTGAACAGAATATAGAATAAAAATCCTCTAGAATTAGAAATGTATTAGGGAATTTAGTATATGACAAAGAAAGCATTATGATTATGTAGGAAAATGAGGGCTTATTTAAAAAGTTATAGTATTCAACAAATAAACATGAATATCAAGATTGGACACATAGAATTATAAGTGTGTTACTGTATGTCTTATGGAAAAATAAGATCTGGATTTGTAGAAGGCTTTAAGGTAAAATATAATTTTGAAAAATTTTAAAAAAGGTGTGTGAATAGTTTTTTGAATTTGAGGTTAAGAAGACATTTCTAAATTCATTCCCTATTTGAGAGCAGGACTCTATTTTAAATTGTTTCCTGAACAGACAAGCACATCTGTGGCTGCCGAGGACTGGGGAGGCAGAGCTGCTCAGTCCACCTGAGGGCAAGGTGAAGTGTGGGCTCATTGAGAGGGTGACGTGGTAATAGCCATCACTCTTAGCTGTGACTGAACTGTCCTCTGTCATGGAATAAAATTTAAGGAAATAAACAAACAGAAAAAAATATACAGAAAGTTCCTTTGGAACTTTTTGTGAGTATTCCTCTAATACTAAATGGAAAAAAAAATATTCAAGTACAAGGGATCAATTAGGTAAGTAAATTACTTCAATATAGGCTTTACAAATGATTATTAAGTTCATCTTAATGGGAATAGAATGATATCAGTAAAAGATATCAGGAACCAGTTGTAGAGTATATACCCTTTTATTTTGGGGGACCAGATAATATTTTGTATTAGTAAGTATTCAGTAGTTACTAAAAATTTAAACAGGTTGTGAGATTTAAATAATTTTATTCCTATTTATTTCTCCATTACTTGATTTGCTCCATTTTTAGATATATTATTTATTGTTTTTTAATTTAAAAGCAAGGAGTATTAAAGTTAATGCAGGGAGAATGAAAAGTTGTATGGAGGAATTTCTATGTTAAATGTCATGCAATACTTTGGCACATAGTAAGTCCTAAATGACTATAATTCATCATGGTAATTTTGATACTGTTTAGAAAAGAGGTCTAGAGTTTTTCAGAGTGGGAAAAGTGATTGAATGGCTGTGGCAAAAATAAAACTAGCATGAATTTTCATGTGTATCCGTAAGGAGGTGATAGCCAATCTATAGATATTGCTTTTAATTTTTATGATCCCAGTCTTCAGAGAGAGAAGGGATGGAAGAATCAAGTATTTCACGTACCACTCAACATTATTATAGTTTTGAAGAATATTTTGAGTTCATCTCATTACATAATTTCAACTATGAAGAAAGACAAGAGGAGGCTAAACAACTTGAGTAGGAATCGTTCAATGAAGTGAGCTAATAAAGAAAAAGGGAGACAGAAGAAAAATAGATGATGGGCAACAAGAAAGGGATGTGGAGGATAATAATGCAACCTGATGCTGAAAAATTAAAGGATAGACAGCCCTCCTACCTGTGCCAGCAGAGAGTTCACCTCAGCAGCTCCAAGGCATGAAAAACACAGACAGATTGGCTCCTTTTTAGGGTCATCATTATCTCTCAAACACACAGCTATAAATAGTTCTTAACTTTAGGAATGAAGCCAATTATCAGGACTGGAATAATGACCAGTGTCTGCTCTGGTATTGGCTTTCTGAAGAAGCTAGGTGTTTCCTGCACACTGTTTTCCCCAAAGGTCAAGTGTCATTAGCTATGAATAGAGAAAAATGGAAACTGACCAATCCCCTGTGATTAGCAGTAATTATGTGGCTCTGAAAATACGGTTTTACATTAGACATTAAATATTTATTGGATTTTTAAAAGTTATCAAAATCACTAGTTATATCTCCTTGGCATTAATATCAGGTTAAGGACCAAATGCTACAATATCCCCTTAACTGTTCACTCAACTTATGGTTTTGAGGAATGATGAATTAGGATTTGACAAATATAAGAGTGTTGAAAAAGAGAAATTAAACATATGCACTTGGAGTTTTAATACCTAAAATTATTCCATGTTGAAGTTTTTTTAATTTTTAAAATTTGGGAAAAAAACCAATTTATATATATAGGTTAGATATATTTAAAAAGAGTTTATCCTGGTCTTCCAAAATCACTTATTGAAGCATCACATTGGGCTTCCTTGTGGGTTTTCTTTGACTTTTATCTGTACAGTTGTTGCTTGGGATCCCTTTAGTTCACTGTAGTGAAATGAATTATTCCATTTCTGTGTAAATAAAGAGAAGCTATTTTATTAAGAGGAAGTCCCCCCTCACCCCCCAAAGGCATTAGCTTCCAAGCATTAGTCATCTTTGGATAAAATAGCAGAGCTTTTTGTGATGAAAATATTTGTCAATTTTCTACATATAAGCTAGAAAAAATAGAATATAAAACAATGAGAATATAGAAAGTCTGAGAATTAATGAAAATGTAGTGCACTGTAAGAAGTCTGAATTGCATAGAAGAGGAAATTCCAGAGAAGAGAGCAGTATGGAAACAGTATATGAGAAGTGAAGCATAGTTTCTGTAAAATTAAATAATAAATATTCATTATTTCTTGCCAGACCTAAATACAAGAGAGGAAGAAAATAGGTCTAGAATAAAAGAATTAAGAACACAATAGAACACAGTATTTATCAACTACTTTTTCTTTTTCAAATTAGTAATAGAAGCCTTCATCAAAGGAGAAGCAATATTTATTTATAATTACAACATTTGTTATCCAACACCCTTTAAAATTAAAAGTTCCCAATTGCTTTAACTTCTTAACCTCTTCACACTGAAACTAGTGACTTCCTTATGTTGAGGGCAGATATGAAGGAAATTATGATTGACACAGACTAACACAGCCTACTTAACCTACACCTATATATCACCTGGCTTTTGTTTCTATACATGGCATTGGCTTCTGTGGGTGGGTGGGGGGATAGCTAGATTGCTTTTCCAGCTGCTGCTTCTTTCTAGTCTGATCAAATTGCATAAAGTTTATTTTTCCATACTTTGCCCATTTCTTGTGCAAATCTGGCCACCTGGATTCCAAACATGGTTCTTGAGTGATGTTGCTAGTAAGAACTTGATCAAAGTCAGAAAAAGTAATCTATGTAATTTCACCAATAGTTTAGAAACATGAATACTTGTATTCATATGCTAATATTAAAAAATACATTTGCTTGTTTTTCAAAGAAAGAAGAAATTTTATTATATTCTCACAGCCTTTGTTGCAAGCTAAGAATATTTTCTTCTTCATAGAAATATAATTTCAGCATTCCCCATCCTTCCAAGAAGTATTAAGTGTAAATTTTATCCTCATTGTTATCTGTGCACATGATAAACTTTCAAACTCTGAACTTTTGCTTCCAGAACTAAATTGATGCATATTATCACACATTCTTCTGAATTATCATCATAGCTGAGTTGGAAAGTTGATTTTATGTCTGAGACAAAGTTGTTGATTACTTGAACATAATTTTTGAATGTAACTCTTTATAACCTTAGACATCCGGTTCTCCTGTCACTATGTGGTCACAAACCATGCATTAGTGTCACTGCAGGTGCGCTGTGAAGCAGCAGTATTGACAGAATTACATATTTTTTTGAATACCTGAGAAGGAAGAAAGCCTAAAAGCATGCAAGCACATAAAGAGGGAGCAGGAGCAGACAGACAATGCCTCCATAACAAAATGCCAGTGTCTCTCTGGTGACAATGGTTTTCATAAAAGAGTCAAAATGGAAGTTCCAGAAAGGAAGTGTAGAAGAGGGAATTTTGCACACTATTGGTGAAAAAGTACATTAGTACAGCCATTGTGGGAAATGGTATGGAAGTTCCTCAAAAAATTAAAAGTAGAACTGCCATATGATCTAACAATCCCACTATTGGGTATTGATCCAAAGGCAATGAAATCTATATGTGGAAGTAACTTCTTTACTCCCATTTTGTGTGTATGTGTGTGATGTTGGGATTGAATCCAGGGCCTTATGCACATGAGGCATGTACTGTACCAACTGAGCTATATTCCCAGCCCCTCTTTACTCCTGTGTTTATTGTAGCACTATTCACGATAGCAGAGTTGGAAACCACCTAAGTGTTCAATAGCTGATAAATGGATAAAGAAAATTGGACATATTCACAATGCAATATTATTTACTCATAAAAGAGAGAAATTCTGTTATTTGCAGTAATATGGATGAGCTAATTCTTCACTGTGTTAATTTTAATAAGCCAGGCATAGAAGACAAGTACAACCTGATCTTACTCTCATGTGGAATCTAAGAAGTTGGTATCATGGAAGTGGAGAGTAGCCTGGTAGCTCCCAGAGCCTAGGAGAGTAGGAGAAGGAGGATTGGGGACCTATTGATCAGTGGGTACCAAGTTATATGTAGATAGGAGTAAGAAGTTCTTGTGTGCTGATGTACCGTAGGGTGACTTTAGGTAAATAATAATGTATTCTATATTTTTAAAACAAAATTGATATATTTGAGTTTTCATCATATGTATATGTGAAATGTTTGAGGAGATATATGTGTTTAACCTGATTTAAATATACAATGCAAACTTATCTTGATATATCATGTTACCCCGTTAACACCTAAAATTTTATATTACATTTCAGTAAATTTAATTTTTATAATGACAGATAAATAAATATTCATATTGCTAAACAATGCCAGAGTGGTTCATTGAAAGATGAGGGGAAAGGAAGGAGAATGGCATGGAGCAGCCTCAGACTGTAGCGCAGCACTGAGGAAGTCCTAACCAGGTTGATGGGAGCTTCAGGGCGAAGGCTTAGAGGAATTCTGCATTGGGTGGAAATGCCCAGGCTCTGGCACACACACTGTTGTCAGTCACTGGATTGGAGCAGCCAGGGACAGTGGTGCCTGTGTGAGTGCTGCTGTAGTAACAGAAATGGCAACACCTGGATGCTGTCAGGCAGATGCACTCCTTGAAGCAAATGATATATTGAGAGGAGCATGGAGGGGCATGCTCCTGAGGCTCTGCTCAGTGTAAACTGTTCCTTTCCTGTGGTATTGTGGCCCTTGCCATATGAATTTTCTGGGTGCTCCTACTTTGGTTTTGTTATAACAGAGGCCCATTTCTATTTGTTGATATCCCTTTACTTCTGAAAAATGATTTTTTTTATGGTTTGGATGTGAGGTATTGCCCCAAAATTCTTGTGTGAGACAATGAAAGAAACTTTAGAGGGGAAATTATTAGGTTATGAGAACCTTAAACCAATCAGCGAATGACTCCCCTGATGGGTAATTGAAGGCAGGTAGGTTGTGGCTGGAGGAAATGGGTCATTTGGGGTGTGCCTTTGGTGCATATTTTTTGTATCTTCAAATAGAGTCTCTCTCTTTGCTTCCT
This sequence comes from Marmota flaviventris, assembly GCF_047511675.1. Classification (NCBI taxonomy): domain Eukaryota; kingdom Metazoa; phylum Chordata; class Mammalia; order Rodentia; family Sciuridae; genus Marmota; species Marmota flaviventris. The sequence goes on along the minus strand of NC_092499.1, from coordinate 81,907,266 downwards.
GATCACCATGTGAGCCATTTCCCTCTGCCACACTCTTGCACCATGATGCTCTGCCTCACCTTGAGCCCCGGGGACAGAGTCAGTTGTTGATGGACTGAGACTTATGAAACTGTGAGCCCCCAAATAAACTTTTTCTCCTCTAAAATTGTCTTTATCAGGTCTTTTAGTCACAGCAGTGAAAAAAGCTGACTAAAACAGAAATGGGTACCAGAAGTTGGGGCATTGCTGTGACTAACCTGACCACGTGATTCAGAAGCTTTTGGAACTTTTTGGAATTTGTAGGAGGAATTTTGGGAAGTTTTGTGATGAAATCTGGAAAAGGTTTAGATGGTTGTAAATGGAGCATAATGGGAATTCTAAAGCTCAGTAGATCATAATGCAAATAGGACTATGCAAAGTAAAGACAGGACTCATGAGGTTTCAGAAGAGAAGGAGGACACAATTGGTAATTGGACTAGAGGTCATTCATGATATGTTCTGGCTGAGAAGTTGTCTATGTTTTTCCAGTATCCTGAGACTTTCTGTGAAACTGATTTTAAAAGTGATGGGCTTCTTAATCTGGCAGAAGAAATTTCTAGGCAGCATAGCATTCAGGTGGTAGCATGGATATTGCTGTGGGCTCTTAGCCAAATTTACTTTGATAATCAGGAGCACAAAGTGAGCAGAAAGATTTGAAAAATTTGGACTTGAAATGTGGAAGTAAAACTGGGGCTAAGTAAGTTGCAATTTAGTTAAAGACATCACTGCCACCAAAGAAAAGCTGAAGACTTTGCCCAGAGATAATAAGAAAGATGGCTTGAGGGCATCTCAGGAATTGGCAAGACCCAACCCATCTCAGGCTCAAGGGAGTAAGAGTGGGACACACTGCTTGCATCTTGCATAGGGTGGCCTAGGAAGGTTTTTCAACATTCTCAGCTACTCAGGCTCTCACAGACTGTTTCTGTAGCCAGGGTCCACGGAGGCTTGGCTACTTCTCTAAATGGTGACAGACCTTGGGGTCATCCATGTCATGGTGGTTCTGTAGAATGCTGAATGCTGGAGTTAGAGGGTCATGGAGGCCTCCACCAAGATTTCAAAGGAATACCTCTGAGGCCAGGCAGCGTATCAGGGTTGGAATCCCTGCAGGTTGCCCCTGAGAAGGTGATGTGTGGAGATGTGAGGAAGAAGCTGCAGCTGCGATGGAGACCTCCGAGATTAAGAAATGCCAGTACCATGGAATGTCATCCTAGGAAAGCTGCAGAAATTGAGCAGAGAAAAACCAACAGAGATGCCACATGAGCAGTAACCGGCAAAGCTACAAGTCCTTTGGAGAGAACATCATGATGCCATAAGTTCCAGATGCCGGACATAGAATTAGAGGACTTGTTTGCCCAGTTGGATTTTGGTTTGCTTTGGTCCCATCCTTCTTTCTATGCCTGTATTTTTCTGAATGGAAATGTCACCTCTGTGCCTTTATATATTTGACACTTATAAATTGCTTTTGATATTTTACAGGAGCTCATGATCAGAGCTTTCCCTAAGTCTCAGGGAGACTTTGGACTTGAACTTTTGTGCAATCTTGGAACTTCAAGACCATGGGGACTCTTGGCAATGGGCTAATGTATTGTGCATTGTGAGATGGTCATGAGCTTTTGGGAGAGTGTCGCGACCCCTCGCCGGCAAGGGAACACACGACACAGGATTCTTCTTTTAGCAGTTTATTCAGGCCTTGATTCAAGTATCATCTTCTAGCAACCCCCCGCCGAGCGCCCAAGCATAGCCTAATAAAGCCTCCCGCATACCAATCTCAAGCCGCCACGTGGATCTTTCTCATAGGGTGGTCAGGGATTGCGTGCCAACTCTCCATAAAAGGAGTTGTTTACCACAGGCCACAGTGGAAGCCAGCGCCATCTTCTAATGGCGGCCACAATCTATAACAATGGCTTACCACAGTTCCCCCTTCTATTTTATAAAACAATGCAGGCGAAAGTAGAGGTCCTATCCCACTGTGCAGAAGCGGCTGCAATGTATGGTCCAGTCCTAAGGAGGCGCCTTCCCCAGACCTGATCCCATATCAGCCGACACCTTTTTTCGTAGGGCGGGGCGTGGACGTCAAACCCGCATGCAATAGGACATGCTTTCCTTGAGGTCCGTTGAGGGATCACTCAAGTGCAGTGCTTTGCCTCGCATCCTGCATCGTGACGACGGTGAGAAGTAGGATAACACAGGTAGCCTGGTAATAATAACAAAATTTAAGTTGGCAACACAATCCCTAAGCCCTAGAGAAAGGTATAGATTTTATAGCAGAGAAGAAGTACCAGCCCTGAAACCCATCTGTGTGCAATGGTAACAAGACCTGCAGAGTGCAAAGGCTATCCAGCACTGGGAGAGCATAAAGAAGAGGGCATGCCAATCCCAGTGCAATGTGAAAATAACTTGGGGTGCAATGACCATGCCCTGAAATCACTGTTTAAGATGTGCAAGCCAGATTTGTGGAGAAATGCCATTTTCCAAGGCCGCAAGAGCCTGTACGATCATAGCCTTCTCTTGCGCATGGCGAGTTTTAAGGCGACAGAGAAGCCACAAACAAAGTACAATATCGAAGCAACACATAGCACCAAAAATGCCCACTCCCACCCATTCCTTAAAGAAGGAAAAGGCAGAGGATAGCCAACTGGTGAATTGACCCAAAGTCACTGGTTCGACACGGGTGCTATTCAAAACAGCAATCTGAGTTAGTTGAGACTGGATCAAGTTTTCTGTTTCCATGGACCAGGTTCTGGATAAATACTCCCCGATGATGTGGGAGGCATTCCTGGAATCATTAAATCTGATAGAGGTTATACATAAATGTGCACGTTGATCAACACAACCTAAATGTACTAGAACAGACAACTCCTCAACTTGAGCTTGAAGCAGATCTATCCTTTGATTAGCAGCCAGAATCCCAGATAAAATGTGTTGATTAATTCTACTTTGAGATTTAAGTATGGTTGATGTTTGTTGAATAACCTCATTAATAGTGGCAGCAGTTTGTACCTGGCTGGCCATGGCTACTCCAGCTGTAACTGCTGCAACAGCAGATACCGCCACAGCTGTCACTATAGCTGCCGTAATTCCAAAATCTCTACGGGCTCTAATCAGTTCAACAATAGGAAAAGACTCTGGATCTGCAGTAACCGGAATCGGGACAAAGGTTGGAATTTTCATAATCACTGCCATAGTCCAAGAGCCATTCCAACACTCAGACAAATAACAGGTAACATTAGAACAATTAAGCATCCCCTGTGATGTATCATTAGCCAAAAGAAACAGGAACGGAGATTGGAGACAGACTGCTGCGGAGGGTAACGTAGCATTACTTAATTGTGAATTACGTGAAAAATTTCCGAGTCTCCTACCTCGTTCTGAGTCTTGGGTACTGCCAGAAACATTAAACAGCCAACTTTGGACTCCTCGTAATTGAGCCAAAGCGGAGATATCAGCTGTGGCCCCCTTTTCATTGGAAATCAACCATTGAAACCAGGACCAACCTGTTCCTACAGAGGAAGCATTGCTAGAAAAATTATACAAATATCTTTTGAGAGAGGGGGAAAGAGAGAAACCTTTAGCGACTTGATGTTTCTCAAAAGAATGATCTTGGCAAGGCGTGAATATTGGGGGGAAGCCATACTCAGGGGTGCAATAAGGAGAAGCCTTAAAATGAGTGGCATTAGAGGTCTGATTAGAAGGAGACAACGGAATTAACACCTGGGAAGTAATAGCCAGAGTGGTAATATTAAGCTCAGAAGTATTTGTCAAGTTTCCTGAGCCCTGGTGCATCCCTGAGCTAATTTGTAGGAGCGCTGCACCCAAAACTCCCTGCGAGATCCGACTGTACTGCAATGGGTCCTCCAAGTTAGTCAAGTTCTTAAGTTTTAAATGGATGCAATCACCCTTGGAAAAACTGAAGCAAAAAACTCCTGTGAGATTGATGCTGGAGAGATTGAAGGATCGATCTTTGTCCCCTCTAGGGGAAACACAAGGAGCAGACATCTCACATGAAGTAGAAAAAAGAGTGGGGAGAACACTAGAATTGCTGTGAACCGGCATCGGCATTGGCCACGTTCGAGCTACCGCCCACCACTGCATTGATGTCCCCTGTACCATCGATATCAGCATTAAAACCAGGACACTCAGTAGAAGGATGGTCTTCATCATGAGATTGTTGTAGCGCCTCCTGTTGTTGGTTGATTGATGTCGGGACTCTTCTTGTCAGGCGTTCTGGAACCCACACTGGCTCCGTCCGGTCCTGTGGGAAAACACAGACAGAACCTCGTGCCCATGCCAGCACGGAATCAGGCCCATACCATTGTCCAGAAAGTACATCTTTCCACTTAACGTGCCCAAAGTTTGGGGCAGAGGGCGAACAGTGCCTAGTCGCAGCAGAGCGCCCTTGGATGTCCAAATTCAAGAAATTAATAGTAAATAGAGCCAGGGAGAGGCGCTCTTTCGGGGTGTGGCCTAAGCCAATTCCCCCTTTTTGTTTTATTAACATCTCTTTTAGAGTCTTATGAGCACGCTCTACAATACCCTGACCTTGTGGATTGTAAGGTAAACCATGGACAAGCTGGATACCCATCTGGCTGCAAAAGGAAGAAAATTGTCGTCCAGTATACGCTGGACCATTGTCCGTTTTAATGGTCTGTGGTAAGCCCCATGTTGTCCAGGCTTCCAAGCAATGCGTGATAACATTTTCAGCCTTTTTACCAGACAAAGCAGAAGCATGGATAATGCCAGAACAAGTATCCACAGACACATGGACATACTTAAGCTTGCCAAAGTCAGGGACATGAGTGACATCCATTTGCCATATTGTTAAAGGCCGCAAACCACGAGGATTTACGCCCACAGAAGGAGGATGATGTAAAATGACACAATTAGGGCAATCTAAGACAATTTGGCGAGCATCAGCACGGGAGATAGTAAAGCGCTTTTGAAGTGCTCGTGCATTAACATGAAATTTACTGTGAAAGTTTCTTGCTTCGTCTAAGGAGGAAACGAGGAACATCCAAGAAGGACGAGTAGCAAGATCAGCTTGGGCATTGCCAGCAGAAAGAGCACCCGGTAAACCTGTGTGAGCTCGAATATGTAAAGGGTAAAAACAGGCAGAGCGATTCCAAATCAGTGTTTGAAGATGGAGAAAAAGGGAAGACATTACTCCTGAAGTGTGTATGGGACCCACTGCTTCCAACACCTTTAAAGCTTGAACTACATAAATAGAATCTGAGATTAAGTTAAAAGGAAATGGACATTGTTCAAAGACTTTTATGACAATTTGTAACTCCACCCATTGTGGATTGTCAGGAGCAAACTGATGTTGGATAGGAGGTTGATCATTTACCACATAGGCTCCAATACCAGTTTTGGATCCATCTGTAAAGATATTTGTAGCTCCTGGAATAGGCTTAGAAGAAGTGATTTTAGGAAAAATGATAGGATGTTTCTTAACAAATGTTATAAGAGGATGTGAAGGATAGTGATTATCTATCTCTCCTGGAAAAGAGCATCGCAATATAGCCCAATTATCCAGGTTAGCACACAAAACTTGAATTTGTTGACACGTATAAGGGACAATCACAGACATTGGAGGAAAACCAAAAAAATGTATACTTTGTTGTATCCCTAACATAGCTAAGGAAGCAACTGCATCAGGATAATACTCAATAGATTTTGTAGGGGATATACGTGGATGTATCCACAATAAAGGACCATCTTGCCACAAAACTCCAGTGGGTTGCCGTACAGTGGCAAGCACACATAATTGAAGAGGCTTATCCTCTTGACGCCTGTAAAGGCTAGCATGTTGTATAGCCTCCTCCACTTTCAGCAGCGCTGACCTTGCTTCCTCAGTAAGATGCCGAGGGGAAGAAAGGTCTGAATCACCTTTAAGAATTTCATACAAGGGTTTTAATTCAGCATTGGGAATATGTAAATAACCCCTAATCCAATTTATGTCACCCAATAATTTTTGGAAATCATTTAACATATGTAAATTATCAGTCCTAAGAGTCACCTTTTGGGGTGTAATAGTTTTACAAGAGATACTAGCACCAAGATAATCAATAGAACCTCCTGTTTGTACTTTATCAGGTGAAATAAGCAAGCCCTTTGATTGCAATAAATGTACCAAATCAGTGTAAGCTACTTTCAACATAGATTTGGTTTTGGCTGCCAGCAATATATCATCCATATAATGTATACACTTTAACAATGGATACTTTTGTCTGAGTGGAACAATGGTCGCTCCTACAAACATTTGACACATTGTAGGACTATTGGCCATGCCTTGAGGCAAAACCACCCATCAAACCTTTGATCAGGTTTCTCATGATTACATGAAGGCAGAGTAAAAGCAAAACGTTCGGAGTCCTGAGGATGCAATGGAATGGAAAAGAAACAATCTTTAATGTCTATACATATCACTGGCCAATTTTTTGGAATTGTTGAAAGCAAAGGCAAACCTCTCTGAATGGGTCCCATGAGCTGTATTTGAGCATTAATGGCCCGTAGATCATGCAACAACCGCCATTTTTCAGACTTCTTTTTAATAATAAATATGGGTGTATTCCATGGAGAAGTGGAGGGCTTTATATGTCCCAACTTCAATTGTTCTTGTACTAAAGCACAAGCTGCAGTCAATTTTTTAGAGGGGAGCAGCCACTGAGGAACCCATACCGGCTCCCCTGTATTCCAGGTAACGGGCACTTGATCCTCAGCGGCCCCTAGGAAAAACCCAGCCCATGTCTATTAAGTTTTTGTTGAGGTTCTAGGGGATGTCTACATCCTTGCAAATTTTTTCCTAATCCAAGACCTGGTCTATATCCCATGTCCTGCATTATCTTTTGGGCAACTGTTAAATATTTATTACTAAGTTGAAACCCCATGTCCTTCATAAGATCACGTCCCCATAGAGAGATTGGGAGATCGAGCACATATGGTTGAAAAGTGCCAGAACGTCCTTCAGAATCTTTCCATGATAAATGCCTGCAGCTGACTTGTGGAGCTTGAGCGTATCCCAAACCTCTTAGTGATTGATCTGAGAGCTGCACCGGCCACCCCTTTGACCAATCCTTTAAAGCAATTATGCTACGATCTGCCCCAGTATCTAGTAATCCTAAAATTGGTTTTCCTTTTATAATTAGCTTTAAAATAGGACGGTCACTCATATCCAAGGACAAATAAACACAATTCCCTCCGGTGGCTCCAATCTCATCACTTGTCCGTAAAAAAGAGTCTGTAGGAAAATAAGTATGTAAACTGGGCAAAATTAGCAATTGAGCAATCCGATCTCCTGGGGAAATGGACACAATGCCTTTTGGAGCCTCCACCATAACCTTTACTGTTCCCACCGTGTCCGGATTAATAATCCCAGGGAAAACATGAAGGCCTCGTAGGACAGAGGAAGCACGCCCAATTAACAAACCCACAGTGCCAGGTGGTAAAGGTCCTTTAAACTCAGTCTCCACCAGTTGGACTCCCATTTTAGGTGTTAATACGAGTCTGGCGGCGGAGCAGAGGTCCAGTCCTGCGGCACCTGCAGTGGCTCTCTGCGATTCTTGGGATGGCGCAGGGACGGCCATGACTCGTTCTCCATTGTCCCATTTTCCATTGCCCCATATATTTGCGGGCCCTGGGGTCGGGGGCCCCCCTGGCCGATTTTTGACATGTTTCTATCTTTTAAAGGTTGACCATGTATATCTCTGACGGACCTACACTCATTAGCCCAATGTTTTCCCTTTTTACATCTGGGGCATAAGCCCGGTTGACGGCTAACAGAGGTGGGCTCAATTTTGGATGTTCCCTTCTTGTTAGGATATTCTCGTTTAAAATGTCCTCCTTGACCGCACCCAAAACACTTTCCGGCAACAGGGCTGGATTTATGTGATAATTGAAGGACAGCAGCAGCAAGGCCTGCATTAGTTAACGGCCCACCTATTTCTCTACAGACTTTCATCCAGGCCTCTATGCCTTTGTTTTTATAAGGAGTAATAGCTGCTTTACATTTTTTAGTACATTGCTCAAAGACAAGTTGTTTAATCAAGGGCATTGCTCTATCAGGGTCACCAAAGATTTTTCCTGCGGCGTCTACCATCCTAGCAACAAAGTCTGAGAAAGTTTCTGTGGGGCCTTGTATAATTTTTGTCAAATTGCCAGACACTTCTCCTCTATTTGGGAGTGATTTCCATGCACGGATACAAATGTTATTAATCTGTTCATATACCTCAGGGGGGTATCCTGTTTGTTGATTAGCAAACCTGCCTTGTCCCAAAAGCATATCCTTATCCCAGGCAGGGCGTTCCGCTGCATGATTTTGGGCAGCTTGCTCTACTGCACCCTCTAGCATAAATGCTCTCCAATCCAAATATTTCCCTGGGGAAACACAAGCGCAGACTAGACTAGCCCAATCTGAGGGAGTCATGCAAAATCTAGTAAGTCCCTCCACCTGAGTAAGGGTAAAAGCGGCATCTATGCCATAAGTGCGGACAGATTCTGCCAAGGTTTTAATTATCTTAAAGTCTAAAGGCTCATGATATCTTCCCCTGTTATTGTCCTGAAATACAGGGTATGCAAGTCCCATATCTGTATTAACTGTCCTCCAAACTTGCGCATGAAAAGATCTCCCGGAACCTTGGCTCCCCCCCACATACGGGGGTGGGGCAACCGGCACCATATCTTTTTCTAGATATTCTACCTCCTCCTCCTCAGAGTTTTGTTGACCGACATTAGATCCCTTTCCCTTCTTACAGTAGGCCTGCGTGCCCTGTATCTCCTTTTTTTTTTATTTTTATCTTGTGTAGTTGTTGTAGCAATATATCAAGGTCCTCAGAACTCTCTGAGTCGCTTGTGTTCTCAGGCGTTTTTAATTCGGTCAAGTCTGGGTAGAGCCTTCTCCTATTTTTATTTTCAGGCTCTTTTGCCTTCTCACTACTCTTACTCTTAATACTCTCTACCACTTCACTATGTGATCCTTCAGATTTTTCCTCATGTAGTTGCTCAAGAACAGCTTGACCCTCACTCACAGCTTCTTGGCATTTACTATCTGCTATACATCCTCTAACTAACTTCCAAAGTGGTATAACACCACCCTCTAAGGTGCCTTGCTCATGAGCGAAATCTAGATCTTTCCCTAATTTGTCCCAGCTAGGAATCGTAAGACTCCCTGAAAAGGCAAACCAAGGAGCGGCTATATCAGCTTCTCTCAAAAACATCTGCAAAGTACTCTGCTTTACCTTAAGTCCTTTTGAACGTAGCAACCCATCTAGGGCCAACAAAATTGGGCTTGAAGAGGTAACGCCCATAATGTTTTCAGAGCTATAAAGAAAGTGAAAGTACAAAAGTCCCGCTCTCTCTTAATTTACAGAGGAGCGTCCTATTCTATTATTTTTTCCCCCCACTCTCTCTTTGTTTACAGAGGAGCGTCCTGCTATTTGCTTGCAGATTCCCACTTACCTGGGAACTTACCGGTGCACCACCCTGACTGCTGAAAGTTCTGGATCCTGGGTTCGAGGAATATTCTTCCCCGTGCGGGCCACCAAGTGTCGCGACCCCTCGCTGGCAAGGGAACACACGACACAGGATTCTTCTTTTAGCAGTTTATTCAGGCCTTGATTCAAGTATCATCTTCTAGCAACCCCCCGCCGAGCGCCCAAGCATAGCCTAATAAAGCCTCCCGCATACCAATCTCAAGCCGCCACGTGGATCTTTCTCATAGGGTGGTCAGGGATTGCGCGCCAACTCTCCATAAAAGGAGTTGTTTACCACAGGCCACAGTGGAAGCCAGCGCCATCTTCTAATGGCGGCCACAATCTATAACAATGGCTTACCACAGGAGAGGTGAAATGTTATGGTTTAGATACGAGGTGTCCCCCAAAAGTTCATGTGTGAGACAAGGCAAGAAGGAATAAAGGTGAAATGACTGGGTTATGAGAACCTTAAACTAGTCAATGAATTAATCCCTATTGGGACTAACTGAGTGGTAACTGAAGGTGGGTAGTGTGTGTTTGCAGGAAGTGGGTCACTGGGAGTATGCCTTTGGGGTATATATTTTGAATATGGCAAGAGGAGTCTTTCTTTCTGCTTCCTGATCATCAAGTGAGCCACTTTCCTCTACCCACAGTCTTCTGTCATGATGTTCTGCCTCACTTTGATCCCTAAGGAATGGAGCTGGTGTCTATGGACTGAGACCTCTGAAACTGTGAGCCTTCAAAAAATCTTTTCCTCCTTTAAAATTGTTTTTGTCAGGTTTTTTAGTCACAGCATCAAAAAAAGCTAACTAAAACAAAATTTGATCTAGTTTTTTATCTGTTTTCACTCTGATTCCTGCACATCATCACAGTTGCCATCTTTTGAAAAAAACAAACATAAAATATTATGTATTAAATGTTATTATAAATAGTAGACTATTTTAGACTTGGGAAACATATAGAATTAATATTTAACTTTTGAACAAAAATATTGTCTGTGAAGAATAGTAGTTTATTTCTGTTTTATTTAGTTCTCTAGCCCTTTGTAAATGTCCAGGTCTTGCAATAAATTGGAAATGCAATGTGGGGAAGAAGAATGTCTTCTCACTCCAAATCTTAGGGGGAGAAAGCTTTACAATATTTTAACAATAAGTAACTTGAGTTAGATATTTGTAAATATCCTTTATCAGATGGGGGAATTTTTGTTCTGTGCTTTCATTTCTAAAATTCTATCATAAGCTCATATTAGATTTTATTGTTTTGCTATATTTATTGAGATGTTTGATTCTTATTAATTTTAGCATATGATTGATTTCCATTTTTTAAATTAACCTTTCACTTTAGGTATAAAATTAATCTTTTCAGAATGTAGTATTCTTATAATTTATTGTTTCAGTTTCTTGCTTTTTTAAAATTTATGTTCATGACCATTAATAGTGAATTAATTTTTCTTTCTTAACTCTTCATGCAGTGTTTGAGTCAAATTTATGCTCAACTTTTTAGACAAGATCTCAAAAGCACAGGAAACAAAAACATAAATAGACAAATGGGATTACATTAAACTATAAAGCTTCACTGCATGTTGATGGGCATGAATAGCATATAAATTTTGGTCTTGCAGCAAAAAAGCTGACTAAGACATGGTGCCAGTATATGAGTGCTGTTTTCTGCAAGGGAACAGGATGAGGCTGTGAGTGAGCTATTGCTTTGACACACAGGCACAGCAGGCAGAGGGAAAGCCAAACTAGAAGGAAGCAGGAGGGAGTAGGTCCTTTCCTCTTTATCAGTCTTGTAGTCACAGAGGGCTAGCCTCAGGCAGCCAAATATGAAGATATAGTTTTTGAGGTGGTCAGTAATAATTGGGACAGCAAATGATTTTATTACAACAAAAAATCATTTAACAAATACATTAAGATTTTCTGGGTTTGGTAATAGTTTTTTTATAGTAAATTTCCCATTTCATATTAATTTTTAAATATTTTGTATGAAGTTCTACATATATTATTCTATAATATATGTAAGGATTAAAGCTTATGTAGAATGGTATTCTTTTTCATTTCTGACTTTGAGTATTTGTGCCTTGTTCCTTTCTTTCTTGATCAGTCTTGTTAATGTTTTATCAATTTTGATTGTCTTGAAGTAATGAACTGGTTTTGTTGATACATTGAATTCTATTTTTCCAGGCAAAAAGTTTTTATTTTAAAGATAGTTTAATTTTTAATTAAAACATATTTTCTTTAATAAACTTAATTATTTTATTAATAATACATTATTTGTACCACTTCACTGTGTCATTTCCATAAATGCATATCTGGTACCTTGATCATGTCCTTCTACCCTTTCTTTCCCACCTTTCAATCCCTTTCTCCTCCAATCCATGGACCCTTTTCAGATTTTTTTTTTTAAATTTCTGAACATGAAAGAAAACATGTGATACTTGTCTTTCTGTGTCTGACTTCTTTTATTTAATGTGACATCCTCCTATTCCATCCATTTTGCTATAAAGAATGTGATTTCATTCTTCTTAATGGCTGAATTTTATATATATATATATATATATATATATATATATATATATATATATATAATTATTTATTATATAAATATATATCACATGTATATGATTTTCTTTATCTATTCATCTGTTGATGGGCACTAGTCTGATTCCATTTATTATGAACAGTATTGTAATAAACATGGATATGCAGGTATCACTTTTTTTATACTGACCTTATTTCCTTTTAGTATACAACCAGGAGTGGTATAGCTGGATCATATGCTAGTGTAAAAAGGAAGAAAAAAGAAAGATTAAAAATAAAAACAGAGGAGAAGAGACACATATGGGAAGAAAGAAATAGAAAACTCAGCTACAGAAAAAAAAAGTACTACTAGAAGATAAAAATGTCTTTCCCATCCAGGTGCTTGAATGAAGTGGGGAGAGTGGATGCTCACCATCCATGCTGATCAAAGCTTGTCTCCGAGTCTTCTTGGGCTGTGCACCCAGTGGACAGAGCAAAGACTAGGGGTTGACACCCACCTCTTCTTTCCTTTGTGATACTCGCTTGGTGACCAGCAGGACTGATTTTCAGCTGAAGCTATTTGGATTGCCACTAACTGCTTTGAGTGATGGAATGAGATATTATGAGAAGCGGAGCCCCACAGGTACAGATTCTCGCTGGAGCTTTCTGGGTAGCATACTTTGAAGGCAGGGCTAGTGTCAGCTTCCCCAGAAGCTCCTGAGGGCCGAGAGAGGCAATGGAGTTAGTAAAGAATTGCACTGTGAGGGGAGAGTAGTGAAAGCCATGTGACCTTCTGCCCAGGATTCTTAAAATTTTTTTTTATTTGTGCACAATAATTATACAAAGTAGTGGGTTTCATTGTGGCATTTTTGCACATGCATATAACATACTTCATTCTCTAGGATCTCCCCTTGCCCTTTCCTCTTCTCTACCCCTTTCCTCTTTCCTTTTATTTACTGGTCTCCTTTCTAGTTTCATGCTATTCCTTTTTATCCTCTTTGTCTCTCTGTTTTCCAAATATGAGTGAAAAAAAAAATCACCTTTGATTATCTGTGTCTGGCTTATTTTTCTTTTAACATCATGTACTCTAGTTCCATCTATTTTCTGCAAATAACATAATTTTTGTCCTTCTTTATGGCTGGTTAAAACTCCATTGTGTATATATGCAACATTTTAATTTATCTGTTGATAGACAGCTAGGCTGGCTCTATAACTTGGCTATTGTGAATTGTGCTGCTATAATCAAGGGTATGTAGTTATTCTGGATAAATGCTGAGAAGTACTATAGCTGAGGAGTGTGTTTTATGGTAGTTACATTTCTTGTCTTTTGAGGAACCTCCACACCAATTTCCACAGGGACTGTACTAATTTCCACTTCTTCCAACAACATATAAGTTTTCTTCATCTTTTCCAGCATTTATTGTTATTTGAATTCTTTTTTAAAAATATTTTTTATTGACCTTTATTTATTTATTTATATGTGGTGCTGAGACTCGAACCCAGTGCTGCACGCATGCCAGGCAAGTGCACTACCACTGAGCCATAACCCCAGCCCTGTTATTTGAATTCTTGATGTTTGCCATTCTAACTGGTGTAATATGAAATCTCAGGTATAGTTTTGAGCTACCTTTCCCTGGATAAGTTGAACTTTTTTTCATGTAATTATTTGCTGCCTTGATTCTGATACTTCCAGACTTGGCTACCAGGTAGGACATTACATGCATCTCTTTACTCTCCATCCTCTGATACCTGGACTCCAGATCTGATGATTTTTTTTGGGGGGGGGGGGAGGTGGGTACTGGGGATTGAACTCAGGGAATCTCAACTCCTGAGCCAAATCCCCAGCCCTATTTTGTATTTTATTTAGAGACAGGGTCTCACTGAATTGCTTAGCTCCTCGCTGTTACTGAGGCTGGCTTTGAACTCTTCCTGAGCTTCTGGGATCACAGGCATGCACCACCATGCCTGGCCTGATCTTATGATTTTAAAGGAAGCCCCTTCCAAGTCCTCCATCTCCCACTGCAGTCTGATTTCCCTCTACATAGACTAAGCAGGTTTGTATGAGCGTCTCTCCCCAGGGCCAGACTGACTTTCCATGTGACAACCTGCTAAGCCAGTGCAGTGATGTTGCTCAAGGTCCTGGAAATAGGAAAATGCATAGGATTTATACTCTGAAAGCAGTAAGCACAGACAGTACTACTTTCTTGAGATGGCTCCTGGTTATAATATCCTGAGAATATGCTGGGAAACACAGAAAACTTCAGAGTCAGCTTACTACACAGATCCAGGTCTTGAAAGTAAGACCTTTGTTTGCAATTTTCAAGAACTACTAATACACTCTAGCAAGAATGCAGTCAGGATCCCCTACGGTTATGTTTTGTACACAGGGAGGTAGAAGTGGACGTTACATGCAGGTTTCAAAACACTTATGAAGCTATAGTGATTTCTAACAATAAAGGGCCACATCAATGAGCTAATTTGAGAAATTTCATCTAAAACCATTCCAAGCAGTCACCATATGTTCACATACATATATGAGTGATGCTTCTATAATTATCTGGTTTGGGGAAGCCATAAGTACAACTATTTAATATCTCAGTTAAATCAGTCATGTTATCATTGCCCTTTAATTTCCAAATATAAATATTGTCACTTTAATCTTGTAAGATATTGATATAGCTCTGAGATCCAAGAAACTGTGACTTTCTTCTATGCATAGGAATAAATTAGAAATTAAGATATTGTAAAGATGTGCAAATATAATTCTCACCAGAAAAATGATGTACATCATCATTAAAATGTATAGACTATGAATTATTATATAAACTATTATACTAAAAGACCATATAATGTAGATATAATTGGTCTTTTCATTCTAATTCTACTAAATGAAATAAGCTATTTATTTTCCTTCTCTGTGTATTTTAATAGACACACACATAGAATGATTTTTTTTTGTGTGTGTGTGTTTGGAGTATTTTTGTGGGGGTTGTTATCAGGTGAGATTTTACCTAAAAGCAAAAAATTTGTCAGGTAAATAGCCTGTAACTCCATAAATATCTGGATTTTGTAGGGGATGAATACATAATTGAAATTTGTTGTGATTGATGTTTCTACTTGCCTTTGTTCTTATCAGTTGAAAATGCTTTTGCTTTAAAACAATGCATCCTTCTTCCCCATTCTCATGGCTTCCTTGTTGATTCATGTAAGATAAAACTATGTATAAAATTTTGTATTAACCAAGAAAAGAAATGGTGTTTCAAAGGGCTGCAAACACCTCTCCCTCTGTATTGAAGGATTTAAAAAAATCAAGGCAAATTCTGTAATTATATAAACAAATAATACCTGAAAACTTAAAGGGATTATGTCATTTAGGGGTAGGGCAATGGTACTGTGTTTTTATTCATTTGTCATTTTGTTCTCTAGGTGGAAGAAGACCATTTAAGTATCTTTAGTATCATGCCTAGCCAAGTTAGAATTAGGAAGGATATATCATTTTGCATCTTTTTCTATTTACAACAAACAAAGATATCATATTGGACCTTGAATAACAAATTATTGCAGGGAAATAATGTTTAAAAGAAAGCCTGACAATATTCTTAGAAAGACACTTATAGTGGATGATATTCCATAACCATATTGGGAGATTTCTAATAAGTTCATTTACCACCTTCTTTGTGCTTGAATAGAAATTTTCCTAATGTTCTTTGAACCACATGGAACACAAAATAGCTTTAAAACATATGTAAAAGAGTAATAGGATGCTCCCATGGAGATCTAAAATTTTAAATTATATTAGAGGAAAGTAATGAATTTTATATTGATATATTTCCTGCTTCCACATGATATATTTTTAAAAAAGGAATAATGATAACTGATTCAAAGTGATTAGGCAAGTTATAGATAAACTTGGTAAAATGTGTACATGGTGTTGAGAACATAGGTAGTATTTAATAAATTGTGGAAATTGTTATTTTTATATCATTTACTAATCTTTGAACTTGTACAAAGGGGTATTAACATAGACTTATTATTCCCTCCAAGCAGCAAGATTTTAAGTATTGGAATTTTGAACAAATTTTGAATAACAGAAAAGAAAACCACAAGCCATACATCTGCGAGCACTCATAGCTTATAGATAAGAATGAGTCATATATGCAGTACAATTTAATTTACAGGCCAAAGTGCAGACAAACTGGACTGCCACAGTAGATTTTCTGATTATATGAGTTACCTATCTATATCACATGGATTTCACGTGCTGATTCACTAGTTTCTTTGTGGCTTTCTTAATATCTTTATTTCTCAGTGTGTATATGGCTGGGTTCAGCAGAGGTGTGATTACTGTGTAAAACACAGCTAGAAACTTGTCCACCCAAGTGATACTGACTGGCCACAGATAGATGAAGATGCAGGGTCCAAAGAACAATACCACCACTATGATGTGGGAAGTGCAGGTTGACAGGGCCTTTGAGGCACCACCTTCAGAGTGAAGGCGGACAGTTAATAGGATATAGGTGTAGGAGACCAGCAAAACAATGAAGCAAGTTGTTGCCAAAATACCACTGTCTGCATTTATCAGCATTCCCAAAGTATTAATGTCCATGCAGGCTAATTTAAGCACTAAAGGAATATCACAGAAAAAGCTGTCTACTACTCTGGGACCACAGAAGGGCAGCTCCAAAATCATAAACAGTTGACTCATGGCATGCACAAAGCCAATGATCCATGATATCAAAACTAGCCAGATGCACTTTTGTCTGTCCATGACGCTGGAGTAATGGAGTGGTTTGCAGATGGCCACATAACGGTCATAGGCCATTGTCACAAGAAGCACCATTTCACCTCCTCCAAAGAAATGCACACAGAGGATCTGGCTCATACAGCCCCCAAAAGAAATGGTCTTCTTTTCCTTTAGGAGGTCTGTGGTCAGTTTAGGGGTAGTAACTGAGGAAAGGCAGAAGTCAACAAAGGAGAGATTAGCTAATAGGAAGTACATGGGGGAATGAAGATGGGGGTCGATGATGATTAATAGCACAACAAATAGGTTCCCCACCACAGTCATCAAGTAGAGTATGGAGAATGAGAGGAAGAGGAAGATCTGTAGTTCCTTTGAGTTACAGAGTCCCTGAAAAATGAACTCATGCACCACAGTCTGGTTTGCTTCTTCCATTTAGTATTTTCTTCTCTAATGAGATTCAAAGAGAAAATGATGAACTTATAGAATAAAAACAAGAAATTAATGTTCAGCTTTCAGTGATCAGAAAACTACATCTCATGCACAAAATGGGAATCTTAGCATTGTACTAAGTTTGAAGTTCAAAATAAATGTTTCTTGAATTTAGATGTGTGCACAGCCCTGTGACTAAGCAAGAGGCTACCAAAGTGTAGAAATGCAGGTCAGTACATTAAATAAAAACACATGTCAAAAAATGAATTTTTTGATTAAAATTGTCTGTAGTCAACACTCCCCATAAACAGTTTTTCCAAGTCATAAATCTGCTTCTACTTCTACTGCAGGGAATCAGAAAGACTTGCCCTCAGTGCACAGATGTAAATATATTTGAAGCCTCTTTATTTTACCAAAGTGAATCAATCTAGATAAGTTTCAGGACATAAATCTATTGCTAAATGGTATGTAGAAGGATAATGAATTGAACCAAAGTCTATAGGACAGTATGGGAAAAACTGATCATCAAATCATTTGAGATAGGATGTTCAGGTACAAAAAGTGATCCAAAGGCTGAATGCACATTTATATCATTAAATACTGTATTTCCTCACTTTGAATTTCTCCATGAAAGTGTATTTCTTCAAAACTGTTTATTCCTTGGCCTGAGCAATGACACCTGTTGTCAGACATTGACTTGCCCTTGGCTCATATTGGTAAGATAAATATCATCTTAGTTTAAATGATAGTTATGTGACAGCTAGTCCTTCATGGGATATAATAAAATTCTACATTTGTTTTTGACTGATGCAAGCATGTTATTTCACTTGCCCTTATTGAAATATTTATATTATAAGCCACAAAGCCCTAAGAATATTTTTTTTCTAATTCCTTCCTCTTTCTTCTCTCTCTGCTTCTGTCTCCTCCTTTTTCTTCTTTCCCTCTCTCCTTTACTCTTTCCCTTCTTTATTTCTTTGTTCATTTCTCTGTCTTTTTCTTTACTTCTTTCTTTCTCTCTCTTTCCTCTCCCCTCTCTTCCGCCCTCCCTTCCACCCTCCCTTTCTCTCTCCCTCCCTCTTTCCCTCCCTTCCTTCCTTTCCTTTCTGTCTTTCTCTTGTTTCATCTCAATTTCAGTATTATTTCTCTTACCATTTTTTAGGCTAGAAATTGGAAGATTCAAAAGTCAACAATTAGCAATCATATGCCAGCTCTGTGTTAGGCACTTTGAAAGAATCCTATTTTAATAATAATAACATTTATTGCCATTTTGCTGGTGTGAAAGTTTGATTTCCCCATTGTTTAGCTAGAGAGGGGCAAAGCCACCAATATAACTTCCATGTTAGACATGACTTTTGATTGGAATCTGGATTTTGAAAAGACTAGGAAAAGTAGTATTTGTGAAATACACTTTCTGTTCTATGAAGACATAATCAAAATAAAAATAAATTTAAATTGCCAATAACAGCAGGAAAAGAAACACATTTATATTTAAATAATTTCAATTTTATCACTTGTTTTCAGCTTGACTATACTTTATCCTATTAATTATAATGCCTGAATATTTCTGCAGCTTCTAATACTTTGAAAAAAAGGTAGAAAAGTCACAGTCCAAAAGAATTAGAAAATATTAGGGAATATTAAATTACCTGTAATCCAACTCCTCAAACCTGAGGGTCTGGGATTTGTAAGAGTATAGAAGGACTTTGTCTTTTGTTACTTTGTGAAACTGCAGTAAAGAGTCCAAAAGTCTCAGGGATCAGTTGGAAGAAAAAAAATGTTTAATATTTTCAGATACTTCAACTAAATAACAGATACAATTGTAGAAAAATGCTCAACAAAACCAAAAAATTATTCTTAAATTAGTGGATGGAATGCAGCAGAAGTTTAAAATCAGATAATCTGTGATTTACTTACTTTACAGGAGTCAGCTCTGACACCAGATCCTCTCTGGATGACAAGGCTTACACTACAATCTACCTTACATCTCAAGCCAAGTCCAGTTAGCTTTCTGCAGTGACCCGTGTTGGTGATAGTGTGTGTACCTCAGAGTGGTATATACACACTGTGAAGAGTAGACTACAGCTAGAGATTTTCCAGTTCTGCTTTTAAATAGGGCTGAGTATGTGGAGAGACTTTTGCTTTCATGCTCCTTGGGGATCTTTAGCTTCCAGCCTTCCCTGATTTGAAGACATCATGTGATATTGAACCCTTTTCAATACCGGGTGCAAGTTAGATTAGTTAAATACAAGTTACAATGTAAGAAAAGAAAATTTAAATAAAAGATAAAATATTTTGGTTAAGGCATGGGGAAATTGTACATTGTTAGTTGCCACATGAAATGGTACAACAGCTATGAAAAACAGTGCAGAAATTCCTCAAAACATTAAAAATAGAATTAGCTTAAGACCCAACAATCTCACCACTGGGCATATATTTAGTGGAAATGGAATCAGTAACTTGAAGAGTTACTGATTTGATCTCATGTTAATTGAAATATTATTCACAATAGCCAAGAACTGGAAGTTATGTAAGTATTTATAGACAGATGAATCAGTAAAGAATTTATTTGTGTAGACATATAGTGAATATTATTGCCTTTCTCAAAAGAAAGAAATGCTATCATTTCAGACAACATGGATGAATCTTAAGGGTATTATACTAAAGTGAAATAAAACCAGTCACAGAAGGTCAGATGCTGCATGATTCCATTTATGTGAGGAATCTCAAATGGTGGAATTCATAGAAGTGGACTACATGATTATGGTGTCCAGGTGCTGGCAGGGAGGGAAGGAAGGAGGCATTCAATGTCATAAAGAATTAATTATTCCAGATGGATAAGCCTTGTAGATCCACCATACAACACTATGTCCAGATTAAATAATATGGCATTGTATACTTAAATATCTTTCAAGTCAGTAGATCTTACATTTGTAGCTTACAAGACAACTCCCCCAAAATAGCAAAACACCAAAAATTTACCCCCTCAACTCAAAATATCATACACAAAATCACACAAAATCAAAGGGACCCAACAAAACTCTGTAAGTGCTGGATATGTGTATTATCTTGGTTGTGATCAAGATCTCTTAGGTGGGTGCATAAGTCAATCTCATCACACTGTGCACATTAATTATATGTGGTCATTGTGTATCAGTTTTAATTCAAGTGCAGTTGTAAATTCCCAGTTTGGATTAAATCCATCCTTTACTATTTCTATAAATAATGAGAAGTGTACATACAGTTGTCCTCACTTATCCACAATTTCACTTTCCACAGTCTTAGTTCTCCACCATAAACCATGGCCTAAAAGATAGGTCAGTATAGGACAGTGGACACTTTGAGGGGAGAGCAGAGAGCTCCAGCTCACTACTGCAGTGCACTGTGACAATTGTTCTGCTTCATTAGTTATTGCTGCTAATCTCATCCTGTCAATTTACTCTATCATAGGTGAGTATGTACAGGAACAAACAAAGTTATGAGGGTTTGTTGGTTTGAGACATCTTCTGTGGATCATGGAATCCATTCTTCCTGGAGAGGGGAACTACTGAACATACATTCATCAAAGGAGATTTTTTTCCTTGTGTTTCTTGGTTTTCCATTTTTATTTTCAACTAATTTGATGTGAAATGTGCGATTTTCATCTGCCTTTTGCATCTTTTTTTCTGACCCATCTACTCACTTCCCTCTCTCTCCCTCACTCTCTCATTGTTTCCTTACTACTTTCATTTGTTTTCTCACAGCTTTACATGAACTTATTTGCTCTACCATACATTATTGTATCCTGAGGCCTTAGGTCCAAAGTCATCTCCGTTAAAGAACCTAAAATACTCAAGGTTTTCTCTCAGACTGGGACTCCAAAACCTTCCTAATACTGCCTCATTCAACTACGAAACCCTTGGACTCTTTCACAGATGTGAAAATGCATAAATGAGGCTACCTACTTGTCCATATTCCATAGGTATGAAGTGAAGGAGCTATGAGAGGTAGAACCAGGGCAAGGACATTCATTGGTTTAGAGAAAACTGCAGAGAGTATAGGATTTCTCTGAATCTTGAAGAACTAGTAGGACCTTAGTGATGCAATAAAGCATTTCCTTACTGTAAATGTTTTATAATTGAGGCTGTAATACTTTTTATTTTAGTTATGATATAATTTATGTGTAATAACATGAAAAGTTTTAAGTTTACAGTTCTACAGTTACACATATCATTTGGAAAACTATCACACCGTCCAGATTTTTCAACAATCTCATTAAACCCCAGATTGTGCTGTGGTACCTCATAATCAACCATGCCCCACACTGCAACTCAGACAACCCAGACTCTGATTATTGTTCCTACAGTTTTGCTTTTCTTTCAGTTATTCAATGTGCTTTTATTGTATCTATTCAAGGTGAACAGCATATTTTGATACCCATATACAGAGTGAAGTGTTTTATATACTCAAATTAACATTCTCTTATCACTCTACATAGAATCTGTGCATGCATGTGGTGACAGCACCTATACATTTTTAGCATGTAGTATCACATTATAAATGATAGTCTTCATGCAGTATATTTTCCTAAATTTATTCATCCTAAAAATATGTTTTAAAACTTTTACTCACTACTATTTTCCTCCCAGTTGTCCTTCCTCTAATTACTTTTCCCCTCTGTTCCTATTTATTAAGCTTTGTACAAAAGTTTCTACATATAAATTAGGTCGTATATTATTATTTTTATTTCTGATTGTGGCTTTTTTCCATTTAGTTTAATGACCTCTAGTTTCATCCATGTTGACACATGACAGTATATCCTTTATACATGATAAATAGTGTTCCATTGTATTTATGTGTGCCATGTTTTCTTTATTCATTAATCAACTGATGGACACTAAAGGTAACAATGTCATGGCTTTGAGAAATAATGCTGCAATGAAAGTGAGAACACAGATATCTCTTTGAGGCTCCTATTTCATTTCTTTGCATACTTATCCAACTGTGATTACTGCATCATACAGTAAGTTTATTTCTAATTTTTGTCAATCCTTTATACTGGGATGCATACCTACTGTATGAATGAGTTCCCTTTTTCTACATGCTCAACAGAACTTGATCTCTCTCATTTTTTTTTGGTACTAGAGATAAAAACAAGTACAATGTTAGGCAAATGGTGTACCAGTGAGCTACAGAACTTTATATTTTGAGATATAGCATCTCCCTAGCTTGCCCAGGCTGATTATGGAATTTGGGATCTTCCTGCCTCAGCATCCCCAGTAGTGAGGATTATAGGCATCACGGCCCATCTGATCTATCTCTTTTACTTTCTTTCTTTTTTTCTCTCTTTTTATTCTTTGACAGAATACATCCTAACAGTTTAAGGTGTTTTTTTTTTTTTTTTTCTCATTAGGTTTTGAGTTGCATTTCTAGAACCATCCAGTGTGTTCCCTTCTGAGTCTAGGTTTCTTCACTTGAGATTTATTTACTTGCTTGTGTGTACTAGTAATTTCTATTCATTACTGAATCACATTCCATTACATGGATATTTTCTCATTAATTTCCCACTTCAGGACATTCGGACTATGTCCATCATATAGTGGTTAATTATAAAATTGTGTGAACACTCATGGGCTTGTGATACATAAATAAATAGCCAAGAGTGGGTTTTCTGAGTCAAATGGTTTACTTAATCCTATAAGTTCTTTTAAGAATTATGTCCATAAAGATGAAATGTATGGCTAATATACATAAGAAATTATATACATAAGCATGCGTATGAAGGTATTGGTGCAACTCATTCAGAAGTTTTCTCTAAAGCAGTATGGCTCTCCATAATGCTGTGGAAAATGTGACATTTTGTATCACTAATAGAACTGGTAGATGGCAAATTTGACAACAAGAAATTGGAATTAAATAATTTCAATGTAAAAGTATCCATTTTTCGCTTGTGAAGTCAAAGGACTTTAATGGACATGTTCATGGAACACAACCTACTTCCAGGTGGACACATCAGATGACAGAGTCCCTTAGCACTGTGAATTATCCCACAGCCCAGGTCTGCTTTTTCACCCTCTCAACTCTCCTTGAGAGGTATCACTCATACTTTGTATTGATTTGCAATTGACTATTAAAAATGCTATAAAATTTAATTCATGTTAATAACCAGGAAAAAAATTCCGTGTGATTAATTTATTATGAAGAGGTGCTGAAGGTAGAGACGTTATATTTCCATGTTCCCATTGTTAATTTTTTATCATCAAATACTTCAAGGCAGAACTCTTCCTAAAGATAGAGTATAAATATGTGGAATTTTACAAGAACAACCAGACCATCTGAATATGCCTAACATGCCAGGAGCTTCCACACATATTGTCTGACCTAATTTTCACAATAGCCCCATAAAGTGTACCTCATTGTGGAGAGTTTGCATCTGGGGAAGTGCAACTTGTTGGAAGTCACAGAGCTGGAAGGCAGCATGACTGGGGTGCACATCTAAAGAGCTCTGGCTTTTATTACTAAGGTGTCATCCAGACTCTGTAGTCCTAGTGGCTTTTTTTCCTTTCCATGGCAAATAACTAATTTTTATAGCATGTCAGAGGCTTTTCTCCATATGGTTCTTTGATGAAAAAGTGCTCAAGGCCCAAAACTAATTTGATAAAAACCTTGAATTATTTTAATAAAACTTCTTGGGTCCCTCATTGTGTGTATATAGGAATTTGATATAAAATTCACCAGAAATTTGCTTTAAATATGAGGAAGAATGCAAAACACAGATTACATTAAGATAATATGATCAAGTTTGTGGTATAAGTCCTTAACATCATTGTTTGTGATCAGATCTTTTTCATGAATAATGCTGATTCTAAGTGTGACTAGAGCTTGGAATATATTTTCAACGCAGAGAAACAAACAACACAGTTTTGTTTGCATGGTGTTAATTAAGAGTGTTGTTGTCAGTGTTGGACATATTTAGTACAGATGGTATCATCTGGGGTGATACATTTAAGAGTTATGTGTTTTAGATAAGATAGGCATATGGACAGCTTGATACTTCTTAGTTTTTGAGTTTCTAAAGTGAGAGCATCATTTGATAGTGTGCCTGTTCTTAAATACAAAAGAAAAACAGAGCAATTCAACTACAACAATTATATACATGAGAGTGTAATAGAATTTATATCTTTGAGGTCATTTTATCTATTTTTTCTTAAGGTGGTCAATTTCTTGCTTTATTTTGGTCTGTTGTTCTTGAGCAGGAACTAAGAGCTGACTCTTGGTATATCAGAAGTCAAATGACTTTTGTTGAAGTCAGATAGTGACATCTGTGGTAGCTGAAATGATAGGTGGCCACTGTCTTGCTGAATCAGTTCATAGCTGAAGAGATGCTTGAACTTCTGGTTTTAAGGGACTTGTGCAAAGCAGAGAATCAGAGTATTTATTCAATTGAGATAATACTAAATTACAGAATCTCTATAGCCCCCTAGAGGGTCACAGGAGCTTGCATCCCAATATGTTTATAAACATATGCATGTCTCCTTTCTTGGTATAACCTCCTCACTGATTTTCCCAAAACTTAGCTTCCAAATAAACTATGTACAGTTAAATTTAGTCTCAGATATTATTTGGAGGGAATGGATTTGAGCAACTAGAGTTAGCTCTATCTATATAACCATTCTTTGAGATGATCCCTCATATTCAACAAAGCAAGTTTGAGGTTACTTAATACTCTATGTGAAACAGAAAGGATGTAATTATATTTTTGCCCAAATGATTACAAGTTAATTCATATAACCTTATTTATTCAAATTCTTTCTCCCCCTAAAAATTTCATAGTGGATTTTCATTTCTGATGTTAGTATAATATAAGAAATGAGCAAATGCTTCCTCTGGAGGAAGAGAAGACATAGTCTTACTATCGGTAGGTACAACTCATTGAGGTAGCTGTCATATTCAGTTGGCCATATTAACTGGCAAATGCCTAAGGGTAGATGTCCAGCAGGCAGGTGGATGTATGGTTTCAGTGTCCAAGATCAGCAAAATCTGTCATAATGAAACTTCTTGTTCAGTCTTTGCATTGCTATCTTTATATCTTTGTTTCTCAATGTATAGATGAGAGGATTCAAGGCAGGAGTGATAGCAAAATCAACAATAAACATGTATTTGTCAACTGATGATGTGGGAAATGGCCACATATAGATAAATATGCATGGAGTGAAAAATAGAACCACCACAGTGATGTGAGCTGACAATGTGCCAAGAGCCTTGGACAAGTCCCCAGAGGAATGTTTCCAGACAGTGACCAAAATGAAGACATAGGAAAGGAGGAGCAGGAAGAAGGTCCCTATGGTTATGACGCCACTGTTGGCAGCAACAACAAACTCAAAGTTGGCTGCATCAGAGCATGCAAGCTGTATGATCCTGGGAAAGTCACAACAAAAGCTGTCTATTTTATTAGGACCACAAAAAGGCAAATGTATAACAAATGAAAATTGAGTCATAGCATGGATCACTCCTGTTACCCAGCTGATGACTATCAACAGAACACATGTTCTTGGTTTCATAATAGTCAAGTAGTGGAGAGGTTTGCAGATGGCTACGTACCTGTCAAATGCCATGGCTATGAGCAGCACCATCTCTACTCCTCCCATGGTGTGGATGAAGCATGTCTGTGTCATACAACTTTGGAAGGAAATTACTTTGTGTTCCTTTAACAGGTCTGTGATCATCCTAGGAACTGTGGTGGAGGAAACACCAATATCATTCAAGGACAGGTTGGCCAGCAGCAAGTACATTGAAGAATGTAAGTGAGAATCAACAATTATCAAAAAGACAACAAAGAAATTTCCCAGGATGATCCCTATGTAGAGCAAGGAGAATGTTATCATGAGAATAACTTTAGTTTCCCAAGAACCTGAGAGTCCCAGCAGCACAAACTCAGAAACCACAGAGCCATTCAGTCCATCCATTGCTCTGGTCACAAGAGCTGGTTTTGAACCACCTGTGGATAGAACATGATGAAGAGTCAGAATCTGTGGTATTAACTTGTGCTTCCCATTCTGTGCACCAGAAACCCTTAGTTAAAATATCATTGAATTCATTGACAAACATGTAAATAAGTAAAGTAATAGAAACAGCAAATTATTGTGATTCAATTAAAAGGAAATTACACTGTATAGTATATGGGAATAAAATTATTTCTTTCCCTTTTTATCTGACTAGAAGTGTTTGTTTTGCTTGCATTGCCTCTCTAGGATTTATGGAAATGTTTTCTAAATTCTTTCTGGGTGTTTTCCCAGCCTAATGATCTCAGGTTAACCAAAGTGTTCTCATACTATTCTGCTGCAGTAAGACACATTTTTTTTTTTTTTTGCTTAACATATATTTCACCAGTGAAGTAGAAATTTACATGTCAAGATTGTTATTCACATGATGTGTGGGCATCAGCACTGGCTACTTATGACCATTAAATTAATATGAAAACCTGGTAATGAACACAAATTTTCTTTAAATATTGATGATATTAATACTTATTATTTTCATCCTTCATACAGAGCTTTGGTATAACCACTTCATTATTTTTAAAACCACACAATTCATGTGTAGATATTGTTAAATGAGACCCATTATGTAAATGAAGAATCTGAGTCTTAAATGGATAAGCCCTTACAGCCATGATTTGTTATCCAGAGGTGTAGGATACTGGTAACCCATACTCTTCAACGTGGCACAAGGATAGCCCCTTCAAGGCACTCTGGAACTTGCCCAGATATCATTGAATTGTATTTCCTTTAAATTCTGTTGACTCCTATCAATGCAGCAAACTTTCTACTTAAATATGAAATAGCTGTATGGTGGACCCTTTCTAATTACACCTTACTCCACCCAACCCTTTACTGGCAATCCTTACTTTTTGTTTATAACATAAGTCAAAATAATCCAGTTTATACAGATGCATTAGTTCTTGTGAAGAAATCTGAATTATGAATATTTCATGCCATTGTCCATTTTGGGTCATCATTTCTTTTTATGTAGCTGTAGGATTTGCTTCTCATTATCATGACTTTGTTTCTGTAACAAACAAATCTTGTCTTTGGCTTCTTGGATTTATAATGCTGTTCTCCTTCCTGCCATTTGTCAATGAAATTCCCTTTGTTCACACTTTTGGCTGAAATCGCTCAATTTCTGAAGAAATTCCTTATCTCAGATTAGGAACATGAATGTGATTTTTCTAATCCTGATGTTACAGCCACTGATTCATTGAACATTGAGCATTTGATGTAGAAACAAAGTTTCATAGGGTGCAGGCACTCTATTCACCCATCATTTCATTCATTTAATGGTATTGTTATTCCTGAAGGTGCAACAGGTGTGAAGTTCTAAATGTTATATACTACAAATGACACATTGAAAATTTTTGAAAGAAAGTAGGACTCAAAGGGTAAGTTAAGCTAACCAACAAAAGATATCAAGAGTCTTTAAATTCTTTTTTTAATGAGAAAAAGTTGATCTCTAGTTTTTTCCATACACTATAAACATCTTTTTCTGTTAATTGCAGCAGAATGAAAACTGTTTCTATTACAGCTCATTCCAAATTTTTCTCCTACATTTCTTTAAAAAAAATTTTATTGGTGTATAATAATGCAAAAGAGTGTGTTTCATTGTGTCACATTCACACATGCATGTAACAAAATTGGGCCTATTTCATACTGTTCTGTACTTCTTGCTATTATACAAAGGTCACCTCCCTTCTGCTCATCCTTCATTTATTTGGTGATTCATGGGCTATTCCTATATTTTTATTCAATATCAGTTTTACTGATTTTAAATAGTACATGCAGATGAAATTTTAAATCTGTTCCTTTATCTCAGGAATCCAGAGTATAGTGTCAAGAGTTGTATGTGGTATATACATAGAAAGTTCCAGCTCAACCTTCCTATCAACCTGTCAAACTCCAACTCACAGTCTTTTAGCATAAACAATGCTTTTATAAATGTCTTAATTATTCTCTCAAATACCCAATAGTCACCTGATAGCACTCTTGTCTGTATTCCAGATTGCTTCTCCAGGGCTCAGTTGTTATATCCAAACATTTAATTCAGTTACTTCCTCTTCATTTCTATTGTCATTTTCTTTCTTTTGCCTTCAATGTATGCATTTTTCCATCTTAACAACTGAAGAAGCCATTGTCTGTTTTCTTCCCCAAGCTCTGCCTCTTCAATAGTCTGTTTCCAGATCTGTTGCATATCTAAAGTCAAATATGATTACTTGCTAGTACTATTGAAGGCCTTTTGTGGGTCTATCACAAATAAATTTAGTTTCTAGAGCATATCTCATTTGATCCCAGGATGTAATCAGTACAATTAGAATTTAGATGATATTTCCATAAATATTTTGGGAAGGGAATTAATTAATCAGTCACTGGATAAATTAAAACTGTTTTTAAAAACAGGAAAAATCAGTAGAACAGATGAAGGGATTTGAGGAGAAAGAAGAAAAGATGGGAAAAGGGGAGGACTGTGGAATGAATCCAACCAAACTTGTGAATGTGCATGCATGATTACGGCATGGTGGGGGATGGAAATGTAACAGTGGTTGATATGTTGTTTACATGTAAGAATATGTCACAATGGAACTATTTTTCTGCATAATCAAAATGCACCAATTAAAAATTATAAATATATATATGTGCTAAATAATTTCTAAATTAGTGGGTGTGATGAAAAGTGAAAACTCCAACATCGGTTTGTGATATACTTACTCAGAGCTACCACTACTGGAAACAGGCTTTTGTTGATGAACTTTCTTTGGATTTTACCTTACTTCTAAAATGAAGTCCAGTTTGTTTTCTGCAGTGAGAACTTCAGTGAGAATGTGTCCTCCTCATTGCATGTGAAAGGGACTCTGGGTAGAGAAACTTTTCAGCTGTGTGTTTTAAGTGGAGCAATGATTGGAAAGACTCTCCCTCTCTTTCTCTTGGGGATCCTTAGTCACCTACTTTCTCTCAACTTAGTCCTCAAGGGACATGAAACTGTCTGTGCTGGATTAGAGTTACTCTATTCAAAGAAAATTAAAAGCTGGTTCAAACAGCAAAATGATGTTTAGCATTTGTTCTCTGGTGTGTGTAGAGGAAGTAACACTCTTCTATTTGTTGTGGGTCTCTGGTGTCACATGACTGTACCTATATGTGTGTTCTTCAGAATTCTGTGGAGGGCAGTTCTGGCCAGCTCAGCATCACAATGTTGTCATTGTGCTGGTGACTTAAGGGCCCACTTGGACTTGTGCTTCCTGTGAGTCAGAGGAGCATTTGGGTCTCATCATTCTCAGTGCTTCCTTCAGTGGACATCTGAAGTTCACAATTTGATTGTGAAAACATAATCTGGTATTTCCCTCAATGATGAAAATGGAAGGTAACCCCCTACTGTACTGCAATATTAAAACAGCATATAGATCCAGTCTAATTTAATAAGGTTCTTACAACTCACTGGAGACATTTGTTCTGAAGGTGGCCTTCATTTCTCCTCTCTTGATTTTGCTCACTCTTGGATGTAATAATCACCATGCTTGGACTACATTTTCTACTTCTGTTTCTACATATAGGGTGAGCAGAGCTCATACTGTAATCTCCCCTATCCACAATTTCCCTTTATGTGATTTCAGGTTCCCATTAAAAATTTCAGTGTGAGAAAAGGGCGATTAGAGTCCAGTAAGACTATGTGGAGGGAAAAAAAGATATAGACCATATTCACACAATTTTAATTGTAATAGATTGTTTTAATGGTTCCACTACATCATTGTATATTGTTTTGAGTATCTCGCTGTGACACCTTTCAAGGTCAGCTTTTATCCTAAGCTAACTCAGTCACAAATGGCTGAGATATCACCTTATAATGAGAAAAGATTTTTGACCATGATTTTAGAGGTTTTGATCCATGATTACAGGGCCCTGTTCTTAGTGTCTGTGGTAGTGAGAACTTCACAGCATATACACATGACTTCGCAAAACAACTGATATCTCTTTCAAAAAGTGAAAGAGAAAAAGAAGAAAGAGTTGGGATCCCAGTACCTTGTTTAAGGACATGGTACAGTGAGTGGAATATCTCTGACTGACTCCATCTTTGAAAGGTTTCACCATCTCACAATGACCCCAAACCAGGGACCAGGCCTTTATTTAATAGATAGTACTTTGGGGGACACATAAGTTCCAAAGTATAGCTATAGTATATGTGTACCAGGAAAAGCAGTCAGAGAACTTAAAAGTTCACTATTTGTTCAATTGCTGGTGTATTTCAGACACTTTTCTGGTACTACCATTTAATCATGATCAGGTATACTTATTTGCAATTGAGGAAAGAGGATGACAGTAGCCAAGTCACTTGTCCAATGTAACAGAGCTATAAAGTGAGGAATGTCTGAGCAGTAGCATATGGGGAGGTTGTTGTTTTTGAGGAGAGTTGGAGGTTGTATATGATTTTGTTTTATCTTCAAAAAGCAACGATGATGTTGGTGATAAAGTAACAGAAGTCCTATCATTTTGTGAATGCCTTTTAATTTTCAATTTTTGAATTTTATTTACGATGTAACTTATGTATAAAAATTAAAACTTAGAAATTCTCCTATGTTATTTCACCATCAACCACATACTACACCCTGACTCAGGCAACCATCAATCTGTTTTGTTTGTTGGCACAGTTGTGCCTTATTTATTTTTTTAAATTCATTTTTATGGTATAGACTTGAGGGTTTAACATGAAATTTTGATGTGCATACACTTAGTAAAATGCTTTTATAGTAAAATAAAATGAGCACGTTCATCAGTTTACACAGACATGTTGGGTGTGTGAGCATGTGGGTGTATGTGTGTCTGTGTGTGTGTATAGTAGGAATCTGTAGTATTAGTCTGTGTTTGTGGTTAGAGCTGCTACAATCTTCTCTCAGCACAATGTTCTGTATGCAATAATATATTATTTACTATAATGCTTATGCTACATTTTCTCTAGATTACTCATATTGTTTAGTGTTCTTTTTAAAATTTATTTATTCTAGTTCTCCTTATTTCATCATCCACTCTGTTCCTGGTAACAGGTCTGCTTCTTACTATTCATTCAACTATTTTAAATTTCTACATAAGAGTAAGTTCATACATTGTTTATCTAAGTCTGGCTTATTTCATTTAGCCAGTTTGCTCCACATTGTAAAAAGTATATTTTACAAACTTTTAAAGTTAAATAATATTCCATAACATAGGCATGACACACTATTAGCTCCATTTTAATTTTTAAGAATATAATTATCCACAAAGGTTACATGTTTGCATTCATACCAATATTGTTAAAGAGTCCCTTATCCACATTCCCAATATCAACTTGATATCTCTTTACTTTTTGGTAATTGACATTGTGAGAGGGGTAATATGCTATCCCATCTTTTTTATTATTTGCTAATGATATAGTGTGTTCCCTTCTGAGCCTATGTTTCCTCATTGCAACTGAGATTCATCCGTGTTATGCTGAGCATTAGTGGTTTTGTGTTATTGCGAAGTATTATTCCACTCAATACCTATTCTACCCACTTCTCTCCACTTCTCCCACTTCTACATCTCCCCACTTTAGAACTTTAGGGTTTGTCCAGTTTTATACTGAATAAGAATAAAATTGTGTAAACACTGATATATTTACATCACATATAATTTTCATTTGCTCAGGTAAATAGCTAAGAGTAAGTTTACTGTGTCAAATGATTTAAACAAGATCTAATGATACATCTTTTAAAGAACTATACTGAAAAAGATGAAATGTGTGGTCAATATCCACACAAAAGTTATATCTGTAAGTGAATATTTTATACTGTTAATGCATTGTTTTAAAAAGTTTTTGTGGCTCACCATAAAAACAAAGTAGATTCCTTCTGTCATAAACAGATGGGAGATGTCAAAATTTATAGCATGCAGCTAGAGTTAGGTAACTTTACATGTTGGAGGACCCAATTTTCACTAGAGAATAAAATGGAACTTAATGGACATGTTCATAGAGCACAGACTAGTCCCAACTATATACATCAGATGACAGAGACCCTGAGCACCGTGGATTACCCCACATTCCTTGCCTGTTTGCTCACCTTTAAAGCAATGTTTCTCACTTACATACTAATGATACGATTGTAAATGAGTACAACTAATCTTGAATTCAATATGGAGATTCTTCAGAAGCCTAGAATTGGAACCATTACATGATCGTGTTGTGCCACCCCTCAGTAATTATTTTTAAGAATTAAATTCAACATACATGCAAACATGCATGCAATTTATGCATACCCATGTTTATAGCAGTACAATTCACAATAGCCAAACTATGGAACAAGCCTATGTTTGCCTCACTGGATGAATAGACAAAGAAAATGTTATATATATATATATATATATATATATATATATATATATATATACACACACACACGCACACACGCACACATATACATAAAAAATGGAGGCTTTCTTAGTCATAAATGTGAATGAAATTATGTCGTTTGCAGGAAAGTAGATGGAATTTGAGATTATTAATTGAAATAAGCCATACTGACAAAGTTAAGTCACATGAGTTCTGTTGTTATATGGAAGCTAGATAAAGAAGAGAGAAAAAATAGAGGCTCTCATAAAAATGATGGAGACCATTAAAGTAGAGTAAGTGCACAAGTTTGAGAGAGAAGGGGAGTTCAAGGCAGGTACTGGGGATTAATATTGGCCAAAATTGAACACTTCACAACTAGTCTCACTATTATGTATAATTATAAAGCACCAGTACAAAATATTTTAAAAACAGAATTCATTGAGATTTTCTTTAAATATAAGGAAGAAAGGGAAACAAACAGACCATCACATTATTACATAGTTTTAGAGGTGTGTCAGTAATATCATTGTATGTGATCTCATTCTTTTCCATGAATAATGCTGATTCTAAATTCTCATTAGTGCTTGAAATATATTTGTCACACAATGAAATAAACAGCACAGTTATGTTTGGACAGTGTGAATGGAGAGTATTATTGTCAGTGTGGTGTGGTGGTAAACATGAGAGTTCTGTGTTATGGGTATACTGGATTGACAGGCAGTTGCTTGGGACCCCTTGGTTTCTGAATTTCCTAAATTTAGAGCATCATAAGATAGTGTGCCCTTTTCTCAACTGCAAAAGCAAGGCACAGACAGAATCAATTATACTGAATCTATACATGAAAGATGAAAGTATAGTGTAATTTTAAAAAGTCTTTTGAGTTCATTTGATTAATTTTTTTTGGTGGTCATAAAAAATCTTTCTTACTTTAGTCTATAGCTATAATTCCTTAAGTGTAACTAAAAGGATGATTTCTGTCATTTCAAATCAGATGACTTGTGTTGATGTGAGACAAAGATCACCTATTACCCAATCACATATGTTTTCATCTATCATGCTAGCTGAAACCATAGTTGGCCCCTGACTTGCTGAACTATGCACATGCTGAAGGGACACCTTGCAGTTGCTGGTTTATGTGGCACGTATACAAAGCAGAGAATCGTAGAAGTTCCTCAAAGGATAGAAGTATTCAGGCTAACACCTTTGTTAGTTTTATGTAAATAGATAAATAATATTTAATTTACACATTGGTAAGAATGGAATAATATGAAGTGGTTTACTTTTATCAGTAATGTTTCTTTAAACAACAGAAAGTGTTCCTAACAGTATGTCCTGGCTTTTGAAAACCTAGAATATTTTGCGTGAGAAAGACAGGACATGACCAAGAAGAAATGTACCCTGAAAAGTGAATAAATACTCCCAATACCTTGTTCTTCAGTTGGGAAATATTTAACTGCAGGGTCTATGTAGTCTGCTAGTGAGCCAATTGAGGCTCATATCTCAGCATGCTTTTCCACATGTGCATGCCTCCATTCTCAATATCATTTCCTCACTGACGGGTTCAAAGGTTAGCCTCCAAATAAACTATTTTCAATTAAGTTATGTCTCAATAAGGAAATAGCCAAATGGTCATATAAAGTTTATAGGTGAAAGTTATTAATTGTCAAACCCTGGATTTTTGTTTTGGATCTGGTTTTGTAGGTACTTATCACATTATGAAAAGTGTTCATTAATGAAACAAAAATAGAGAGGTAAGTTTGAAAAAAATTTGTTTCAGGTTTTGTTTGGAGGGAATGAATCTAAGTAACTAAACAGATCTACTAGTCCCACATATATAACCATTCATTGTAATATTTTCTGACATTCAACAATTTAAGTGTGAATTTATTTACAAACTCTAGGGGAGAGAAAGGGGATGTCATTACACCCTTGTGATGAAGTGATCACAGGTTAAATCATATGACCTTGTTTGTACACATTGATTCTGTATCCTAAAAAAAAGAAGAAAGAAAAAAAAAAGAAAACTTTTAACACAGTAGAATCATTTCTGAAGTAAATACTGTATAGGAGGAATAGACATAATCCTAGTTTGAATAGGAACAGGTCAGTGATGTAGATGTTACTACAATTGAGCACATTGAAGTACAGATGCCTAAGTGGAGGTGTCCATCACACAGGTGAAAGTAGTTCCTGAGCTCTCAACGACAGACTAGTCAGCAGAATCTGTCACAATGACACCTTTTGCTCAGTCTTTGTGTTGCTATCTTTATATCTTTGTTTCTCAATGTATAGATGACAGGATTCAAGGCAGGGGTGATAGCAAAATCAACAATAAACATGTATTTGTCAACTGATGATGTGGGGAAAGGCCATATGTAGACAAATATGCATGGAATAAAAAACAGAATCACCACAGTGATGTGAGCTGACAATGTGCCAAGAGCCTTGGACAAGTCCCCAGAGGAACGTTTCCAGACAGTGATCAAAATGAAGGCATAGGAAAGGAGGAGCAGGAAGAAGGTGCCTGTTGTTAAGATGCCACTATTTGCAGTAACAACAAACTCAAAGTTGGCTGCATCAGAGCATGCAAGCTGTATGATCCTGGGGAAGTCACAACAAAAGCTGTCTATTTTATTAGGACCACAAAAAGGCAAGTTGATAACAAATGAAAACTGAGTCATAGCATGGATCACTCCTGTTACCCAGCTGGTGACTATCAAAAGAAAACATGTTTTGGGGCTCATGATGGTCAAGTAGTGGAGAGGTTTGCAGATGGCTGCGTACCTGTCAAATGCCATGGCTATCAGCAGCACCAATTCTGCACCTCCCATGGCGTGGATGAAGCATGTCTGCGTCATACAGCTTTGGAAGGAAATTACTTTGTGTTCCTTTAACAGGTCTGTGATCATCCTGGGAACTGTGGTAGAGGAGAGTCCCACATCGTTGAAGGACAGGTTGGCCAGCAGGAAGTACATTGGAGAATGTAAGTGAGAATCAGCAATAACCAAAAAGACAATGAAGAGATTTCCCAGGATGATCCCTAAGTAGAGCAAGGAGAATGTTATCATGAGAATAACTTTAGTTTCCCAAGAACCTGAGAGTCCCAGCAGCACAAACTCAGAAACCACAGAGCCATTCAGTCCATCCATTGCTTTGATCATAAGAACTGGTTTTGAACCACTTGTGGATAGAATATGCTAAGAGTCAGAATTCGTGGTACTAATGTGCATTCCAATTTATGCTGCTACTTCTTCATGTGGGTCTCCAAGCCTAGAGTTAAAAATCATAGAGTTAAATAAGAAGCATATAAATAAATAAAGTAATAGGAGTGTCAAATTATTGTGATTCATTTAAAAGGACAGAACACAATATATCACATGGGAATAAAAGAATTTCTTTCTTTTTTTTTCTATGACCAGAAATTTTTGTTGTGTTTTATTTGTCTCTTTAGAATTTATAGAAACATTTTCTAACTTATTTCTGGGTATTTTCTCAGCCTAAAAATCTCAAGTTACCGAAAGTATTCACATGCTATTATTCTGTAATAAGCTACAAATTTTTCTTTGCTTTGTATATGTCACCAGTGAATAGAGATTTTCATGTCAAGATTGTTTTCACATGATGTGTGGACATCAACATTCAATAAATTATGACCATTAAAATGAACACCTTTTAGTGAGGTAAGACATTATTAAAGTAATAATATTAGTACTTTTTATTTACATTTTTTATGCATAGTTTTGTTCTAACCACATCTTCATTTTTAAACAACACATTTCACATAAGGATACTGTTGAATGTTATCCATTATGTAAATAAAGAATCTGAGTTTCAAATGGATAAGCTGTCAGCCAGAACTTGGACCCAGAGGTGCAGGATACTGGAGTCCATGCTCTTGAATATGCCACAATGAGAGCCCCTATAAGTGTACTCCAGAACTTGCCCAGATATCATTCTAGAGTACTTCCTTAAATTTCCTGTTAACTTCTGTTGTTGACTCTTATAAATGCAGCAAACTTTCTATTTAAAAAATGAAATATCTGAATCTTGGACCCTTTTTAATTACTCCTTTTTCTACCCAACCCTTTGTTGGCAATCCTTAGTTTTTGTTTATTCCATAAGTCAAAATAATCCAGTTTGTACAGATGCATTTTTTATTGAGAAGATATCTGAATTATGAATATTTCCTGCAATTATCCATTTCAGTCATCATTTTTCTTTATATTCTGTGGGATTGGATTCTGTTTTCATGACATTGTTTTTGTAACTCCTTTTGTTGTTGGGTTCTTGGCATTATGAAGCAGTTCCCCTTTTTACCTCTTGCCAATGAAGTTTCATTTGTTCAAACTCTTGGATGAAATCTCTCAATTTTTGAAGAGATCAGCCTGATCTCACATTAGGAAGATGAGTATGATTTTTCTAATACTAAAGTTATGATCCTATTACCTTGGCTTTTGATTCATTGAACATTGAGCATTTGATGCAGAAATATTTAATTAGATATAAAACAAGATATTCCCTAATGACCATATCTTCTTAAAGAAATGAATAGTTTCATATGGTGAAGATATTTTATTGGTTCATCATTTCATTCATTTAATGCTACTGTTATTCCTGACAGTGCAATAAGTATGAAGTTCTAAATCTTATATTCTACAAATAACACATTGAAAACTTTGAAAGAAAGTAAAACTCAAAGGTCATGTTAAGCTACTGAACAAAAGACATCAATAGTCTTTAAAATTTTTTTTTCTATTAAGAAAAAGTTACATTCTAGTTTGTTCTATTTACTATAAATCTCTTTTTCTGTTAATTACAATAGAATGCACACTGTTTCTATTACAGCTCTTTCCCCATTTTTCTCCTACATTTCCTATAAAATCTTTTTTGTTTGTATATAATAATTATTCAAAAGACTAGGTTTTATTGTGGCACACTCATACATGCACATAACATAATTTGGTCAATTTCATACTATTATGTACTTCTTGCAATTACACAATTGGCATTTCCCTTCTTATCTTTCAGTTTTTTTGTGTGACTCATAGGCTTTCCCTATTTGTTTTATTCATTATCAATTATACTCATTTTAAATAGTACTTATATATTGAATTTTAATCATCTGCTTTATCCTTGGAATCCAGAGTACTATGTTCAGAGTTGTATGTGGTATATGCAGAGAAAAGTTCCACCTTGAACTCACCTTTTCTATGCATATACCACCTTGTGATATAATATAATGCTTTAATAAATGTCTATTAATAAATCTCTATTATTTTGTAAAATGCCCAATAGTCACCTGATAACACTCTTGTCTGTCCTCCACATTCCTTCCCAGGGAACAATTTTTCCATCCAAACATTCTATTCAGTTGTTTTCTCTTCATTTCTATCATCATTTGCATTTTTTGCTTTCAACATATGTTTTTCCATCTTGACAACAGAAGAAGCCATTGTTTCCTTTGTTCCCCAAGTTCTTCCTATTCCATAGTTTGTTTCTAGATCTGATGCATATCTACAGTCAAATATAATCACTTGGTACTCCTACTGAAAGCCTTTGGTGGGCCTATCACAAACATATTAAATGTCTAGGGCATATCTCATAAGATTCTGAGGGGACATTAGTACAATTGAAATTTAGAGGGTATTTCCTTAAACATTTTGGGATGGGGTTTAATTAACTAATCACTGGATAAATTAAACCTGTTTCTTTCTGTCTACTTTTTTATTTTTTAAAAGAGGAAAGATCAGTAGAACAGATGAAGGGGATTGAGGAGGAAGAGGAAGAAAGTACTGGAAAAAGGAAGAACTATGGAATGAATCTGACCAAACTTGTGCAATGGCATGGGGGGGTGGGTGGAAGGAAAGGTAACAGTGGCTGATATGTTGTTTATATGTAAGACTATGTCACAATGAAACTAATTTCTGCCTAATTAAAATGCACTAATTAAAAATTATAAATATAATTATAAATATAGAGATATAGATATATATGCTAAAATAATTCCCAAATTAACAGATTGATGAAAATTAAAAAAACTACAAAATCAGTTTTTTATATACTTACCCACAGACACCACTACTGGAAAATTGTCCTTCTTCCTGAGGAACAAACTTTGGATTCTACCTTAAGTCTGAAATGAAGTCCAGTTTGTTTTTGGCAGTGATGATATGTTGTCTTCCTGTGTCCTCCCTTCCTGTGGATAGGACTGTGGGTTGGGAAATTTTCAGGTTTGTTTTTAACAGAGCTATTTGGGGAAAGAGTCTCCCTCTCTTTCTCCTGGGGATCCCTAGCCACCTCTTTCAATGTAGTCCTCAAGGGATATGAAACTATCTGTGCTAGTTTTTTTGACTAGTTTTCTAGTCAAAAAAATTAAAAGTTAGTTCAGACAGCAAAATGATGTTTAGAATTTGTTTCTCTGGTGTGTGTAGAGGAAGCAACACTCTTCTGTTTGTTGTGGGTCTCGGGTATCACATGACTGAACCTAGAAGTGTGTTCTGGTGACAGCTCTGAAGGTTAGAGTTCTGCTGAGGGCAGTGCTGTCCAACTCACTGGGCTGGTGACTTAAGGGCCCACTTGGACTTGTGCTTCCTGTGAGTCAGAGGAGCATTTGGGTCTCATCATTCTCAGTGCTTCCTTCAGTGGACGTCTGAAGTTCACAATTTGATTGTGAAAACATACTCTGGGTATTTCCCTCAATGATGACAAAAGAAGGTAACCCCCACTGTACTGAAATATTAAAACAACATATAGATCCAGTCTAATTTAATAAGGTCCTTAAAATTCGCTGGAGATATTTGTTCTGAAGGTGACCTTTATTTCTTCTCTCTTGCTTTTGCTTACTCTTGGATGTAATAATCACCATGCTTGGACTACATCTTCTACTTCTGTTTCTACATATAGAATGAGCAGAGCACATACTGTAATCTCCCCTATCCACAATTTCCCTTTATGTGATTTCAGGTTCCCATTAAAAATTTCAGTGTGGAAAAAGGGTGATTAGAATCCAGTAAGACTATGTGGGGGGAGAAGAGAGACCATATTCACACAATTTTAATTGTAATATATCGTTTTAATGGTTCCACTACATCATTGTATATTGTTTTGAGTATCTTGTGTGACACCTTTCAAGGTCAGCTTTTATCCTAAGCTGAGTGTTAGTCACAAATGGCTGAGATATCACCTTATAATGAGAAAAGATTTTTCACTCATGATTTTAGAGGTTTTGATCCATGATTGCAGGCCCCTGTTCTTAGTGTCTGTGGTAGTGAGCACATCACAGAATATGCATTGTGACTCAACAAAACAACTGATATCTCTATAAAAGAAAAAGTATGGCCTGACTTCCTTAATAAGACTCCTAAAGCACAATAAATAAAATCAAGAATCAATAAATGGGATGGATTCAAACTAAAAAGCTTCTTAGCAAAAGAAACAATCATTTAGGCGAAGAGAGAGCCTAAAGTATGGGAGCAAATCTTTACCACATGCACATAAGATAAAGTGCTAATCTCCAGGATATATAAAGAACCCAAGAAACTTAATACCAAAAAAAAACCAAACAATCCAACCAATAAATGGTCTAAGGAACTGGACAGACACTACTTAGAAGAAGATATACAATCCATCAACAAATATATGAAAAAATGTTCAACATCTTTATTAATTAGAGAAATGCAAATCAAAACTACATTACGATTTCATCTCACTTGGGTCTGAGTGGCAGTTTTCAAGAATATAAGGAATAATAAGTGTTGGTGAGGATGCGGGGGAAAAATATACTCATACATTACTGGTGGGACTGCAAATTGGTGCAACCACTTTCCAAAGTGGTATGGAGATTCCTCAGAAATTTTGGAATGGAACCACATTTGATCCAGATAAACCATTCCTTGGTCTATACCCAAAGGATTTACAATAAGCATACTATTTTGACATAGGCAAACTGATGTTTATAGCAGCACAATTCACAATATTTAAATTGTGGAACCAACCTAGTTTCCCATCAATAGATGAATGAATAAAGGAACTGTGGTATATATTCACAATGAAATATTACTCAGCATTTAAAGAGAATAAAATTATGGCATTTGCAGGTAAGTGGATGAAGTTGGACAATATTATGCTAAGCAAAATAAGCCAATCCCACAAAACTAGAGGCTGAGTATTTTCTCTTATTAATGGATGCTGATGTATGATTGGTGTTGGCATGGGAAGAATGAAGAAACTTTGGATTTGGCAAAGGGGAGGGTGAGGGGGTGGTTAAGGGTGTAGAAAAGATGGTAGAATGAGATGGTCATCATTACCCTAGGTACATGTATGATTGCACAAATGGTACGTCTACATCATGTACAACCAGAGAATAGAAATGTTGTGCTCCATTTGTGTATGATGAATTCAAATGCATTTTGATGTCATGTATACCTAAGTAGAAGAAATTTAAAAAGTAAACAACAACAAAAACCCCATTACTCCAAAACTAAAACCAAATAAAACATATCAACAACAACAACAACAAAAAACCCACTCACATTTCTTCCAGAAAGTGAAAGAGAAAAAGAAGAAAAGGTTGGGATCCCAGTACCTTGTTTAAGGTCATGGTACCAATGAGTGGAATATCTCTGACTGACTCCATCTTTGAAAGGTTTCACCATCTCACAATGACTCCAAACCAGGGACCAGGCCTTTATTTAATAGGTAGTACTTTGGGGGACACATAAGGTCCAAAGTATAGCTATAGTATATGTGTACCAGGAAAAGCAGTCAAAGAACTTAAAAGTTCACTATTTGTTCACTTGCTGATGTATTTCAGACACTTTTCTGGTACTACCATTTAATCATGATCACTTCTACTCATTTGTAATTGAGGAAAGAGGATGACAGTAGCCAAGTCACTTGTCCAATGTAACAGAGCTATAAAGTGAGGAATGTATGAGAGATAGCATCTGGGGAGATTGGTGTTTTTGAGGAGAATTGGAGGTTGTATATGATTTTGGTACATCTTCAAAAAACAATGATGAGTGCTGGGGTTGTTGCTCAGTGGTTGAGCACTTGCCTAGCATGCGTGAGGCACTAGGTTCGATCCTCAGCACCACATAAAATAAATAAAATAAAGATATTGTGTTCATCTACAACTCAAAAAATATTTTTTTTAAAAAAGCAATGATGATGTTGGTGATACAGCAATGGAAGTCCCATCATTTTATGAATGCTTTATAATTTTTAATTTTTAAATTTTAATTATTTCATGTAACTTATGTATAAAAATTAAAACTTATAAATTCTCCTATATTATCTCACCATCAACCATACACTACACCGTGACTCAGGCAACCACCAATCTGTTTTGTTTGTTGCCAGAGTTGTGCTTTTTAAAATTTTTTAAAATTCATTTTTATGGTGTAGACTTGAGTGTACAACACAATGTTTTGATGTATATACACTTAGTAAAATGCTTTCTATAGTAAAAAAAAATGAGCATGTCATGTTGGGTGTGTGAATGTGTGTGTGTGTGTGTGTGTGTGTTTGTGTGTGAAGGAATATGTAGTGTGAGTCTGTTTGTGGTTAGAACAGCTACAATCTTCTCTTAGCAAAATGTTCTGTATGCAGTAACATATTATTTACTATAATGCTCATGCAGTATGCTAGAGCTCTAGATTACTTGTACTATCTAATGTTCTTTTTTAAAATTAATTTTAATTCTCCCTATTTCATCCTCACTTTGTTCCTGGTAACAGGTCTGCTTGTTTCTGTTCATTCAACTATTTTAAGTTTCTACATAAGAATAAGTTCATACATTATTTATCTTTCTAAGTCTGGCTTGTTTCATTTAGCCAGTTTACTCCACATTGCAAAAACGTGTCATTTTACAATTTTTTAAAGCTAAATAATATTCAATAGAGTATGCATAACACACTTTCTTTCCCTACTGGTTCACTGATGGAAACATATTTTATTTATTTATTTATTTATTTA
Source organism: Marmota flaviventris (assembly GCF_047511675.1). Lineage (NCBI taxonomy): Eukaryota > Metazoa > Chordata > Mammalia > Rodentia > Sciuridae > Marmota > Marmota flaviventris. The sequence continues at coordinate 81,864,757 of NC_092499.1, read as the reverse complement.
TTTATTTTTTATTGGTTGTTCAAAACATTACAAAGCTCTTGACATATCATATTTCATACATTTGATTCAAGTGGGTTTTGAACTCCCAACTTTACCCCAAATACAGATTGCAGAATCACGTCGGTTACACATCTACATTTTTACATAATGCCCTATTAGTAACTGTTGTATTCTGCTACCTTTCCTATCCTCTACTATCTCCCCTCCCCTCCCCTCCCATCTTCTCTCTCTACCCCATCTACTGTAATTCATTTCTCTCCTTGTTTATTTTCCCATTCCCCTCACAACCTCTTATATGTAATTTTGTATAACAATGAGGATCTCCCTCCATTACCATGCAATTTCCCTTTTCTCTCCCTTTCCCTTCCACCTCATGTATCTGTTTAATGTTAATCTTTTCTTCCTGCTCTTCCTCCCTGCTTTGTTCTTAGTTGCCCTCATTATATCAAAGAAGACATTTGGTATTTGTTTTTTAGGGATTGGCTAGCTTCACTAAGCATAATCTGCTCTAGTGCCATCCATTTCCCTGCAAATTCCATGATTTTGACATTTTTTAGTGCTGTATAATACTCCATTGTGTATAAATGCCACATTTTTTTTTATCCATTCATCTATTGAAGGGCATCTGGGTTGGTTCCATAGTCTAGCGATTGTGAATTGTGCCGCTATGAACATTGTTGTAGCAGTGTCCCTATAGCACGCTCTTTTAAGGTCTTTAGGGAATAGTCGGAGAAGGGCAATAGCTGGGTCAAATGGTGGTTCCATTCCCAGCTTTCCCAGGAATCTCCATACTGCTTTCCAAATTGGCCGCACCAGTTTGCAGTCCCACCAGCAATGTACAAGAGTACCCTTTTCCCCACATCCTCTCCAGCACTTGTTGTTGTTTGACTTCGTAATGGCTGCCAATCTTACTGGAGTAAGATGGTATCTTAGGGTGGTTTTAATTTGCATTTCTCTGACTGCTAGTGATGGTGAGCATTTTTTCATGTACTTGTTGATTGATTGTATGTCCTCCTCTGAGAAGTGTGTGTTCAGGTCTTTGGCCCATTTGTTGATTGGGTTATTTGTTTTCTTATTGTTTAATTTTTTGAGTTCTTTGTATACTCTGGATATTAGGGCTCTATCTGAAGTGTGAGGAGTAAAAATTTGTTCCCATGATGTAGGCTCCCTATTTATCTCTCTTATTGTTTCTCTTGCTGAGAGAAAACTTTTCAGTTTAAGTAAGTCCCATTTATTGATTCTTGTTATCAACTTTTGTGCTATGGGTGTCCTATTAAGGAATTTGGAGCCCGACCCCACAATATGTAGATCGGAGCCAACTTTTTCTTCTATGAGACGTAGAGTCTCTGATTTGATATCTAGCTCCTTGATCCACTTTGAGTTAACTTTTGTGCATGGCGAGAGGAGGGGATTCAGTTTCATTTTGTTGCATATGGATTTCCAGTTTTCCCAACACCATTTGTTGAAGATGCTATCCTTCCTCCATTGCATGCTTTTAGCTCCTTTATCAAATATAAGATAGTTGTAGCTTTTTGGATTAGTATCTGTGTCCTCTATCTGTAGCATTGGTCCACCCACCTGTTTTGGTACCAGTACCATGCTGTTTTTGTTACTATTGCTCTGTAATATAGTTTTAAATCCGGTATCACTATACCACCAGATTCACACTTCCTGCTTAGAATTGCTTTTGCTATTCTGGGTCTTTTATTTTTCCATATGAATTTCATGATTGCTTTATCTATTTTAACAAGAAATGCCATTGGGATTTTGATTGGCATTGCATTAAACATATAGAGAACTTTTGGTAATATCGCCATTTTGATAATGTTAGTTCTGCCTATCCATGAACAGGGTATATTTTTCCATCTTCTAAGATATTCTTCTACTTCTCTTTTTTGGGTTTTGTAGTTTTCATTGTATAAATCCTTCACCTCTTTTGTTAGGTTGATTCCCAAGTATTTTATTTTTTTTGAAGATATTGTGAATGGAGTGTTTTTCCTCATTTCCGTTTCAGAAGTTTTGTCGCTGATATACAGAAATGCCTTTGATTTATGCGTGTTGATTTTATATCCTGCCACTTTGCTGAATTCATTTATTAGTTCTAATAGTTTCTTTGTAGACCCTTTTGGGTCTTCTAGGTATAGAATCATGTCTTCCGCAAATAGTGATAATTTAAGTTCTTCTTTTCCTATTTTTATGCCTTTAATTTCTTTCGTCTGTCTAATTGCTCTGGCCAGTGTTTCGAGAACTATATTGAATAGAAGTGGTGATAGAGGGCATCCCTGTCTTGTTCCAGATTTTAGGGGGAATGCCTTCAATTTTTCTCCATTGATAATGATGCTAGCCTGAGGCTTAGCATAGATAGCTTTTACTATGTCGAGGTAAGTTCCTGTTATTCCTAGTTTTTCTAATGTTTTGAACATAAAGGGATGCTGTACTTTGTCGCATGCTTTTTCTGCATCTATTGAGATGATCATATGGTTCTTATCTTTAAGTCTATTGATGTGGTGAATAACATTTATTGATTTCCGTATATTGAACCATCCTTGCATCCCAGGGATGAATCCTACTTGATCATGGTGCACAATTTTTTTGATGTGCCTTTGTATCCAGTTCGCCAGAATTTTATTGAGGATTTTTGCATCTAGGTTTATCAGAGATATTGGTCTGTAGTTTTCGTTCTTTGAGGTGTCTTTGTCTGGTTTCGGAATCAGGGTGATGTTGGCCTCATAGAATGAATTTGGCAGAGCTCCCTCTTTTTCTATTTCCTGAAATAGCTTGAAAAGTATTGGTATTAATTCTTCCTTAAAGGTTTTGTAAAACTCTGCAGTATACCCATCCGGTCCTGGGCTTTTCTTGGTTGGAAGTCTTTTGATTGCTTCTTCTATTTCATCTATTGATATTGGTCTGTTTAAGTTGTGAGTATCCTCCTGACTCATTCTGGGCAAATCATATGACTTAAGGAATTTATCGATGTCTTCACTATCTTCTATTTTATTGGAATATAGGTTTTCAAAATAATTTCTAATTGTCTTCTGTATTTCTGTAGCATCTGTTGTGATATTGCCTTTTTCATCCCGTATGTTAGTAATTTGAGTTCTCTCTCTTCTTCTCTTCGTTAGCATGGCTAAGGGTCTGTCGATCTTATTTATTTTTTCAAAGAACCAACTTTTAGTTTTGTTAATTTTTTCAATGGTTTCTTTTGTTTCAATTTCGTTGATTTTCGCTCTGATTTTAATTATTTCTTGCCTTCTGCTACATTTGCTGTTGTTTTGCTCTTCCTTTTCTAGGGCTTTGAGATGAAGTGTGAGCTCATTTATTTGTTGGTTTTTCCTTTTTTTGAGGAATGACCTCCAAGCGATGAATTTCCCTCTTAAAACTGCTTTCATTGTGTCCCATAGATTCCGATATGTTGTTTCTGTATTTTCATTTATCTCTAAGAATTTTTTGATTTCCTCCTTTATGTCTTCTGTAACCCATTGATCATTCAGTAACATATTGTTCATTTTCCATGTGATGTAGGATTTTTCCTTCCTTCTTTTATCATTGATTTCCAGTTTCATTCCATTATGATCAGATAAAATGCATGGTATTATCTCCACCCCTGTATATTTACTGAGGGTTGCCCTATGGCATAATATATGGTCTATTTTTGAGAAGGATCCATGTGCTGCTGAGAAAAAAGTATATCCACTTGATGATGGTTGATATATTCTATATATGTCAGTTAAGTCTAGGTTGTTGATTGTGATATTGAGTTCTATAGTTTCTTTATTCAACTTTTGTTTGGAGGATCTGTCCAATGGTGAGCGAGGTGTGTTGAAGTCACCCATAATTATTGTGTTGTGGTCTATTTGATTCTTGAACTTGAGGAGAATTTGTTTTATGAACGTCGCAGCACCATTATTTGGTTCATAAATATTGATAATTGTTATGTCTTGTTGGTGAATTGTTCCTTTTATCAGTATATAATGTCCTTCCTTATCCCTTTTGATTAACTTAGTCTTGAAGTCTATTTTATTTAATATGAGGATGGCCACCCCTGCTTGCTTACAAGGACCGTGTGCGTGGTATATTTTTTTCCCAACCTTTCACTTTCAGCCTGTGTATGTCTTTTGCAATCAGATGTGTCTCCTGGAGGCAGCATATTGTTGGATTTGTTTTTTTAATCCATGTTACCAGCCTATGTCGTTTTATTGGAGAGTTTAAGCCATTAACGTTTAGAGTTACTATTGATATATGGTTTGTACTTCCAGCCATGTTTGATTATTTATCTTCTTTTTTTTAATTTAATTTAGTTTGTTTCTCCATGGTTAGCTTTCCCCCCGCCCTCTGTTTTTATAGAGGCACTTCCCACTGATGGTTTTGGTTATTGTTTTTCATTTCTTCCTCGTGTAGAGTTTTGCTCAAGATGCTTTGCAATGCTGGTTTTCTGGCTGCAAATTCTTTTAGCTTTTGTTTATCATGAAAGATTTTTATTTTGTTGTCGAACCTGAAGCTTAATTTTGCTGGATACAGAATTCTTGGTTGGCATCCATTGTCTTTCAGTGTTTGAAATACGTTGTTCCAGGATCTTCTCGCTTTCAGCGTCTGTGATGAAAAATCCATTGTTAACCTTATTGGTTTACCCCTGAATGTAATCTGCCTCCTTTCTCTTGTAGCTTTTAATATTTTCTCTTTTTTCTGTATATTGGATATCTTCATAACAATGTGTCTTGGCGTTGGTCTACTGTGATTTTGTGTGCTCGGTGTCCTGTATGCATCTAAAATTTGTATATCCATTTCCTTTTTTATTTCTGGAAAGTTTTCTGTAATTATTTCATTCAGCAGGCTACTCATTCCCTTGGTTTGAATCTCTGTACCTTCTTCTATCCCAATGACTCGTAGGTTTGGTTTTTTTATGTTATCCCATATCTCTTGGATGTTTCTCTCATGATTTTTAACCAGCCTTTCTGAGTTGGCTATGCTCTTTTCAAGATGATATATTTTGTCTTCATTATCTGACGTTCTGGCTTCTACTTGCTCCACTCTGTTAGTGATACTCTCAATTGAGTTTTTAATTTGGTTTATCATTTCCTTCATTTCTAGAATTATTGTTTGATTTTTTTTAATAATCTCTATCTCCTGATAAAGATGCTTAACTTTTTCTTTTATCTGTTTATGTAATTCATTTTCAAAGTGTTCTTTCACTGTTTGGATTTGCTGTCTCGTATCCTCTTTAAGGTTCCATTCCATCTGTCTAAGGTATTCCTTGAGTTCTTTATATGACCATTTTTCTGCTGACTCTAGGTCCTCCTGAATATTTAGGCTGTCCTTCATTGTTTGTACCCCTTTTCTTCCTTGCTTTTTTATGCTGCTCATGTTACTTCTTGTTCTGTTTGACTGCTGAGTTACTGTTTACTCTTATAAATTTATTTGATGCTTGGGAGGAAAGATATTAGAAGGGAAGGGAAGAAGTCACTAAAGAGAATGAGAGTAGGCAGGTAGAATTCAAGGAAGGGGGAATAAGAAAATTAAAACGAAATGAAAAGACAAAAGAAACAAAAACAAAACACACACAAAAAAGTTAGAAAATAGAGAAAGAAAGAAAAGAAAAAATTTTTTTTTACAAAAATAATAATGATAATAAAAATAATGAAAATTAAAATTAAAAAAATTATAATATAATAAAAATAAAAAAAATTAAAAAAAAATTAGAAACAATAAAAAAGTTAAAGAACAACAACAAAAAATTGAAAATGAAAGAAAAAGAAAATGATAATAATAATAATAATAAATGCAGTCATAGAGTTCAATTCATTTCTCTTCCAGTAGGTGGAGCTGTGCCCCCTGGGTCAAGCTTCTCCTTTCACTAATTGGGAACCAATCACTGTGTAGCAGCTCTTCCTCACAGACTGGGCGGGTCTCCAATCCTGAGTGCCTAGGGCCTTCTCTTGTGTTTCCGCAAGCCAGGCCGCGCTCACCTGTGATGCTCACCACAATACTGGCTACACGCCATGTCTGCTGCTACTGGGAGCCCTGTTGCACTGGTTTCAATGCAGTTATCTCCTCCGCCCGTGATGTCAGTTCTCTGCCAAGGTGGTATCACATGTAAATGGTGACTGTTCGTTCCCTTTGCCAGGTGACCAATGCAACGGGTGAGTCCTGACTGTCTCTCCCAATCCCTGTTTCAGTCCTGTGGCCACTGCCTATGAAGACTCGGTTGGTTTTTACCTCTGAAAGTTCCTAAGGGCCAACCAGTTATTTCAGCGGGATTGTTAGTGCTGAGTCACGAGAAGCAGGCGAACCGGAGCTCGGATGCAGCCGATCCGGGCTCGGTGTGTGTGTTCTGAGGGGCCCAGACTGTACACCCCAGATCCACGTCAGCTCAGCATTGCCTAGTGATCCTGAGCAAACAGCATTTATACAGTTTACAGCTCCCTATGCCCGCACAGTTGAAGAGGTCAAAGACTTGATCTCTCCCCGCCCGCTGCCATGTTAGATCTCCTCAATGATATTCATGTTGCCCTTACAGCTTCCTGGCATAAGCAAGTTCTTGGGATTATACAAACTGCTGCTTCTGTTTCCAGTCCAGATTTCTAGAAATTAAACCCTGCCGCCGTCGCCTCTTCCCCGGGGCCACGCTCAGGGGCGCCATGCTTGTCCGCGACCGTAGCTGCGCCGCCCACCGGTGCCCAGCCCCCAGGGCCCAAGCGGCTGCCGCCGCGGCCCTCCAGCTCCCTCCTCTGAAGCACGGGTCCCCTCACAGGGGCATGCAGAACGACCCCAGAGCAGGCTCTGCCCGAGGGTGCAGCGGCGAACAGGCGACCCAGGCGCTCAAGGCTGCGGTCCAGCCTTTGGAGGACAGGGCTCGGCACGCAGTCCAGCTCCAACCTCTAGGTGCGGCTGCCGGACAATGTAGCCATAGCCATCAAAACACCCGGCAGAAAGCAAATGGCGGCTCCCGCGGAGTGGATTTTCGGCACAGAAACTGCTGCCCAGCCAACGATCCCAATCCACAAACTCTCCCTGTATAAAAAATATTCAAAAAAAAAAAAAAAAAAAAAGCCGGGGCGCACTGAGCTTTCTTTGCCTAGGGTACTTACAATCCACTGCTGATTACACGTTCACCTTTTCTGCCCAGAGCGAAGCGAAAGAGGAAGCAGATGGGAGCAACGCTCCCGCGGCTCTGGGCGGCAAAGCGTCTGGGAGCCAAGCGTCTCTTTTTCGATCTTTTTGTTCTTCCTGCTGCTTGGCAAAGCAGTCCGCTACAGATTAATGGTAAAAGGAGCTCTTACACGCTGTGCGAAATCTCGATTAAAGCTGCTGCTCTGAGCACCATGCTCAGCACTTCAGCAACCCCTGTGCGCAGCGGCCATCTTATGGAAACATATTGATTCCATATTATGGCAATGAATATGGAAGTGCAGATATCTCTAGGAAGTATCTATTAAATTTTTTTTGGTAATTTATCCAACAGAGAGATTGCTGAGTAACATATTAGGTCCATTTTAATTTGAGGGACTATTAACAATGGCTACATGTTTGCATTCATACCAACATTGTTAAAAAGTCCCTTCTCCACATACTCAACACCAATTGGATATCTCTTTACTTTTTGATAATTGACATTGTGAGAGCAGTAATATGCCATCCTATCTTTTTTTATTTGCAAATGATGCAGTGTGTTCCCTTCTGAGCCTATGTTTCCTCATTGCAACTGAGATTCATCCCTGTTATGCTGAGCATCAGTGGTTTTGTGTTATTGCTAAGTGTTATTCCACTGTATGTCTGTTCTCTCCATGTCTCTCCACTTTTCCAACTTCCACTTCTCCCCACTTTAGGGTTTGTCCAGTTTATACTGATTAAAAATAGAATTCTGTAAACATGATATAATTATGTCACATATAATTATCATTTGCTCCAGTAAATAGCTAAAGAGTAGGTTTGCTGTGTCAAATGATTTAAATTAGATTTAATGATACATTTTCTAAGGAATTGTACTCAAGATAAAATGTGTGGTTAATATCTACACAACGTTATACCTATAGCTGTATTTTTTAGAGTGCTAATGCATTGTCTTTAAAATATTTTATTTCCTAAATTTGTATGGGCTCACCATAACACCAAAGTAGTTTCCTTCTGTCACAAACAGCTGAGTGATGGCAAATTTTATAGCGTGCAGCTGGAGTGAGGTAATGTTACATGTTGGAGGACCTAATTTTCACTAGAGAATAAAATGGAATTTAATGGATGTGTTCATGGAGCACAGACTAGTACCAACGATATACATCAGATAACGGAGACCCTGAGAAGTGTGGATTATCCCATGTCCCTTGCCTGTTTGCTCACCTTAAAGCACTGCTTCTCACTTACACACTACTGATAATTGTAAATGTGTACAAACAGTCTTGAAATCAGTATGGAGGTTCTTCAAAAGCCTAGAAATGGAACCACTACATGGTCCTGTTGTACCACCCATCAGTAATTATCCTTAAGAATTAAAGTCAACATATATGTAAACATGCATGCAGTTCATGCATACCCATGTTTATAGCAACACAATTCACAATCGTCAATGTGCCATCTTATTTGAAAGTTTACTTAGTCATAAAGAAAAATGAAATTAGGTCATTTGCATGAAAATGAATGAAATTTGAGATTATTAAATGAAATAAGCCAGAAGGACAAAGCTAAGTCATGTTTTCTCTTGTTATGTGGAAGCTAGAGAGAGAAGAGAGAGAAAAAGGGAGGACCTCATAAAAATAGCAGGATGTCAGTAAAGGAGAGGGAGGGGCCCAGGGTGAGAGAGGAGGAGAGTTGAAGACAGGTAGTGGATAATGATATTGCCCAAAATATGTTACATTCGTGTATGCACCTGTCACAATAAATGTCATTATTATGCACAATTATAAAGCACTAATAAAAAATTTTAAAAATAGAATTCATTGAAATTTGCTTTAAGTGTGAGGAAGAAAGGGAAACAAACAGGCCATCACATTATTAGAGAGTATTAGATTTATGTCAGTAAAATCATTATATGTGATCACATTCTTCTCCGTGGATTATACTGATTCTAAATTCTCATTAGGGCCTGAAATATATTTGTCACACAGTAAAACAAACAACACAGTTTTGCTTGGACAGTGTGAATAGAGTATTATTGTTGGTATGGGACATATTAACTGCAGATAGCAGCATTTAGAGTTTTAAACATTAGAATTCTGTGTTGTGAGTATGCTGGACCAACAGGCAGTTGCTTGGGATCTCTTGGTTTATGAATTTCCTAAATTGAGAGCATCATAAGATGCTTTTTTTTTTAACCCTCCAATGAACAAACAAGGCAAAGAAAGAATCAATTACAATGAATCTATACAGGAAAGTATAATGTAATTTTAAAGAGTCTTTGAGTTCATTTGATTTGTTTTCTTTTCTTTTTTTTTTTTTTTTTTTTGGTGGTGGTGGTGGTGAAAATCTTACTTAATTTGGTCCATAGCTATAATTTCTTAAGTGTGATTAAGACGATGATTCCAGTCATATCAAAGTCAGATGACTTGTGTTGGTGTGAGATAAAGGTCAGCTATCACCATGCTAGCTGAAACCATGGTTGGCCACCGACTTGCTGAACCATGCTCCTGGCTCTAGGGACACCTTGCACTGCTGGCTTATGTGGGACTTTTTCAAGGCAGGGGTGATAGTAAAATCAACAATAAACATGTATTTATCAACTGATGATACGGGGAAAGGCCACATATAGATAAATATACATGGAGTGAAATATAGAACCACCACTGTGATGTGAGCTGACAATGTGCCAAGAGCCTTGGACAAGTCCCCAGAGGAACGTTTCCAGACAGTGACCAAGTTATTCAAAGGATTGAAGTCTTTAGGCTAACACCTTTGTTAGTATTATGTAAAGAAGAAATAATATTTAATTTTCACTTCTGTAAAAGCAAAGCAATACTAAAAGAGAATGGTTTACTTTTATCAGTGATGCTTCTGTATTTTATATAACAGAAAGTGTGCCTGACAGTATGTTTTGGCTTTTTTAAACACCTAGAATATATTTTGTGAGGAAGACAGGACATGACCAAGAGGCAATGCACCCTTAAAAGTGAATAAATGCTCCCAATACCTGTTCATCAGTTGAGAAATATCAAACTGTAGGTTCTATGTAGTCCATTAGATGGCCAAACAAGGCTTGTATCCCAGCATGCTTTTCCACAGGTGCATGCCTCCCTTCTCAATATCATTTCCCAATGATGGGTTCAAATATTAGCCTCCAAATATACTACTTTCAATTAAATTTTGTCTCAGCAAGGAAATAGCCAAGAGTCAGGTGAAGGGTATAGGTGCAAGGTATTTATTGTCCTATTGTGAGTTTTGTTTTGGATATGGTTTTATAGGTACTTATTACATTGTGTAAAGTGTTTAATTAATAATGAAACAAAAATGAGGTAATATTGAAAAAATAAATTTTGTTTTAGGTTTTGTTTGCAGGGAATGGATCTAAGTAACTAGATAGATCTACTAGTCCACCTATATAATCGTTCATCATGATATTTCCTGACATTCAAAAATTTAAGTTTGAAGTTATTTGCAAACTCGATGCGAAACAGAGGGGATGTCATTATATCCCATGGTCATGTGATTAGAAGTTAAATCATATGACTTTGTTTAGATACATTGCTTCTGTGTACTAAAAACAAACAAACAAACAAAAAAAAAAAAAACAAACAAAAAACCTTAACAGGGTTCACCCATTTCTAATGTTAGCAGAAAGCATTGAGTAAATTCTGTAGAGGATGAATAGACGTAATTCTAGTGTGAATAGAAGGAACTGGCCATCAATGTAGATGCCACTTTCAATTGAGCACATTAAAGGACAGATGCCTAAGTACAGGTGTCCATCACGCAGAGCTCAGGAGCTCTCAATGACAGACTAGTCAGCAGAATCTGTCACAATGACACCGTTTGCTCAGTCTTTGTGTTGCTATCTTTATATCTTTGTTTCTCAATGTATAGATGAGAGGATTCAAGGCAGGGGTGATAGCAAAATCAACAATAAACATGTATTTGTCAACTGATGATGTGGGAAATGGCCACATATAGATAAATATGCATGGAGTGAAAAATAGAACCACCACAGTGATGTGAGCTGACAATGTGCCAAGAGCCTTGGACAAGTCCCCAGAGGAACGTTTCCAGACAGTGACCAAAATGAAGGCATAGGAAAGGAGGAGCAGGAAGAAGGTGCCTATGGTTATGACACCACTGTTGGCAGTAACAACAAACTCAAAGTTGGCTGCATCAGAGCATGCAAGCTGTATGATCCTGGGAAAGTCACAATAAAAGCTGTCTATTTTATTAGGACCACAAAAAGGCAAGTTGATAACAAATGAAAACTGAAATATGGCATGGATCACTCCCGTTACCCAGCTGATGACTATCAACAGAAAACATGTTTTGGGGCTCATGATGGTCAAGTAGTGGAGAGGTTTGCAGATGGCTGCATACCTGTCAAATGCCATGGCTATGAGCAGCACCATTTCTGTTCCTCCGAAGGCGTGGATGAAGCATGTCTGCGTCATACAGCTTTGGAAGGAAATTACTTTGTGTTCCTTTAACAGGTCTGTGATCATCCTGGGAACTGTGGTGGAAGAAAGTCCCACATCATTGAAGGACAGGTTGGCCAGCAGGAAGTACATTGGAGAATGTAAGTGAGAATCAGCAATTACCAAAAAGACAACGAAGAGATTTCCCAGGATGATCCCTAAGTAGAGCAAGGAGAATGTTATCATGAGAATAACTTTAGTTTCCCAAGAACCTGAGAGTCCCAGCAGCACAAACTCAGAAACTACAGAGCCATTCAGTCCATCCATTGCTTTGTTCATAAGATCTGGTTTAAAACCACCTGTGGATAGAACATGATGAAGAGTCAGAATTAATGGTACTAATGTGCATTCCCCATTTATACTGCTACTCCTTTCTGTGGGTCAGACAGCCTTAGTTTAAAATCATTGAGTTGACTCAAAGAAAATATAAATCAAGGAGCTAGATAATGGAAGAGGAGAGTAATTTTGTAAAAATAGAAAGAAATTTAACAAGAAATGCACACTTTGGTTTATTTTCCTTTTATTTTTTCCACAAGCAGAATTTTTGTGTCTTTTTAATTTTTTTTTCTGCCAAGGATTTCTAGATATTTGCTGTGACATCTTTCCTAGGTGTTTACCTAGCCTGATAATATCAGTTGACTGAATGTTTTTATACATTATAATTGGTAGACTAATTACAAACATTTTGATGAATTTCTATTTTTGTCCAGTGAAAAGAGATATTCAGGCTGATACTATTATCTTCTGCCATTTTATTCCAGTTTCTGTGTCAGTTTTGTTGTTTGTACATTATCATAGAGGTGAGGTGTTCATATTGAGATTATTCACATGAAACATTTTAATCATAGTTTGTGCATGGTCCTCAATATTCAATAACTTATTTTTAAATAAAAACTTACACATTTTTATTTGTATATAAGAATTTGTAAATAAATTTGTATCTACTCCTGTTTGTAAGTAAAAAAAATTCTTAAACAATGGTATTTATAGATAACATAGTTATGAAGTTTCTGCATGCAGAGCTTCATACTTTGAGTTAGGCTCATTATATAAATGAATAAACTTAGACATAGAGCATTTTGGTGTGAGAGCTGGGACTTGTATCTTCAGATGTTGAACACCATAATGCATGCTCTGGACCATGATTCTGTACTGTTTAGTATAGTCCCCTCAGGTATACCTGGAACTTGCCCAAATATACTTACATTAAAATTGCTTTAACTTTGCATCCTTTTGCTTTTAAATATAGTAAACCTTTATTAAAAGGAATCTGAAATTTGGGTCCTCTCTATTCACTATTTTTTTTCTACCTAGCTGTTCTTTGTCAATCCTCAATTTTTGTTAATTCAATAAGTCACAACAATCCAGATTGCACATATGAATACTGGTGGAGAGGAAATCTGAATTCTTAATATTTTATATAAACATCAATTTTCAGTCATTTTCTTCTGCTCACCCTTAATTGTGGATGTGACTCAGGTATGTTCAATTTGTTTTATTCATCAGTTTACTCATTTTCAATAGTACCTATATGTCAAATTTTAGATCATCAGCTTTTTCTTTGGAAACCAGAGTTATATGTATAAAGATGTATGTGGGATACCTACACACAAGTTCCACTTCAACCCCCAAGTTAACAAAAAATCAAATCTGAATTCACTATCTTATAATTGAATCCCATGACTTCATAAATTTATTTACCATTGTTTCAGATGTACAATATGGATACCTTATCGTACTTTTTAATAAATGCACAATTAATGTTTTTTTAATATTTCTCAATTTGTTGTCTCCCTTTCATTTCCACTGTCATGTGTTTTGGCTTTAAATTTACATATTTTCCTATCTTGAGACTTGAAAAGGTCACTGTCTCCATTCATCCACACATTCTGCCCATTCTATTCTCTGTTTTCAGATCTATGTAAAGTCAAATCTCCTCACTTGGTTTTCCTACTGAAAGCCTTTGATGAGTCTATCACACGGATACTCTGCAACCTAAGCATGTCACTAGAACCTTAAGAGGACATCAGCACAATTTGAAACTGGAAGGAATTTTCGGGGAGTAAATTTATCAGTTATTAATAAATTTAAAAATTATTTTTTTGTAAAAATCTTAATAAAGTAAGAATAACTAAGAAATATTATAATAGGTTTCTTTTAATACAAATTTTAATTGGTAGTCATTTTATAATAATATTCAAAATATTAAATGAAGCAGAAAAGGGAGAAAGCCTACTGGCAGTAAGGTTAAACAATTAGTATAAGTAGAGAAGATTAAATCAAGGAATACTTTTTCAGAAGAAGGTAACAAAACAATAATCATACAAAATTCAGATAATTATATTCCTCAAAAATAAGTTGTTTGAATGTAAAATATTAAATATAATATGATCTCTAATATATGAAATATTATTTTGAAATATGTTAAAGAGATGGCACTTATAAAGGAAGTAGATCTGCACTGTATACATCCAGTCAAAAATATAAATTTTTCTGAAACTTGAAATCTGGGACAAAATGGGAAGTCCAATCATGCTTATAGACAAAAAAAAATTCAAGGTTATGAAAGTAAGAACTCTCTTAGAAATAGATATGCAGAACTGCAGTGTTCATTTCATATCTAGTTCATCTTTTCAGATTTAGCAAAGATAGGAAAATTCCACTTCTAAAATCAGAAAGGTTGAAAGAAAATCTAATGGGAGGGAATGATTTCTATAGAAGATATCAGAAAATACCATAAACATTTAATAACTAAACAATGATTAATTTGAGTTAAAATAGAAGAGAAAATTGGAAAAAAGTCATTATATTTAGATATATATTAGGAAATTTAAAATACATTAAGGAAGGCACTAGAATTATATGGGAATAAGAGGAATTAATTAAGAAATCATAACATTCAATTTTTTTTAAACATGTAAGTCAACATTAGAATCATCAAATGTATCTTACCATACATCTGGTATCAAAATAGTTCCAGTTGATTAGAAGTCTTAATAGTAAAGGTAAAATGATAGAATTTGAATGTAATAGGTGTAAATTATTTTTTTAAACCTGTGCTTAAGAAGTATTTTCTAAATTCACTCCAAATCCAGAAGCTGGATTCCAGTTTTCAATCATTTTCTGAGCAGAATGACCACACCTGTGGTTGCTGTGGATGGGGAGGAAGAGTTGTGAGTCCCTGCTGGGGGAATGTGAAATGTGTGCTCACTCCAGAGGGTGATGGGGATCAGACATGAACACTATCGGCTCTGACTCAGCAGTCCTGTCATGGAATTATTTTGAAGGAAAATAAATACATAACAAAATGTTTGTAATATTATTTTTGTTAGTATTTCTGATTTTGAGGGAACTAAGACAAAAGATAAAATTTCTATGACCAACTCACTTTCATTTCACTTGAGAGGTTATTTCCAGTTTGGGGAAATATAGATAGTACTGTAATTAATATATATTTTTCATATAATAAAAAAAAATTTCTAAAATAAGAGGCTTTGTTCTAGGTAGAGAATTGAGATAAGCAAATTGAAATGGGAAATAATGACAGGAAAAGATCATTGTGCATTAACATTATTTCAATGCACAGTTTGTTTTCAGATTGGAGTGAACTTCACCCTAGAAATGTGAGATTGCCTAAATTTGCCACTTTCATCAAATGGTACAGCAAGCAATATTTGAAAGGATATAGAAAATAACTGAGTAATTTCAGTGACCTGTAAAAACCATTGTTTCCAAGCTGAGAGATGGGAATTTGTAAGATTGTAGAAGGACAGTCCTTTCTTTGGTGTGTGAAACTGTCCTGTAGATTGCACAGATCAGAGATTCCTTGGAACATAAATTCTGCAACACTTTCCGCAACTCCAGGTAAATAACACACCAAGGGTGTAAAATCCATTAGTATCTTGAAAAAATGCAACACAAAAGATTATTAAATTAATGGATGTGTTGAAAAGTGAAAGAGCCAACATCATTATTAAATTAATGGATGGGTTGAAAAGTGAAAGAGCTGACATCAGAAGTTTGTGATGTTCTTGTGTACAGGAATTACCTCTGAAATCAGGTCCTTCTTGCTAATGAACTTTCTTTGGATTCTACCTTAAGTCTGATGTGAAGTCCAGTTTGTTGTCTGCAGTGAGAATTTCAGTGAGAATGTGTCCTCCTCATTGCAGCACTGTGGAGGGAACTCTGAGGGGAGAAACTTTTCAACTGTTTTAAGTAGCGACATGATTGTAAAGACTCTCCCTCTCTTTCTCTTGGGGATCCTTGGCCACTTACTTTCTCTCCACTTAGTCCTCAAGGGATATGAAACTATCTGTGTTATATCCAAGTTACTCTAGTCAAAGAAAGTTAAAAGTTGGTTCAAACAGCAAAATTATGTTTAGAATTTGTTTCTCTGGTGTGTGCAGGAGGATGTGACACTCTTCTATTGTTGTGTGTCTCTGGTATCACGTGATTGAACCTAGATGACATTGGGTAACTGAAACCACAGAGGGGGAATCATTATAAGGGGGGCTACTGTATGTGCACTTGCCATCCAAGATTGGTAGTTATGCATCCAAGAATGGATACGAGTGGAACAGGAGAAATGAAGGGCACCTTTAATATTGGGTAGAAATATCTCTAATGAATTGTATGAACCTTATTAAATTAGACTGGATTGATATGTTGTTTTTAATATTATAATACAGTAGAGGGTAACCTTCCATTTTTATTTTCATCATTGAGAGAAATGCCTGGAGTATGGTTTTACAATCAAACCATGAACTTCAGACTTCTACTGAAGGAAGCACTGAGAATGATGAGACCCAAATCCTCCTCTGACTCACAGGAAGCACAAGTCCAAGTGGGCCCTTGAGTCATGAACACAATGTTGAGGACTCACTTCTGAAATGTTCCACTACCATATAACAGCACTGGGGTGGAGAAAGTTTGTAATAGAACTTTGTGGAACTTTGTGGGATATTCAGGTTCCAACTATAGCAGTAATATGTGTGTATAGGAAAAACAGTATGTGTGGGGTTTGGTTCAATCTGTACTTTCAGACATCACTGTGGGTCTGGGATCTTATTCAATGTAGCTCAAGTGGGACTACTATACAGATAAATATCTTAGGAGACTTTTTTATCTCTTTTTATTTTTCTTGTTTGATTTTTTTTTTTTTTTTTGATACTGGGGTTTGAACTCAATGCTTAACCATGAAGCTATTCCCAGTCCCCCTTGGTCTCACTAAGTTGCTTAAGAGCCTCACCAAATTGCCTAAGCTGGCTTTCAACTTGTGCCCTGACTCAGCCTCTCCAACTGCTGGGATTACAGGTGTGTGCTATTGTGCCTGAATAATGTTTTATTTTTAATTAATAAGGTGTGAGTATAATAATAATGTCGTTATTTGCTTTTTTTTAATCACATCCCTTTGGTCCTTTGTCCCCTCCTACCTCTGTACAAGTCTCTTAGTCTCCATTATAGTTTTTCTTTACCTCTTTCATTTTTGTGTCTCCGAGAAGTTATATGAACTTGTTTGCTCTAACATCTATTATTGTGACATAGGTATAGAGTCCATGATCATCTCAGTCACAGAACTTAAAGTTCCAAGACTTGTTTACTTGGGAGCTTCAGATACTTTTCTGGCACTACCTACTTTAATCATGATCACTTAGATCCATTTACAGATAAGAAAGTAACTTAAAAGAGACTATATGCCTGGTCCATGCGACTCAGCTACAAAGTAGCAGACCTGTGAGAGGTAGCATCTGGGGAGAGTTGTTGGTTTTGAGGAGCTGGAGGGCCTATATGATTTCTGTGAATCTTGAAATATCAATAAAAACTTACTGATGTACAGAGTAAAGTAAGTCCTTTCATTCTATGAATGCTTTGAAATTTGTTATTACACTTTTAAATTTTTAATTAAGAAATAATTTATCTAAATAAAGTTAAAGCTTTTTAAATCTGCAGCTCTGCAGTTACACATTTATATTTTGAAACCATAACACCATCCAGATGTTGCCAGTCTTATTACACTCTAAACGTTCCTATGGTAACTTTAGTGAACCAAGTACCACAGTCTTGACTCAACCAAGGATCTGATATTTGTTCTCTAAATTGTATTTTTTTAAAATGCATTTTTATGGTATATACATACTTGAGATACACAACATGATGTTTTGATGCACATATACATAGTGCAATGTTTTATAGTCAAGGAAATAAGCACATCTATCACTTTACATAGACACTTGGTGTGTTTATGAGTCTTGGTGATCAAAGCACCTCAATCTTTTCAAATTTTCTACATGCAATAACATTATTTACTTTAGTAGACACCCTGATTTACTCATGTTATCCAATGTTTCCTTTAGAATTTTGACCTACATTTCCCTAGTTCATCTGTAACTCTGACCGTTTGTTTACTGTAGTTCTCTTCTGTTTCTATTTATTCATTTTTTTTTTTTTAGTTTTAGCACATGAGTAAGATCATACAATATTCTTTAGTCTGAGTTTGGTTTATTTCTATTTATCCTAATGTCCTTCACTTTCATCCATATTGTAATAAAAGCCATTATATCCTTCTGTATTAGTCAGCTGTTTGTCACTGTGACCAAAACATCTAACATATACATCTTAGAGGAGAAAAACTTATTTTGACTCCCGTTTTCACAAGTTTCAGTCCATGGTTGGTTGCCTCCATTGCTTTAGGTATGAGGTGAGGAAGAACATCAAGGCAGAAGGGTGTGGCCGAGGAAAGCTGCTCTCAGTTCTTGGGAACCAGTAAGCTAAGAGAGAAGGAAAAAGGGGCTAGGAAGAAGATAGAGTCCCAAAGGTCATGCTCCCAGAGACCCACTTCCTTCTACCAGTTTTCTTACAGTTTTCCACAACCTTCTAGTAGTCCATTAAGCTATTGATGGAGTAATCCACTGATGAGGTCCGAGCTCTCATGATCTCATTATTTCCCTCCAGCCGCACCTCTGAACCTTGTTGCATTGAGGACCAAGCTCTTAAAACAAAAGAATTTGGGGGACTTTGTAGATTCAAAACATAATGCCTTCTTCTAAAGATGCAAAGTATTCCATATTATATGCATAGCACATTTTCTTTACCTATTGATCCATTGATGGACACTTAGGTTCATTCTATATTGTAGCTGTTATGAATATTGCTTCAATGAACAATGAACATGAATGTTTTTTTTAAATTTTATTGGTTCTTTTTAGTTACACAGGTAGTATAAATTTATTTTTATATAATTATATAAGGATGAAATATATTTCATTCTAATTAGGACCCCATTCTTTTGGATGTACACAATGGTGGAAGTCACTATGGGATATTAAATACATAAGAAAATTATTTTGGATTCATTCCATTCTTTCCTTTTCCTATTGATGTAGGAGAAGAGGCTGGACACCTAAGGAATTAACATGAAGCAGGTTTATAGGATGCAGCCAGGTCCAGCGTGTGGTTTGTGCCTGAAATTCTCCTCTGGACCAAGAGTCTAGAAATTCTTTGAACTCTATACCTAGTGGGAGGAGGAATTTGGACGTTTACATAAAAATAATTGTTTTCTTTCTTTGAGTTCTCAGAAAGTGCCTTTTAAGCAAAGATAGGGGTCTTATAAGTCTTTACCAAGAAAAAAAGATAGTATCTTTTGTACAACAAGCTAATCGACTTTTAATTTCTTCACACCTTTTGTGTGCAAACTTGGCATTTATAAAAAAGAGGAAGCTTCAAACCACAATTCCTTCTGAAGTCATTCTGCCTGCTGATACTCTTTGTAAAAATCTTTTTGATGACAGGAGAAGCTTAATTGTGGCAAGGGTCTTGTGGGTGGGTGGGTGGGGTCTCTGGTCTGCTTTACTATCCCCCATCTTTTCCTTTCATTCCACTTTGTCTAATCCTCTGAAATTCTATTCTTCCCCTCTCCCCACTCAAGCTATGTGGCTTAGCTTCCACATATCAGTGAAAACATTTGACCTTGGCTTTTGGGGACTGGCTTATTTCACTTATCATGATAGTCTCCAGATCCATGCATTTACTTGCAAATGTCATAAAGCCATTCTTCTTAATGATTGTGTGTACTCTGTTATGTATATATATACAACATCCTATTCCCAACTGGACATATCAGGTGACAGAGACCCTAGGCACTGTGGGTAATCCCACATCCCAGGCCTGCTTTCTCACTCTCACCCCTCTGAGAGGTGTCACTCATACTTTATATTGATTTACAATTGGCTGAGTATTAATGATGCTACAAAATTTATTTCATATTAGTATCCAGGGGAAAAGTTCTATAATGATTCTTCTATTAAGAAGAGGTGCTGAAGATAGAAAAGTTAAATTTTTATGCTAGTATTATTATTTTTTATTATCCAATTCTTCAAAGAAGAATTCTCCTTAAGGACAGAGTATAAATATGCAAAGCTTAAAAGGTAAAACCATGTAACCTGAATATATTTTCAGGAGCTTCCACTCATATTGTGTGACCTTATATACACAATAACCCCATAGAATGGGATGTCACTGTGGATAAGTTGCATCTCTGCAAGGGGAACTTGTTGGAAGTAACAGAGCTGAGAGGCAGCATGACTGAGGTGCCCATCTAAGGGGCTATGACTCCTACTGCTAAGGTGCCATCCTGACTCTGTTCTAGTGACTTTTTTCTTTTTCAGGGCAAATAACTGATTTTCATGTATTTGAGAGACTTCCCTCCTTGTGTTTCTTTCAGATTCTTGACAAAAACACTTTGGAAAAAAATGATGTTATCAACCATACATTCTTTAGAAATATCTTTTAGTTATTTTGTGTCTCTTCCCAGGGTCATCTTCATCCCTTGGCTGGAACTGAGGATCAAGATTTGAGAATAGACTGAGCAGAATTTTATAGTCAAGAGATCTCTGGGATTGTGTAGAAGCAAGCCTCTCATTTGGTGCAGAATTTTTTTTTCACTTTTGAAGTCCAGAAGCCCATTAATTATTTTAGCGGAAAACTTCAATGATTCTGGAAACTTTTAGAACTTCCAGAGTCTCCCAGTAGGTAATTTGAAAATATGATATCAAACTCATCTGAGATTTGGTTTAAATGTGATAGAGAAAGGAAATTAAGGGAGACATTAAGATATTATCATAACATATAAAATGTACAGTAAAATCAATATATGTGATCAGATTATTCTCCATGGATGATGCTGACTGTAATTTCTAACCAGGGTCTGAAATATGTTTATGACCCAGTGAAGGAAACAACAGTTCCTTCTTGGGCCGTGTTCATTGAGAGCATTGTCACCAGTGTAGTATATGTCCTGCAAAGAGTAGCCTCTGGGGTGGGACATTCTAGAGTTCTCTGTTGTGGGTGAACATGTTGCCTAGATGAGTTATTCATGCTGGGTCCCTTGGCATGGAGTTTCCCCAAATTTTATAAGCTTCTAGATCATCTGATATGTCTTTTCTCACATTCAGAAGCAAACATGCAAAGGGCATTCATTATGATGTCTAGAATTGGAGGTTTTTCAAAATTTAAAAATGATCTGTGGGCTATCTTACATTTGTATGTGTGAATAAAAAAGAATCAAGCTATATTTTGGTCTATAGTTATAATTTTAAAACTGGAACTAAGATGCCAATTCCTGTCACAGAAGAAGTCAGATGACTTATTTTGATGGTAGATAATGGACATTTATGGTAGCTGAAGTAATATGTAGTCCATTGACTGGCTAAACCTTGCCCATGGGTGAATGGCCTCCCACAGCTGCTAGTTTTGTGATACATGTACAAAGTGGAGAATTAGAGAAGTATTTTTTTAGGAGACATAATTTTTTATGCTACATATTAGTTAGTATTACCAAGTTAAAATGAAAAACTTTAACTGGTACTTCTTTAAGTAACAAATCAATATTATGAAGTTTTTTTTTTAAATTGTTGATGGTTCTTTAATGTAAGAACCAGAAAGTCTACCTGACAGCTTGTACTGGCTTCATAAAATGCACAGAATATTATCTGTAACACAGATTGGAAATGCGAAAAATTTAAGGCATCCTTTAACAGTGAAACAATATTTCAGATGCTGTGCCCTTTAATTGAGACAATTTTAAATCACAGAGTTTGCATAGTTTCCTAGAGGGCTAAGGAACTTGCATTCCGTTACGTTTATGAGCATAATTATTCCCTCTTTCTTGGAATCATTTCCCCCCTGATTCTTCAAAAAACTAGTTCCAGTTCATCTTTGATATTTTTTTGAGGGAATCTAACCTAAATAATTAAGTAAAGCTACTAATTCTAAATACACAAACATTTGATTGATGAGTCCTTATTCAACATAGCAATTTTACTTGTGAACCTTCAGGGAAACAAAAGGAATATCATTATATCCTTTCTGGTGGTCAAATAATCACAAGATAAACCATACAACCTGGCTTGTACACATTGCATCTGTCCCAAAGAAAACCATATCACAGTGGATTCACATTTCCCATGGTAGTAAAAGCAATGAGTGAAACTTCTGTGGAGGAGTAGACATATGTTCAGTGAGATAGATGCCATGTTCAGTT
Source organism: Marmota flaviventris (assembly GCF_047511675.1). Classification (NCBI taxonomy): domain Eukaryota; kingdom Metazoa; phylum Chordata; class Mammalia; order Rodentia; family Sciuridae; genus Marmota; species Marmota flaviventris. The sequence goes on along the minus strand of NC_092499.1, from coordinate 81,842,626 downwards.
GTCCAAATTAAATGTCAGATGTTCAGGTGGGAGTATCCAACAGGCATATGGATGCACAGTTTTAGAGCTCTAAAAATAGACGAGGTCAGCAAAATCTGTTGTAATGACCTTGCTTGTTCAGTCTTTGAATTGATATCTTTATATCTTTGTTTCTTAGTGTGTAGATGACAGGATTCAAGGCAGGTGTGATAGCAAAGTCAGCAATGAACAGATACTTGTCAATTGATGACGTGGGGAAAGGCCACACATAGAGAAACATACATGGAGTGAAAAACAGAACCACCACAGTGATGTGAGCTGATAACGTGACAAGGGCCTTGGACAAGTCCCCAGAGGAACGTTTCCAGACAGTGACCAAAATGAAGACATAGGAAAGCAGGAGCAGGAAGAAGGTGCCCATGCTCATGAATCCACTGTTGGCAGCAACGACAAACTCAAACTTTTCTGCATGTGAGCATGCGAGCTGTATGACCCTGGGAAAGTCACAGTAAAAGCTGTCTATTGTATTAGGACCACAAAAAGGCAAGTTCATAACAAAAGAAAACTGTGACATAGCGTGGATCACTCCTGTTACCCAGCCAATGACTACAAGTAAAATACATCTTTTGGGGCTCATAATGTTCAAGTAATGGAGAGGCTTACAGATGGCTGCATATCTGTCAAATGCCATGGCTATGAGCAGCACCATCTCCACTCCTCCCATCATGTGGATGAAACAGATCTGTATCATACAACCTTGGAAGGAAATTACTTTGTGTTCACTTAAAAGATCGAAGATCATCTTAGGAACTGTAGTGGAGGAAACCCACACATCATTGAAGGACAGGTTGGCCAGCAGGAAGTACATAGGAGAATGTAAGTGAGAATCAGCAATTACCAAGAAAACAATAAAGAGATTTCCCAGGATGATCCCTAAGTAGAGCAAGGAGAATGTCAATGTAAGAATAACTCTAGTTTCCCAAGAACCTGAGAGTCCCAGCAGCACAAACTCAGAAACCACAGAGCCATTCAGTCCATCCATTGTTTTGATTGTAAGAGCTGGTTTTAAACCACCTGTGGATAGAACATGAAGAGCCAGAATCAGTGGTTCTAACAGGTATTCCCCATTCATGCTGCTATTTTTTTTCTGTGAATTGTAAAACCTAGAGTAAGAAAACATATAATTACCCCCCCAAATAAATAAATAGAAGTAATTAAGTGATGAGCAGAGAAATTACTCAAATGAGACAAAATTATTAATATATTAGATTAATGAAAATGATTCTTTGTATTTTATGCTCTGAGCAGACTTTTTTTTAAAGCCTCTCAATGAAATCTAGATAGTTTCTTTGAACTCTTTTCTAAGTGTTGTCCTAGCTTAAATAGTGTAAGGTGACAAAATATATTCATACTTTAATGCTTTTGGACTAACTTGCAAATTTTCCTGTGCTGAATTTCACATTTCACTAGTGAAACAGAGATTCTTAGGCTAAATGTGCTTGACACATTTCACCCATTTTCTGCTTCTTTATAACTTAAAATGTTAATTTTGATAAACCTGTATTAATTGCACATATTATTGGTGCACATTGTGATATTTCAATATATGAATAATTTGTGTAAACCACTCTCCTTTTATCTACCTTCACTCTTAACTCTTTCCTAACCTCTAGTAGTAACGTTTAGATCAAAACATTTTTTCCACTTATGAGGAAGAATACGTACTTTTCTTTCTGTTTCTGGCTTATTTCATTTAATATAATGTCCTACAATTGTATCCATTTTGATGGAAATGACAAGATTTTATTTTTTTATGTCCAAATAATATTCCATTGTTTATATCCACAACATATTCTTTATCCTTCATCTATCAAAGGGCACATTGGTTAATTACATTTCTGAGTTATTGTAAATAGTATAGCAATAAATATGGACATGAAAGTATTTTGTTGGTATGTTGATTTCATTGCCTTTAGATGTATACCCAGAAGTGGAATAGTGGATCATATAGTAGTTCTATTTTTAGTTTTTTGAGGAACCTTCATACCATTTTCTAGAATTGCTATGTGAATTTACATTCCCACCCCAACAACCTATAAGATTCCTTTTTCTTCACCTACTGGCCTCTCCTCCATGTCCTTCATTTGTTATTTTATTTATATTTGTGGTAATAACTATTCTAATTGGAGTTAAATGTCTCATTGTAGTTTTGATTTGTATTTTTCTGATGGCTAATGACATTTAACATTTCTTCATTATTTTTTGGGCATTTGTATTTCTTCCTTTGAAAATGTCTATTCATATCATTTGCCTATTTTAAAATTGGAATACTTGGGGGTTTTAGTGGTAAGTTTTTGAGTTCCTTAAAAGTATAAATATTTATTCTTTGTCAAATGAACAATTGGCAAATATTTTCTCCTACTCGGTAGGTTGTTTCTTCACCATTTTTTTTTCTTTGCTGTACAGGAATATTTTACTTTGTTGTAATCCTTTTTGTCTATATTTGCTTTTGGATGTTATACCCACAAAACTCATTGCTTATTCTAATGTCCTGAGAGTTTCCTCTGTGTTATTTTTCTGCTAGTTTTGTACTTTGTGTTTTACATGTGTGCATGTTCTGTTTTTGATGGTACAATTTACTATGAAGCCCAAGTGTTTGAGCTGAGATTTTTCACATTTATTTCATGACACATTATCATCATAATCCATGCCTTGACATCAGCATTCAGTAACTTATGCCTGGGAAACTGAATACCTGTAAATAAGTAGGAAAGAAACTCTTTTATTTAAGTAATAATAATGTTACTGTATAATATTTATTATGTGTCCCCTCCATGCAGAGCTTAGTACTAAGCACACTGTCTCCTTTAAAGCATACAAAATTACACATATAGACACTGTTAAATGGGGCTCACAATATCAATATAGAAACTGAGTCTTGGAGGTACAATTCTTCAGGCCAAGAATAGTGCCCAGAGATATAGGACACCACACTGATGCTCCTGGCCATGGATGCTGTGCTATTAAGGATACACCCTGCAATTCTCCCAAAAATCTTCCAGCTAAATTTCAACTTTTTGTGTCCTTTTAATTAGCAACATAGAAAACTTTCATTTTCAATAATAAAATATCTTAATCATGTCTCCCTTCTAATTACCTCTTGCTCTATAAAGCCTTTTTTTAAGCAATCTTAAATTTTGTGTATTAAATTAGTCAAACCACCCAGTTTCCACAGATTCATTGTGTATAAACTGAAACTGTGACTCTGGATATTTTATACAATAATTAATTTTCAGTCACCATTTCCTTTATCTCCCTTCAGGATTCAATGCTTCTCTTCATGCCTTGTTTCTCTAGCTCCTTTAGCCTTTAACTTCTTGGTTTTCTGAAGATATTTCCCTCTCTCCTCTTATTAACTTAAATTCCATTTGTTCTCAATTTTTTAAGAGAACAGAGGTAGGTCAGGACATATGATTTTGTATGCTGTCTTGATTGTGGTTGTATTTCCTCAGCCGTGCACTCATTGAATACTGGCATGAGATTAGAAATGCTCAATGTGATATAAACCAAGACCTTTCCTGGTGGACTTTCTTGAATGAAGGAAAAAGCTTTCATGTGGTGAAGAGATCAGTTTGGTCCATCACTTCATTCATTTAAAGTTATTGTTATTTCTAAAGTTGCAGCAACTATGATGTTCATATGCTATAAACAACAGTGAAAACTTCGAAAGAACTTAGCACTCAAAGGGCATGTTGAACTGCTTAACCAAAGAGAGCAATAACCTGTTTTTAGATTGCTTCTAGTAATGTGAAAAAACTAGCCTATAGCTTGATCCACTGTAATCCAGATTTTCTGTTAATTGTAGCTGAATATAATCTATTTCTATGACAGCTCCCCTCAAATTTTCTACTTCATTTCTGACTTCACTATACTTTTCACTAACACATAGTAATGTTTTTCCTCTCCTCTCCCTTAATTTTGGATGTGACTCAGATATTTTCTATTTGTTTTATTAGATATCAGGTTATCTCATTTAAAATAATACCTCATATCAAATTCTAGATCTGTAGCTTTATCCTTGGAATCCAGAGTAAAATGTCTAAAATTTTATATGGTATACACATAGACAAGCCCCAACTTGGCCTTTAAGTTAACCTGTCAAATTTGAACACACAATCTTATAATCTAACCCAATGCTGTAATGAACATTTTCATTGTCCAAGATACCAAATATAGATACTTACAGTGCTCTTGCCTGTCCTTCATGTTCCTTCTTTGGGTGAACAAGTTTTACTTTCAAAAATTTCTAAATACAGTTGTCTTGTCTTCATTCAGATTGTCTTTTTTTTTTTTTTTAACTATCAGTCCACATATTTTCCCATCTTGAAATTGAAAAGGCCACTCCTTTCATTCATCCACAAGTTCTTCCCATTCTACACTGTTTTTAGATCTTTTTATCTAATTTCAAATACCATCACAGGGCTTTCTTACTAAGAGCTTGGTGTGCCTATCACAAGAATATTCCCAGAGCACATCACAGAAGACTGAAAGGATATTGGCACAATTTAATTTCAGAGGATATATCTTTAAACAAAATCTGTACCTCCGCCCCAAAGGATATATCCTTAAATAATTTTTTTTTTGTGATGGGGATCAAACTCAAGGTTTTGGACATGGTAGGCAAGCACACATACCAACCCTCCCATAGACATTTTAACAAACAAATTTATCAAATAGTTCCTGAATAAATTTAAGTAATGATTATTGACAAATAATTTAAAAACTAGACAAGATTAGGAAATATTGTAACAGTATTCTTGTTATATAAGTTTAAAACCGGTATCAGCATCTACTTGTACATGTGACATTAAGTGAAGCAAGGAAGCCTATAGCACTGTGGCTCAACAGTGTGTTATGACTAGAAAATAAGATTTAATAAAACAATACCCTCTGAGAAGGTAGCCAAATAATAATCATTCACAACTCACAAAATTACCTGCCTCAAAAACTAAAATCAATTAAATACAAAATATTAAATATAATACAAAGATTTAAATCAATATTCAAAATATTATTTAAAAATATGGTTGGAGATGTCATTTATAAATGAAATAAATGTGCAATATATATTCTTCTGAAAAAAATATAAACTTTTCTGGTGCATTCAAAAATTTAAATAAAATGTGATTATGTGATTCAGCCTTTCTAATAGGTAAAAAAAATCAAATTTATGAAAATAAAAATTCTCCCTTATAGTGTATGCAACAACTGCAGTGCTCATTAACTGTCCAGTGGCTGAGTTGCTACCAGGAGATGCAAATGTCTCTTTCAGAACACAGGAAAGGTTTGAAAAGGAAACACAATGGGAATTAGGGGAGTTGAAACCATTTTTTTTCTGTTAAATGTATTGAAAAATATAATTAACTTAAAATAATTTAAGAATGATTAATTTGATTAAAACTGATGAGAAAAATCAAACAAACGCAGTAAGAATTAGAAATATATTAGGGAATTTCAAATATGATAAAGAAGAGATTCTAATTACTGGGGAAACTAAAAAATTAATTAAAAAATCATAGCATTCAATTGCTAAACTTGTAAATCTACATTGGAATCATAAAATTGTCTCTTACCATACATCTTATATCAAAGTAGTTCTGGTTGATTAGTTGTCTTAAAAAGTAAAGATGAATGATAAAAATTAAATAAAATACATAAGAATTAATTTTTTAAACTCACAATTAAACAGTTTTTTCTAGATTCACTCCAAATTGAGAAGCTGAATCTCAATTTTTAATCATTGCCTGAGCAGAATGACCACACCTGTGGTTGCTGAGAACTGGGGACAGAGTTCTGAGTCCCAGTTGAGGGGAATGCGAAGTGTGTACTCACTCCAGAGGTGACGAGAGTCAGACAGGAAAGTTCTTTCTGCTATAACACCAGTGCTCTCTTTGAATTCTTTTGAAAAGTAGTAGTCAACAGACAAAATGTATTTGTAGCATTCTTTTGCTGTACTTTGTCTTTCTGATAATATGAACTAATTGGAAATATACTCCCCATTCAAGAATAGGAGACTGATAAAATGCCTGACGTATGCACTATACAGGCCAAATTGCTTGCCTCCCTGGGTCCTCTGTTTATTAGCTGTGTGTTCTAGGGTGAGTTACAGAAATGCCTGGTGCCACAGTTTCTTCTACAAAGACAGATACTAAAGGGTCACTACTTCATATGTTTCAAGGATAAAAGGAGTTGACACAAGACAAACAGCAGAAAATGATCTGGCCTCTGGTAATTAGTAAAGAAGTCCTGTCTAATATGATAGCTTTGATGATCATGTGGAAAGAGAGCTAGAATTTTTCAGACTATAAACATTGATGAAGTCCTCCAGCATCAGTATAGATAGCATGTTCTCATGTGTCATCAGGCATAGTGGGATCAAGACATGGACATTAGCTTTGACTTCATGATCCTCATCTTCAGAAAGCAAGGAGTTGGAAGATTCAAGGTCCTTCACATGGTATTTTAACAAAAAGAATAGCATTAGGAAGAACATTTTATGTTCATATCATACTGTAATTTCAGCTATGAGAATAAAACTTTGATGATGTTGGCATGACTAGAACTCATGAAAAACAGTCACAAAGAAAAAAGTGAGACAGAAGGGAAAATATGCTCTGGGGAGCAAAAATAAGGGGGAAGGGTAATTTTGGAAGCAGATCTTGAAAAAGTGTGGGAATTTTACTTACCTGTACAGGCTGTTTACAGATTATTCATTCTTTAATTTTTTTTTGTTTATCCCTTTCTGATCTTTTTTTCTATCCTTTCCCTCCTTCTTCTTTTTTTTTAAAGTTTCTTCTTTTCTTTCTTCCATTGTATTTTTTTTATCCCATGCCCCTATTTTTTCCTTACCTTTTTTTAGTTAAGAAACTACAACATGGTTTCACTAGCTAGCACATATTACGTTTCAGGGAGGCACTTTGCAGACATATTTTAATAATCACAATGCTTATTTTTATTTGGCAGCTGTGAATAATTGATTTTCCTAGTCATACAAATAGAAAGTGCAAGACCTATAATAAAAAATGAGGTCTGTCCAACTCCAAATTCTTCAGTATAACTCCATTCTAGAGATGGCTTCTGGAAGAAATTTTGTTGAGGAAAAAAAGACAAAAAGACAAGGTTTCTAGAACAAGACACTTCATCCTACATAGAGAATCCAGACAAAAAATGTAAATGACCAAAAATGCTTGGATAGAAGTTCAGTCTATTATTAGTGATTTCAATGTCCTTTTTGTCATTGGATTGGAGTGCACTTCACTCTATTAATATCAATAAGATGGTAGATCAGGAAAAATCTTTAAAAAATTGTAAAATGTCAGGGTAAGTAAAATAACCTATGAGAACCATTGTTCTCCAAAGCAGGGTCTGTGAATTTGCAAGTTTATAGGATATTGCATTTTTTTCCTGATATTTGGGATTGAACTCAGGGGCTCTTGACCACTAAGCCACATCCCCAGCTCTATATCATATTTTATTTAGAGACAGAGTCTCACTGAGTTGCTTAGCGCCTTGCTTTTGCTGAGGCTGGCTTTGAATTCTTGATCCTCCTGTCTCAGTCTTAGGAGCTGCTGGGATTACAGGCGTGTGTCACCATGTCCGGCTAGGGCATTGCTTTTTGTTAGTGTATAAAACTGCTGTGTGGAGTCCAGAAGTCTCAGTGATTCATTAGAAGAGAAAACCTATATTATTTTTGGTAAAACACAAACTAGATAAGCCATTAAGAATTCTAGTAGTCACACAAGGATGCTACAGAAAAATATTCTTAAATTAATGGATGGGATGAAAAGAAGAAGGTTCCAAATCAGATAATTTGTGTTGTACTTACCTATAGAAACCACCTCTTGAAACAGGCCCTTCTTGACTGATGATGTTACTTTAGATTCTTCCTTATGTCTGAAATGAAGTCCAGTTTGTTTTCTGCCATGAGAATTTCAGTAAGAATGTGTCCTTCTCTTTGTGGCACTCTGTGTGAAGGGGCTCTAGGTGGAAAACCTAGAGCCGTATGTGTTTTAATGAGAGCCAAGATTGGAAAGTCTCTCCCTCTCATTCTCTGGGGGATCCCTTAGCCACCTACTTTCTCTGAATGATCTTCAGATGAAATGATATTCTTAAGTGATAATAAACCTTTAGTAAAGCTATATTCAAGTTAGTCTAATAAATGACAATAAAAGATGTTATTAAAAATAACAACATGATGCTCAAATTATGTTTTTACTTATTTATTTTTTGTTTGCTTAGAGGAGGATATAAAGCTCTTCCATTTGTTCTGTATCTATCGTGTCATGCAATTGAACCAATGTGGGAGGTCCAGTCCTGGCTGAAGTTATGTAGGTGGGCAATGTGGTCAGCTCAGCATTGTCATGTTGTCATTGTTCAAATGACTCAGGTGCCCACTTGCTTGCCTTCTATGACCAGAGGAGCATTTGAGTCTCATTGTTTTCAGTTCTTCTTTTGGTAGAGTTCAGAAAACCACATTTTGGCATTTCTCTAAGTGATGGAGAGATAATGGAAGTATATTTTCTAATGTGTTTTGATATTAAAGAAAAGTATAAGAATAGTATAATTTAATGAGAATACAATAAGACATTAGATGTATCTGGATATCTAAACAATAGACTTTTGCATAAATGAACCTTGTTTCCTGCAACCTTGTTATATATCTTATGTTCCAGGATTTTTTTCATAATTTTTACTCCCAGTGGGCAATATTTTATTATTTATTTTATGATTTCTTCCTTAACCATTGGAGTTTTTATTTTCTAGATGGAGTATATATCCCCAAATCTATGAATTTAGCATAACTATGCTATGACTTTCAAAGTAATTCAATATGCTCTAGGAATGTACACCGTATGGGTCCACTCCTTCACTAAGATTACAATAGTGTCTATTTTGGTAAATGTTTTGGGTATTCTTACAAATCTACATACATTCTGGAGATAATGCCCAAGTATGGTTTTGTTTTAAACATATGTAAGTTGAAAATAGTTACTCATGTTGTTTAATGCCTACAAAATCTTGCCTACAAAATCAGGCCCTGCCTGAACATGGAGTCCAGCTAGTAGCAGTACCCACTACTACTGCTGCCTGGGGCACCACCAGGACAAGAGAAAACAAAAGACCAACCCCCTGACCTGCCCTGACCTTGATGCCAAGCCAAAAACCTACCCCAAGAGGGCAACAGAACCAACCAGCAGCTACACCTGAATGTAATGCCAGCAGTGGTCCCACCCAAGCTCAGAGCACATGCAGTAGGCTAGTCCCCAAACAGCAAACTCCTTATTCTTCAAGGACACTAGCAGTGCCCTGTCTAGAATCCTTGGGCTGGAACAACTGGTGACGCTGTTCACCTACTAAAGTGAAGGTATGTGCTTTATCAACACAAGGATACAGGATCCCAAAGACTCAGAAAAACATCACTCTTTCAAAGAAAAATAATAAAGCTCTAATAACAGACTCTAAAGAAGAGGAAATTTATGAACTGCCTGACTAAAAACTTAGAATGATTCTCTTCAGAATTTAATCGAAGTTGGGCTCAGTGGCACATGCTTATAATCCCAGCAACTTGGCGAGGCCTTAAGCAACTTAGTGAGATCCTCTCTCAAAATAAAAGAAAAAATAAAAAGTTTAGGTGGGGCTGGGGATGTGGCTACATGTTAAGTGCCTCAAGGTTCAATCCCTGATATCAAAAAACAAAAACAAAAACAGAGTTTAATTGAATGAAAAGATGACACATATTGATAACTAAATATTTGGAAAAAAACTGCACAAAATGAGACATTCAAAAAAGTAAGAAACCATTAAAAAAAGACACTAGAAGTTCTATGGTTGAAGAAAAAAATAGCTTCACTGAAAATTTAATAGCAAGTTTTAATGGCAAAGTTAATAAAGCCAAAGAAAGGATAGGTGAATTTGAAAAAAGGATAGGTGAATTTGAATATGTAGTTGGAGGAAAAAAAAAGGATAAAAAGAGTGAAAAAAAACTATGGAACTTAGGAGGTACCATAACCATACAGGACATGCACATAATTGAAAATCCAGGGGGAAAGAGATAAAAGGATGGAATGTCTATTTAAACAAATAATGACTGAAAATTCCCCCAATTTGGAGAAATATGGACATTCAGATCACATGCATATAGGAATTCAAATAAGCCAAATCCAAAAATGTCCAAAAGAAATGTTAAAATTACATTGTCAAAAGATAAAGAATTTTGAAAGTAGCAGGATAAAAGCAACATATACAAGGCGACTTAAAAAAATACTGTAAAAGGATTCTCTGCAGAAATCTTGCAAGCAAAGAGAGAGCAGTCTGATGTTAATCACACTAAAAATAGTTGAATACAGAAAAGATTAAGATAAATGAATCAAAGTGTATTACCACAAAAATAATCAGTAATATGTAAACTAAACCAGGAAACACACACACACAAAATCAATTATAAAACCATTTTAAAAATGGCAATAATAAGTTCTTCATCATCAGAAATAAATGTAAACATGTAGGTTAAATTTTCTAATCAGAAGATATGCTGAGACTGAATAGGTAAAAATACAATATCCAATAATTTTACACTTGAAAGTGATCAGCTTTATCATTAAGGACATCTGTAAGCTAAAAATAGAGATGTAAAAAGATGTAGGAGACCAAATAGACTTCAGGCAAAAAAAAAAAGGTTACAGGAGAAAAAAAGGTCATCATATAATATGAGTGTGGCCAATTCTATAAAATATTTATGTACCCAACATTGGAACACCTAAATGTATAATTCAAATACTAACAGAATTGAAAAAAGAAACAAATAGCTTTAATATTCCACTTTCTACAGTATATCCATACAGAAAATTAATAATTTAGACAAATTGTATGTAACCAACATACATAGAACATTCCATCCAAGAGCAACAGAACACACAATTCTTCCCAAACATAGGCAGAATTCTAGAACTGACTATATATTGGGCTCCAAAACAATTCTCAACAAATTTAAGACTAGCATTTTATCAAGCATCTTTCTGATCACAATGGCATGAAACTAGAAATCTATAATAGGATTACAACAGAAAAAAAGTGGAAACTTAAAAATATGCTCCTAAATAATGAATGCATGAAGGATAAAATTTAAAAAGCAATGAAAATTTTTTTCTCAAGATGAATAAAAATGGAAACATAATAATCCAAAACCTATTGGATACCACAAAAGCAAACACAGCTAACATACTGAACAGAGAAACTGCAAACTTTTCTTGTGAGACTGGAATAAGACAGGGTTGCCCACTTTCACTACTTGTATTCTACATAGTACTGGAAGTCTTCACCAGTGAAATTAGACAAGAGAAAGAAATAAAAACACCAAAGTTGAAAAGAAAGAAGTAAAAATACTCTTTTTTTGGTAGGTGAGCCACTTGAATATGCAGAAACTCCTACAGACTCCAACCAAAAGTATTAGAACTAATAAACAAATTCAGTAAAGTTGCAGGATATCAAATCAAGATAGAAAAATCAGTAGCATGTCTATATATGATCAGCAACTATTTGTAAAAGAAATCAAGAAAATTAGCCCATGTATACCAGATACAAATAATAAAATATGTAGGAATAGATTTAACCAATGAGGTAGAAAATCTCTCCACTAGAAAGTATAAAACAGCCAGGCACACTGAGGTAAACCTGTAATCCCAGCAGATTGCGAGGCTGAAGCAGGTGAATCTCGAGTTCAAAGCCAGTCTCAGCAACTTAGTGAGACCCTAAAAGCAATTTAGGAAAACCCTGTCTCTAAATAAAATATAAAATGGGATGAGGATGTGGCTCTGTGGTTAAGCCCCGCTGGGTTCAATCCCTGGTACTAAAAAAAAAAAAAGTCTAAAACAATAACAACAAAAATACATCCATGTTCTTCCTGTCAATCTCTTTTCCACAGTGGCTGGCACCATTTTCCATTCCCATCAGTAGCACCTTTAAGAGGTGATTAGGGCATTCATCAAAGATATTCCTTTCAATATTTGACTAGCCCTGTGCACACACTCTTACCCGACTTAAGAATCTGGCTCCCTGATCATGTACTTCCCAGCCCCCAGACTGTGGGAGATAAATTACAGTCCTTCAGTCTTTGTAGCAGCACAAAATGGACCATGTTGCTACAATTGCTAATTTACTAGGTTTGATATGACACAGTACTATAGAGTGGTGACAGAACAACTCACTGTTCTAAAGGTTGGAACTTCAAGATCAAGACATTGGCAGGTTCCTTTCTCCTGAGGTCTCTCTCCCTGACTTGCAGATGGCTGCCTTCCTGCTATCTCCTCACCTGGTCTTTTCTCCATGCATGAGCATCTCTGATACTTCTTTCTCTTCTTTTAAGAACACCAGTAATGTTCTTTCAGGCCATTTTAACTTAATCACCCATTAAAAGATCTTATCTCCCAGAGGAGTTCCCTTCAGAGATACTGGAGTTGGGTCTACAACATATGAATTTCTGAGGGACAAAATTAACCCATAACACTAACTATTAAAGCAAATATTACCACCTTGAATTTGATGGTAAAGTGTTTTCATCTGTTTGCTATTCCAGAATTTTTATTAATCCTTTAACACTAGAAAAACCAAGTGCTATAGCTAAATTTCTGATGACTGTGACTCCTGATGACTGTGACAGCCATTAGTGTGCTGCTTGTTTTTTCCCTCTTTCTTTCTTTCTTTCTTTTTGGGTAATGGATATTGAATTCAGGGTCACTTAACAACTGAGCCACCTCCCCTGCCCTATTTTATATTTTATTTAGAGACAGGGTCTCACTGAATTGCTTAGCACCTTGCAGTTGCTGAGGCTGGCTTTGAACTCACAATCCTCTTGTCTCAGCCTCCTGAGCCACTGGGGTTATAGGCATGTGCCACTATGCCAGCTGGAGTGCTTCTTGAAGATATTTATAACCACCCTGATGAAATCCCTGGGACACTCTTGGAGAATATATTGAATAATCTCAACAAATTATAGTATAGTCTAGCATGTTTTCAAACTGTCCTGCTTATAAGCTTCCACTTAATTTAAATGTAGGCTGTCTGATTTCAAGGATACATGAGTGAGAAAATGCTCTAATTTATAGGTACTCTTCTTGTTACTTCTGAAAAAAAATTAATAATATTATGAAATAGTTTCTGAAGAATTTATTGGATGTTTGATATTAAGCTGATATTCCATGTTGTCTCATAATAAAAAAGTCTTATGATGAACATTTCAAAATTGGGCATTTTGCCTAAAAGATTCAGCCTAAGATGAATATTTAAACTTAGCAGAATCATTTTCAAATATGAAAAGAAGAAGGCACTATGGAAGATATTTTATCATGTACAATTTCAGATTATAAAATGAGGCATATAATATGAAGTTATAGGGGAGCAAATTCTATCTCAATATAAGAATACAATGTCAACTACAAAAGCTTAACAAAAGGGACTGTGTTATTCTGTGTACTGGTCAGTTTCCGGGCCTAGGAGTCTAAAAGCACAGACTTCATGGTAACAAAATCTGAAGTGGTATTCATTCCTGTACTGGAACCTTGTTAAACAAGATTATATCGGAGACCCCTGACTGTAGTGGTTTTTCAATCCCCAAATAGTGTTTGCTCATTGGTTGAGTGTTACTTCTAAATTCATAGCTTTTTATGCCAGCATACGTTTAAAGGGCATGGATAGGAGAAGATAACTAACGTTGTCCTCTTAGTGACCAGATACTAAAATGACATCAAGGCCCTACTGACTGTTTCTTTGTCAACTTTACTGACTTTATTGTTTTTTTTTCTTTTTGCATATGTAAATATTAAACAATATTTGTTTTATTAAGGAAGTTAAATTTATTTCAAAAATTATTTAAGTAACAGTGCATTTGTTAGTATAAGTAAAAGAATAAGGGAGGAAAATAAGGAATAATAAAATGGTCAATATAGAATGTGAACCTTACTTGTTTGCTAAAAAATAATATGATGAGAAATAGCTACTATTTTAGATGAGAGTATTATTCAACCAAATGAGAGAAGAAAATGTCAACTTAAACCAGTAGCTTTGCAAATATAAACTGTGAATTAGAATTTATGTAAAAAATTGGTTTTCTATGGAATAATAAAAATATCATCCACACCAAAATGTATTTTAAATTCTTAAGCTATGTAAAATTGCTCGTAGACAACCATTAAATATGATATTATTATTGCTTATTCACTTGAAATAAACTATTCAAAGTACTTTAACTGCTGAGTAAAGGAAAATAAATTGTCTCATGATAGCAGCCTTTGAACACTTATGTTTACAGTAGAGCTTATAGAAGTTTCCACTTGAGCACTTATAAGCTATTTGGAGATTTTCCTCAGACCCAGGAGCTGACTAATCAGTTTCCTCATTGCCAGCTTCATGTCTCTGTTCCTCATTGTGTAAATGGCAGGATTCAGGATGGGGGTGATCAGAAAGTCCAAAATGGCAAGAAATTTATCCACCGACACTGTGGGAAATGGCCACATATAAACAAAGATGCATGGTCCAAAAAACAAAACGACCACAGAGATGTGAGCTGAAAGGGTGGAGAGGGCCTTGGACAAACCACCTGAAGGGTGTTTCCATACAGTGAACAGGATGAGGATATAGGAGATAATCAGCAAGAAGAAGGTGCCTGTGGAAATGAACCCACTGTTGGCAGTCACCATGAACTCCATTCTGTAGGTGTCTGAGCAGGCCAGTTTGATAAATTGAGGAAGATCACAGTAAAAACTATCTATCTCATTAGGACCACAGAAAGGCAAATGGACAACAAAGGCTAACTGGGCCACTGAGTGAATGATACCAATAAGCCAAGCACCAGACAGAAGCAAACTGCACATCCGTGGGCTCATGATGGTCAGGTAGTGGAGGGGCTTGCAGATGGCCACATATCTGTCCAAGGCCATGGCTACCAGGAGCACCATCTCAGATCCACCCAGGATATGAAGGACAAAAATCTGGATGACACACCCCTGGAATGATATGGTATTGTGTCCAGAGTAGAGGTCAAAAATCATTTTGGGAACCGTTAAGGTAGAAAGACATAAATCAATAAATGAGAGGTTTCCTAAAAGGAAGTACATGGGGGAATGTAAATGAGCATCGAAGGTCACTGTAATCACAACGAGGGTGTTTCCCAGCACAGTGGTGAGGTACAACACTGTAGAGCAGGTGAGGAAGAAATGCTGAATCGGTCCATATGTAGAAAGTCCTAGAAACACAAATTCACATACCGCAGTATAATTTGTTTCATACATTGACTTTGTCTAGTATTACCTAAAAGACCCAAAACATAATAATTATTAAACAATTTTTCAGAAATATTGAAAACAGCAGATTTAATTGCTTCAAAATCTTAATTAAAGAAAAATCATTTCACATATCTACAATGTGTTTTGAAAACTTCTGCCATCATTCATCCACTGGACTAATACTTATCATCATCTACTATATCTCAGGAACTATGTCAAGTTCCAAGGTAGGACATAGATCCTGGTTTCAAATGAAGCTAAACAAATAGTCAAACTGTAATATATTCAGAAAATATATTATAAGGAAAAGAATAGTACTATGAGAACAATAGTATTCATCATAGTGGTGCTCGCTATGACTGCTGAACAGGATTGTTACTACTGATGGGTAAGGTAAGTAGGATAGTTCAGACTTATAAAAAAAGGTGTATGGTTTAAGTACAAACAAATTATAGAAAACAGTTACAAAATATCAGACCAATTACTAACGTATTTAATATAAAATTATTTCTTCCATATTGATAAAGAAAAGTAATAAAATAAATAATTTTAATGTAAGTAGACATAAAGACTATTGTTAAAAGGTGAAATCCAGATAGCCAACAATCATTAAAAGTTCAATTCATACTTGAAGGATAAATAGTATATCATGAGGTGCTATGTTGTACATAATAAATTATCAGTTTTTAAACATTGATGTCTTATGCATGAAGCTATGAAGATACAGACACTGTCCTACAGTGATAATGAGACTGCACACTGATACATTTTCTCTAGAAGGCGCAAAGTAGGCATTAAAATTTCCTTAACTTATGACTTACAACTTAGGCATAAGAATTAAATTAGTGTTAAATTAGCATCATGAGCTGGTGGGAGACCATGTACACAGTAGAGTCAAGAACGACTTGAGCACAGGCAGGCCACACAGGAATGTACACCCTAAGCCTTATGGACACAAATCAGGTACTTTGGCTGGCATCACAAAAGAGTGATGTCAGGAGGCTCTGCCCCAAGGGAGGTAGGTAGAAATTTTTGTAGAAAATAGCTGGGATAAAATATAGCAGGACTGAACAATAGGAATGGGACAATTACTGAGGTGACTGCAATAGGTGTGACTCACAACCTGAAGTCAAATCTGTGTCTACAGTTTTTAACAATGAAATGTATGTATTTAAAATATGCATATTCTGGAATACATATATATATATATATATATATATATATATATATATATATATATGCATACATATACATATATAGCATGTTCTAAAATAGAAAATATGTGTGTATATATACACATTCTATGTGTATGTATATACATACATATATACATACACATGCATTCAGTATATTTCCAATTCTGCAAAATGAGTAAAATTATTTTTATAAATATAAAAAATTCAGTTTCAAAAAAGGCAGTACCAATAGATTTTTTTTCTGGGTGGTAAAAAAATGGCAGATTTATTTGTCTTTTTTTTCTATTTTTTATTTTTCAAATGTTTAAAATTCCTTATTAATAAAACTATCTTCATAGGAAGGGAAAATGTTGTCACTGATTAATCAAAATATTATGATTTATAAAAGTTCAATATATTAACTCCATAAAGGGAAGGTTTAATTTGGAGAAATGGGGAAGCAGGCACAGGAAACTTACAAAAGGAGCAACAAATATGATTAGCCAATAAACATATTTCTTGGTGCTCAGCCTCAGAAGACAGTAAGGGCTTCATTGGTTTTGTATTACTAATCAATAGGGAAGAAGAAAAGAAGAAGTAGAGATATAGAGGGAAGAGAGAGTTGAGAGAAAGAAAAAGAATTCACATTATTTTCAAGGCTTCAATATAAAAGCCAGTCTTATTTGTTAAGGTATTATAAACTGACACTATTTGTTAGATTTTAAAATATACACATCAATTTCCAGACATACCAGCACAAAAGCAAATGTTATATATATGTGAATACATGTATGTACACATACATAATAGAATGTGAATGAAACGTGAATCCACAGTGAAGGTATTAATCACATTGTAGTATATCTCTACAATGGAGTAATATGATGCTATTAAAATCACCCAAATAGTTTCACTTATATAAATCTAGACAGATTTCCATTTAACCACAAACCAAGAGAATGCCTAAAATAAAATTAATCATATACTTTGAATAACAAGTTTCTCTAGAAATACACCAAACATTTCCAATGATAAATCTTGAAAAAAAGAGGTGCATGAGACTTTCACTTCCTATGTCTACGTTTATTTACAACAACCTGTTGTTGCTTTTGCTTTAATAGTTTAAGTACAAACTAAGAGGTTAAAGGCAAAGAACCCTGCAAATTTAATGTAGGGGTGTTAGAATCATTCAAATAAGCACTTATAAATTATGACAAAGTTTTGTAAAAACAAATATAAGAACATCTGTTTTTTTTAATTAAAAAAATTACAAATTGTTCACAGAGCCTGTTCTCAGCAAGGGATGCATCACCAACATTAAACCTCACCTTCCTATTATTGCTGGCTTCTTGTAAATGTGTCTGTCATTCCAGGCAGGAGATGAAAGACAAAGGGAGAAGAGAGTAGAGAGGGACCTGGACAAGGAAAGAGAAGAAACAGAGAACAGAGGCAAGAAGGAACAGCACAAAGGTGAAAGGGAAGCAGTTGAGCCAGCTTACCAAGGCAGCATTTCCTGCACCTTCCCGCCTGCTCCCTGCTTAAATTCCCTACTGACCTCTGCCTTGGGAACATCCTAGTGTGGTGATAAAGATTCTGGAATCTGTCTGCTGCACATCTGCCCTGCTTCTCATCCAGGCTGTCCCCCTCACAAACCTGATGCATGACATGATCAGTTTTTGTTCTTTCATGATTTCTCAAGTTCACACATATTTTTTAAAGCATTCTTTATTTAGCTGATCAGATCTCCATTCATGTGTCAATTCATCCCTTTCTACCCAGCCTGGATTAGACATTCCCCCTCTTTGCTTTCACATTGTATTGGCAAACCTCCTATATTATTTGTTTCACAGTGTAATTGGCCATGAGTGGTCTCCTTGTCTCCCATATGAGGTCCATGAGCTTCCTGAGAGCAGGAACTGTATCTTATTCATAAATCCTGGCCCACAATGCTGTGAGTTTGAGAGATGCATGGTTAGGTGGGTACAAGCAGACATATGTATACAAATGTTAGGGTAAATTGATCATAGTTTCTAGGTAAAGAATGTTCACCCTGCATCTTGATCCTTGTAAAAAGTGATGACAGTGGAATTATTAAAAAATAATTTTTACTCCTGAAATTATCATGCATATATAGCTGGTCTGAGAGAATTCACTGTAAAACAAATTTCTAAGGTCTTCAATAGTCCCTATGGAAATATAATCTAGACTCAGGAATTTCCCCACAAACCAAGACATAATCCTGGCACATGAAGCAATAAAAATTCTAATTTCTCTTTGGAAGGACAGTGTAAGTAGATGTTCAATAGGTGCTTTTAAATTGAAAAACAGAAATGGAGATGAGAAAGAGTTTCAATGTTTTGGCATAGGCACACTAAGTACAAACTAAACAAAGAAAATAACTGACAATTTTTATAGGTTATTAACTTTCATGGTATTGTTTCAACTTACCTTGCTCAAAACAAAGAAAAAATGATTCTGGAAAATAATGTTTGCACTATTACTGGATCTTTCAAGAAATATTTCTCTGTTTGGTGCTGTGTGTTTAGTGCCTCTCACAACTGCTGCAGCTCTAACAACCACCTAACAACAGCATTTGTTGACCACCTGATGACTGGTGATCTGAGTCCCCAAGTCATTTATCATGGGAATTCTACTTTTGAATGTTTATGGCCTTAAAGGAAAAAAAAATATTATTAGCCATTCCATTAGGAATGCAGATAGAAAACAAAGGAAACTCTATCTAATAAAATATGAGAGTAAAATATCTTTAAAGAAAAATTAAAATTTGACATTTTATTGTCTATTAACACATTAAATATCATTTAGAACAATAATAGTAAAAAAAGAATAGCTATTAACAAACTCATTAAATAAACATCATTTAAAATTCTCTTGGAAGCATATTCATGCAGTATTCTCTGAAACAACTATATCAACTTTTTATCCCATTTATGCAAGAAACATCCCTATTTATATATACCAATATTAACTAAAATGATGATTAAATATATTGGCAAAGATCACCACACTGGTGTCATCTGATATACAAACCCAATTGCTTTTTGATTTCAAAGTCAATGGTTATAACCAGTAGAACATATTGTTTCCTTTTTAAAATTGTTGTTATTACATATAAGTAGGAATTCACAGACCTATTTATATTTTCCTTTTCTTAGCTTTTTTTTACACATATTTTTATTTATTCTTTCTAACAAGACTGTGAGATGAAAAGGCAATATTTCTCTTTAACAAATGAGGTTGTGTCTCTGCTGTTCAAGGCAGAAAGGGAGCTAGAATTCTTGCTCCCATTTGTGAATTCAGTACTGTGGTGTTTTTACTCAGGCTGGTGCCAGGCCTACTGAGTGAATGCTTGAAATGTGGATCCAAAAATGATACGCACAGGTACAACACCAAATGCCACACACCCTTAGTCATTTGATATTGTCGATTATCAGAACTCCATTTCAACACATTGTTTTAACAAACTTGATTTTTGTCAATTAAATTACTGTTAATTATCACCATTTTACTATATTTTAGTTTATGGTTTATGCAATACCTAATCTGGAGGTTTTATAATGAGATGTTTAGTGTGTTAATAATAACAGATTATTTTAAACCACAAATGTATTTTTACTTAATATCAAGCAAAAGGAAAGTTGAACCTAAGTATGATTTTGAAAGAACTGTGGTAAATCAAATTGAGTGACAAAAATATTATCTCAGAATTTTAAATCGTATTTCTTTGTTTATCCTTTTTCAGCTTTTAATTTTATTTCTCTTTGTTGAGCTAAAATTCACATAACATGAAATTAATTACGTTAAGAATAAAATTAAGTTGTATTTAGCACATTCACAATTTTTACGATCATCACCTCCACAAAATTCTAAAATGGTTTTGTCACCTTAAACAGAAATCTCATATCCATTGAGCAATCACTCTTAAGTGTCCTCTTTCCCAAGACACGTGCAAACTACCAATCTGTTTTCTGCCTCTAAGGATTTCTTTGTCCTAAACATTTCATGTGAATAAAATCAAAACAGTATTGCTATTTAGTGTCTGGCTTCTGTATTCAGCATAATGTTTACAATGTTCATGTATATTTAAGCACATATCAGCTCATCATTCTTTTTGTGTGACTAAATAATATTCCATTGAATGGATGTACCATATTCATTTATCCATTCATTGAGTGGTGAACATCTGGATTCTTTCTACCTTTGACTATTATGACTATTACTACTATGAACATACATACAAAATTTGGTTTGAATACTTGTTTAACATACATAGGAATTGTCATACAGATTTCTACAATGGCTATAACATTTTATATTCCCAAGAGCAATGTAAAACTGTTCTACTTTCTTCTCATCCTTGTCAGAATTTATTTTGTTTCTTTGTTTTCTTACAGCAGACTTATTGATGGATTTGAAGTTATATTTCATTATTTTTATTTCATTTTCCTAATGACTAATATTGAGCATATTTTCATATGATTATTGACCATTTATGTATCTTTGAAAAAATCTCTATTCAAGTATTTTATCCACTTTTAATTGAATTTTTTGTAGTTTTACCTTAAGTTGTAAGAATTCTTTAAATTTTCTGATTACAAGACCCTTATCAGATGTTTGATTGCAATATTTTCTCCTATTCTGTGGGCATTTACCTTTCTTTTTAGAATCCTTTGATGAAATTTTTATTTTGATGAAATCCAATTTATATTTTATTTTTGTTGTGCTTTTAGAAGTCAAATGTAATTCATTCCTAAAAGTTCACAAAGATTTATCTCCATTTTATTTAATACTTTTGTAGTTTTAGCTCTTACATTTAGATATTTGATTCTTTAATTTAATATTTACATATTTTTATGAGATTCATTTTTTAATTTTACTTATGGATATATAATAGTCCCAGCAGCATTAGTTGAAGAGGCTATCCTTTCTCCCTTGAACAGTCTATGCACTCTTGTCAAGAATCAACTACCATCCATGAATGGGTTTATTTTTAGATTTACAAACTGGGTTGTATATGTATATACTTTATGCCAGTGCCACAATGCTTATATTGTTGTAGATGTATAATAAGTTTTGAAATGGTGACATGTGATTTCTCCAACTTTGCTCTTCTTTGTTTTGTTCTGTTCAAAGGTAAAATTATTCATGATAAAATAATTTTAATACATACAAAATACAAGTAAAATTTATAACCCTTATCTCAGCTACCTGCCCCAAGTAACTACTATTAAATGTGCTCTTTAAAATATTTTCTTTTTTATAATAACAATTAGAATATATCAATTATACAAAATAATGGATTTCCTTGTGAAATTTCCATATAGGCATATAATGTAATTTGATCACATCCACCCTCTTACTCTGTCTTGCCCCTTCAGTCTCAGTCTCTTTCCCCTTCTCAAATTTCCCCCTACTATTTTCATGTTGTATTTTTCTCCCATCCACATATGAGAGAAAACATGCAATACTTATGTTTCTGAATCTGGCTTATTTCACTTAACACACTGTACTCCAGTTCCATCCATTTTCCTGCAAATGACATGATTTCATTATTCTTTATGGTGGAATAATACTTCATTATGGATATACAATATTTTCCTTATCCATTCATTTGTTGTTGAGTAATAGGGCAGTTCCTAAGTTGGCTATTGTGCATAGTGCCATGATAAATATGGGCATGCAGGTATCTATTTTGTCTACTGACTTCATTTCGTTTGGGTGTATAACCAGGAGTGGTAAGTTGGATTATGTGGTGATTGTATTTTTAGTTTTTTTGAGGAATCTCCATACGCTTTTGCATAGCAAATGTGATAATTTACATTCTAACCAACCGTGTACAGGGTTCTATTTTGTCCACATGCTCATCAGTATTTATTATTTTTTTTTGTTTTCTTTA
Source organism: Marmota flaviventris (assembly GCF_047511675.1). Taxonomy (NCBI): domain Eukaryota; kingdom Metazoa; phylum Chordata; class Mammalia; order Rodentia; family Sciuridae; genus Marmota; species Marmota flaviventris. The sequence continues at coordinate 81,820,220 of NC_092499.1, read as the reverse complement.
TAAAAGCCATCTGCCTGAAATGAGATGGAATCTTAATTTAGTTTTGATTTGCATTTCTCTGATGACTAAATGTATTGAGCAATTTTCATGTATTTTTGGCCATTGTACTCTTTCTTTTGAGAAAAGTATATTGAGATGATTTACTCAGGTGATTTATTGAGCAGATTATGTGTTCTTTCTTTCTTTTTTTATTTGTTTTAATTAGTTACACATGACAGTACAATGATCTTGACATATCATACATTTGAATCAGATGCGGTATAATTTCTCATTTTTCTGAGTGTACAGTTTGCAGAATCACATTGGTCATGCAGTCGTGTATATACTTATAGCAATAATAATGTCTATTTTATTCTGCTGCCCTTCCTTTCCCACCTTCCCCTCCCCCCATCTCTACCCAATAATAATGTCTATTTTATTCTGCTGTCCTTCCTTTCCCACCTTCGCCTACCCTCCCCTCCCTTTTCTCTACCCAATCTAATGTGTCACACTTTTTTTTCCCTCACATTGTCATACATGTATTCTGTATAATGATGAGGGTCTCCTTCCATCTTCCATGAAATTCCCCTTCTCCCTCCTGTTCTCTCCCACCTCTCTTCCCTATTTAGTGGTAAACTTCTTCTCATGCTCTCCTCCCTACTCCATTTTGAGTCACCCCCCTTATATCAGAGAAGACATTTGGCTTTTGGTTTTTAGGGATTGGTTAACTTCACTTAGCATAATCTGCTCTAATGCCATCCATTTCTATGCAAATGCCATGATCTTGTTGTTTTTTAGTGCTGAGTAATATTCCATTATGTATATATGCCACAATTTTTTATCCATTCATCCATTGAAGGGCATCTAGGTTGGCTACACAGTCTAGCTATTGTGAATTGTGCTGCTATAAACATTGAAGTGGCTGTGTCCCTGTAGTATGCTGCTTTTAGGTCTTTTGGGTATAGTCTGAGAAGAGGAATAGCTGGGTCAAATGGTGGTTCCATTCCCAACTTTCCAAGGAATCTCCATACTGCCTTCCAAATTGGCTGCACCAATTTGCAGTCCCATCAGCAATGTATGAGTGTACTTTTTTCCCCTCATCCTCGCCAGCACTTGTTGTTGTTTGACTTCATATGGCTGCCATTCTTACTTAGAGTAGTTTTAATTTGCATTTCTCTGATAGCTAGAGATGGTGAGCATTTTTTTGTGTATTTGTTGATTGATTGTATATCTTCTTCTGAGAAGTGTCTGTTCAGGTCCTTGGCCTATTTGTTTATTGGGTTATTTGTTTTTTGTTGTTGTTGTTTAACTTTTTGAGTTCTTTATGTATGCTAGAGCTTAGAGCTCTATCTGATGTGTGAGAGATAAAAATTTGTTCCCAGGATGTAGGCTCCCTATTCACCTCACATATTATTTCTCTTGCTGAGAAAAAAACTTTTTAGTTTGAATTCGTCCCATTTGTTGATTCTTGGTTTTAACTCTTGTGCTATAGGTATCTTATTTAGGAATTTGGGGCCTGACCCCACGTGATGGAGATTAGGGCCAACTTTTTCTTATATTAGACGCAGAGTCTCTGGTTTGATTCCTAGATCCTTGATACATTTTGAGTTAACTTTTGTGCATGGTAAGAGAAAGGGATTCAATTTAATTTTGTTGCATATGGATTTCCAGTTCTCCCAGCACCATTTGTTAAAGACGCTATCCTTTCTCCATTGCATGCTTTTAGCACCTTTGTCTAACATAAGATAGTTGTCATTTTGTGGGTTGGTCTCTCTTTCCTCTATTCTGTACCATTCGTCTACCAGACTGTTCTGGTGCCAGTACCATGCTGTTTTTGTTACTATTGCTCTGTAGTATAGTTTAAGATCTGGTATAGTGATACCACTTGTTTCACTGTTCCTGCTTAGAGTTGCTTTAGCTATTCTGGGTTTTTTATTTTTCCAGATGAATTTCATAATTGCTTTTTCTATTTATGCAAGGAATGCCATTGGGATTTTGATCAGAATCACATTGAATCTGTAAAGTGCTTTTGGTAATATGGCCATTTTCATAATATTAATTCTGCCTGTCCATGAGCAAGGTATATCTTTCCATCTTCTAAGATCTTCTTCTATTTCTCTCTTTAGGGATCTGTAGTTTTCATTGTGTATATCTTTCACCTCTTTTGTTAAGTTGATTCCCAAGTATTTTATTTTTTTAGGATATCATGAATGGGATAGTTTTTCTCATTTCCATTTCAGAAGATTTGTCACTGATATACAGGAATGCCTTTGATTTATGGGTGTTGATTTAAATCCTGCCACTTTGCTGAATTCATTTACTAGTTCTAGAAGCTTTTTGGTAGAACCTTTTGGGTCTGCTAGGTATAGGATCATAACATCAGCAAATAGTGCTAGTTTAAGTTCTTCTTTTCCTATAGTTATACCTTTAATTTCTTTCATCTAATTGCTCTGGCTAGTGCTTCCAGAACTATGTTGAATAGAAGTGGTGAGAGAGGGCATTCCTGTCTTGTTCCAGACTTTAGAGGGAATGCCTTCAATTTTTCTCCATTTAGAATGATGCTGGCCTGAGACTTAGCGTAGTTAGCTTTTACAATGTTGAGGTAAGTTCCTGTTATCCCTAGTTTTTCTAGTGTTTTGAACATAAAGAGATGCTACATTTTGTCGAATTATTTTTCTGCATCTATCGAGATGATCATATGGTTCTTATCTTTAAGTCTATTGATGTGGTGAATTACATTTATTGATTTCCATATATTGAACCAGCCTTGCATCCCGGGGATGAATCCCACCTGATCATGGAGCACGATCTTTTTGATATGTTTTTGTATCCAATTTGCCAGAATTTTATTGAGGATTTTTGCATCTATATTCATTAGAGATATTGGTCTGAAGTTTTCTTTCTTTGAAGTGTCTTTGTCTGGTTTTGGAATCAGGATGATGTTGGCCTCGTAGAATGAATTTGGAAGTTCTCCCTCATTTTCTATTTCCTGAAATAGATTGAAGAGTATTGGTATTAGTTCTTCTTTAAAGGTCTTGTAAAATTCTGCTGTATATCCATCAGGTCCTGGGCTTTTCTTGGTTGGTAATCTTTTGATGACTTCTTTAATTTTCTCACTTGATATTGGTCTGTTTAAGTTGTGTATATCCACCTGATTCAATCTGGGCAGATCATATGACTTAAGAAATTTATCAATGCCTTCCTATCTTCTATATTATTGGAGTATAAGGTTTCAAAGTAATTTCTAATTATCTTCTGTATTTCTGTAGTGTCTGTAGTGATATTGCCTTTTTCATCCCGTATTCTAGTAATTTAGGTTCTCTCTCTTCCTTAGCATGGCTAAGGGTCTGTAAATCTTATTTATTTTTTCAAAGAACCAACTTTTAGTTTTGTCATTTTTTAATTGTTTCTTTTATTTCGATTTCATTGATTTCAGCTCTGATTTTAATTATTTCTTGCCTTCTACTGCATTTGCTGCTGATTTGCTCTTCTTTTTCGAGGGCTTTGAGATGTAGTGTGAGATCATTTATTTGCTGGCTCTTTCTTTTTTTGAGGAATGAATTCCATGCAATGAATTTTCCTCTTAGTACTGCTTTCATATTGTCCCATAGATTTTGATACGTTGTATCTGTGTTTTCATTTATCTCTAAGAATTTTTTCATTTCCTCCTTGATGTATTCTGTAACCCATTATTCATTCAGTAGCATATTGTTCATTCTCCATGTGATGTAGGAATTTTTCTTCCTTATTTTATTGTTGATTTCCAATTTCATTCCATTATGATCAGATAAAATACATGGTAGTATCTCTACTCCTTTATATTTGCCAAGAGTTGCCCTATGGCATAATATGTGGTCTATTTTTGAGAAGGATCCATGTGCTGCTGAGAAAAAGTGTATCTGCTTGATGTTTGTTAATATATTCTATATATGTCAGTTAAGTTTAAGTTATTAACTGTGTTATTGAGATCTATAGTTTCTTTATTCAACTTTTGTTTGGAAGATCTGCCCAGTGGTGAGAGAGGTGTGTTAAAGTCACCCATGATGTGTTGTGGTCTATTTGTCTCTTGAACTTGAGAAGAGTTTGTTTGATGAACATAACTGCACCATTGTTTGGGGCATATATATTCATGATTGCATGTCTTGTTGGTGTATGATTCCCTTGAGCAGTATATAGTGTCCTTCTTTATCCCTTTTGATTAACTTTGTCTTGAAGTCTATTTTATTTCATATGAGTATGGACACCCCTGATTGCTTCCGAGGTCCATGTGAGTGGTATGATTTTTCCCAACCTTTCACCTTCAGTCTGTGTATGCCTTTTTCTATTAGATGAGTCTACTGTAGGCAGCATATTGTTGGATCTCCTTTTTTTAACCCAGTCCTGTGCCCTTCAGTGATGTGGGTTGCAGCCTGGTGCTCTCTAATCTTAAAGGATATGTAAGCCTGCATCTCTATGCCGTGGTGCTCAACTCCACCGTCTGTGGTGGGTTCCCAGGCTCTATTTTGCCATTTCTTGTGCTGTGTTCAGAGCTTGGTCTGGTGATCCACAAGCAAGTCCACTGCATTCTGCACCACCCCTCATCTGCGCCAGCTGTGCCGCAAGCAAGTGGGACCACCCCTGTCTCATGTGTTATTTCAAGTGTGTTAAATTCTTTGAGTGTTTTCTATATTCTGGATAGTAATCCTCTGTCAGGTGAATAACTAGTCATGATTTTTTTTTCCCATTCTGTAGGCTCTATTTGATGTAATCCTTTTACCAAATTTTGAATTTGTTTCCTGAGTATTAGAGTCCTATTTTAAGTGTTATTATTAGGCATTATAATATACATACTATTGGAGTTTATTGTGCTATATTAATACAACACATAGCATAATTTGATTGATTTCATTTCCTAGTATCTTCCCTTTCTCCTCTTTCCGCTGTCTCCTTTCTATACCCTTTTGTTCTTCATTCTAATTTTGTGAGATTCTCCTTTCTCTTTAGTATCTGCATGTGAAATAAAACATCTGGCCCTTGAATGTTCTGAGTCTGTTTAGTTCACTTAGAAAGATATTCTCCAATTCCATTCATTTACCAGTAAATGGCATAATATCATTCTTCTTTATTCCCAAGTAGAACTCCATTGTGTGTAATACCACGTTTTCTTTATCCATTCATCTGTTGGTGGACACCTAGGCTAGTTTCATAGCTTGGCTATGCAAATTGTTGTGCTATAAACTTTGAAATGCATATTTCACTATAGTATGCTGATTTTAGTTCTTTTGTATAAATACCAAGGAGTGGGATATCTAGGTCATATGATTGCTCCATTTCTAATCTTTTGAAGAAACTATATATTGGTTTCCATAATAGTACTAATTTTCAGTCTAACAGAATGAAAGGGTGCCTTTTCCTTCATATCTTTGCTAGCATGTATTATTATTTATATTATTGATTCTTGCCATTTTCACTGGGGTTAGGCAAAATCTTAGTGTGTTTTTGATTTGTGTTTCCCTGATTGCTAAGGATATTGAGCATTTTTTGTTTATTTGTTGGCTATTTTTATTTATTCTTTTTAGAAATGTCTGTTTAGTCATTTGCCCATTTATTTAGTGGGTTTTTAAAATTTGGGGGGTATAAAGTTTTTAAAATTCTTTATATATTCTTGTTATTAATTCTCTGTCAGAAGAGTAGCTAGCAAATATTTTTTCCCATTCTGTGTACTTTCTTTTTACATTATTGTTTCCTTTGCTGTGCAGAAAGTGTTTAATTTGATACCATCCCACTGACTGATTTTTGGTTTTATTTCTTGAGCTTTTGTAGCCTTATTAATGAAACTGGTGCTTGTGTCCATATGTTAGAGTGTTGACGCTATGCTTTCATTTAGGATTTGCAAAGTTTATGGTTCAATTCCTAGGCCTTTCACCCACTTCTTTGACTTTTGTGCAGGGTGAGAGATAGGGGTCTGGTTTTATTCTTCTACATGTGGCTGTTCAGTTTCTCCAGCACCATTTGTTTAACAGGCTGTCTTTTCTCCAATGTTTATAGCACCTTTGTCAATGTTCAGATTACTGTATCTGTACTGGTTTGTCTCTATGTCTTTCATTTCATTGATCTTAATTTCTGATTTAATGCCAATACAGTTTATTTTTTGTTACTATAGCTCTGTAGTACAATTTGAAATTAGGTATTGTGATGTCTCCAGTCTTGTTCTTATTACTTAGATGTGCTTTGGTTATTCTGCAGGCTTCTGTTCTTCAATATAAGTTTTAGGATTGTTTTCCCCCCTAGTTTTGTAAAGAATGTCACTGATATCTGAATCTGTGAATAGCTCTTGGTAGTGTAGTCATTTCAACAACATTAATTCTCCCAATCCATGGGATCCCACGCTTGAGATCTTTCCATCTTCTGGTATTTTCTTCAATTTCTTTAATTAGGGTTTTATAATTTTCACTGTAGAGGTCTTTTTACCTCCTTGGTTAGACTTAGATACTTTTTTGAGGTTATTGTAAATGGAATTATTTTGCTGTTTTCTTTCTCAGCAAATTCATTATTGGTATATGGGAAAGCTATTAAGTTTTTAATGCTGATTTTGTATCTTACTACTTTGCTGAATGTGTTCATCAGTTCTAAGAGAACTTTGGTGTACTCTTTAGAAGTTTCTAGGTATAGAGTCATATTATATGAAAATCATATTATATAAAATTATACTCCATTTCTATTTGTATCTCTTTAATTTTCTTCTCTTGTCTGATTGCTCTTGCTAAATTTATCAGTAAGAGCAATAAGAGTGAATAAGAGTGGTAATAATGGACACCTTGTCTTGTTGCTGATTTTAGAGAAATTGCTTTCAGTTTTCCCCTATTCCCTATGATGTTGGCTATGAGCTTATCATATACAGCTTTTATTAAGTTTAGTTATAATTATTCTATACTTAATTTATTTACTTCATAATAGAAGTTCTTCTTTGAACTAATAAACAACTATAGTAAGGTCATAGGTTAATGGAAAATGTAACATAAAACTAAATACAAAACTAAGGAAAGCATCCCATTTCTTTTTATTTTCATGTGATGTTTGTTGGTGTTTTTTCATATATATTCTTTTTGCATGTTGAGGGAATTTCCTCCCTATTTCTAATTTGCTGAATTTTTTTAATCACAAATGGGTATTGATTTTGTCAGGCACAACATTTTTGATGCAGCAACTGATAAAATCACATTATTTTCCCTCTTTAGCTTGTTGATGTTGTTAATTGCATTTATTTTCAAATGCTGAGTTAGCCTTATATTACTAGAATGAATATACTCTTTGAAACAGAGTATAGTTTGTGTTTTTTTTGTACATTATTGGATTTGATTAGCAAATACCTTGTTAAGTATTTTTGTATCTAGTTCCATAAAAAGTATTGGTCTATAGTATTCCTTTTTTTTGAAGTGTCTACTTCTGCTTTTTGTATGAGAATAATACTGGCTTTATAGGACAAATTATGTTTCTACTAGTTCTGTTTCTGGAAGAAATTTTAGACAATTAGTATCATCTCTCCCATAAATATTTGGTAGAATTCACTACTAAAACCCAGTAAAGTTTCATTTCTTTCAGAAATGGTTAATTATTGATTTAATTTCTTTATTAGAAGTATCTACTGAAATTATCTCTTTGTACATTATATGACTTAGGATAGTTATTGTCTATCGTGAAATTTATGAGTTTAAAATTGATCACAATAATTCCTTATTATTCTTTTAACATCAGACTTTATCTCCCAAACTTTAAAGACAGGTTCTATAGTTTATAACACTAATTATCTTCTTTAATGAGAATAGGGTTACCATGCCAGAAATTACTTTCTTTTCCACACATGTTTTTGTAGAGTGATCTTATCATTCAATCAGTTCTGGTATGCTCCATAACATTTTCACTCTTTTTATTTTTTATTTGTTTTAATTAGTTATACAGGACAGTGGAATGCATTTACACACTTTGATTTATCATAAATAAGTGGGATATAATTTCTCATTTTTCTGATTGTACATGTAATAGAATCATATCAGTCATGTAGTCATATATGTACATCAGGTAATAATGCCTGTTTTATTCTATTATCCTTCCTATCATCATGCACTCTCCCCTCCCCTTTCTTTACTCCCCTTTCCCTAATCTAAGGTAACTCTATTATTCCCTAGTGCCTCTCCCCTTATTGTGAATTAGCATTGCATATCAGAGATATGGGATTGGCTTATTTCACTTAGCATTACATTCCCAGCTCCGTCCATTTACCGGCAAATGCCATAATTTCATTCTTTTATAAAGCTGAGTAATATTCCATTTAATATATACATACCACATTTTCTGGGCTGGGGATGTGGCTCAAGTGGTAGCGTGCTTGCCTGGCATGCGCGAGGCACTGGGTTTGACCCTCAGCACCACATAAAAATAAATAAAGATATTGTGTCCACCTAAAACTGAAAAATAAATATTAAAAAAACATACTACATTTTCTTTATACATTAATCTATTGAAGGACACCTGGTTTGGTTCCATAGTTTAGCTATTGTGAATTGAGCTGCAATAAACAATGATGTCGCTGCATCATTGTTGTATGCTGATTTTAAGTTCTCTGAGTATAGATCAAGGAGTGGGATAGCTGGGACAAATGATGGTTCCATTCCAAGTTTTCTGAGGAATCTCCATACTGTCTTCCATAGTGGTTGCACCAATTTGCAGTCCCATCAGCAATGTATTAGTGTACCTTTTCCCCCACCTCCTCACCAACACTTATTGTTGCCAATTTTCTTGATGATTGCCATTCTGAATGGAGTGATATGAAATCTTAGAGTAGTTTTGGTTTGCATTTCTCTAACTACTAGAGATGTTGAACATTTTTTCATATATTTGTTGATCAATGGCACTTCTTCTTCTGTGATGTGTCTGTTCAGCTCCTTAGCCCATTTACTGATTGGGTTATTTGTTTTTTTGGTGTTAAGTTTTTGAGTTCTTCATATATCCTAGAAATTAATGCTTTATCAAAGGTGCATGTGGTAAAGATTTTCTCCTAATCTGTACACTTTCTCTTCACGTTATTGCTTCTTTATTTTGCTGAGAAGAAGATTTTAGTTTGAATTTATCCTTTTTATTGATTCTTGGTTTTACTTCTTGCGCTTTAGGAGTCTTGTTATGGAAGTCAGATCCTAGGCCAACATGGTGAAGATTTGGGTCTATTTTTTTTCTTCTAGTAGGCACAGGGTCTCTATCCTAGTGCCTAAGTCTTTGAACCATTTTGGGGTGAGTTTTGTGCAGAGTGAGAGATAGAGGTTTAATATCATTTTGATACATGTGATTTTCCAGTTTTCACAGCAACATTTGTTAAATAAGCTATCTTTTGTTCCAGTGAATGTTTTGGTAACCTTTGTCTAGAATGAGATACAGTTTGCTCTTTTTATCCTATAAATTTTATAGCTCTTAATAGTATATTACCTTATGCTGTTCAATGTTGATGTATTAACTGAATAGTTCCTATAGAAAGCATCCAAGTTCTATCTATATATACCTAGCAGTCTTCCTAATATAGAGTCTCTTCCCTAGGCAGACTGCCAGAGAAAGATGATGGACACCAACAGATGGTACTCCATCAAAGAATCTTGGAAACAGTGGGTATAAGAAATTACAATTGTATGCATCCCAAGGTTCCATAGATGGTCAAGCAAAAGTCAAAGTTAGGGAGAAAATTATTTTTGGCAACATGGGAATTGTCATCTCTTAAAAGTTTAAAAAATATCATTGTTAAAATTATGGAGTTAAGAGACCATCCATTGACACACTGCTTAATCCTTACATCTTATTACCTTGCACAACAATATTCAAGTTATAGGTGTTTTGGCCTTATTTAGAATTATGTTAGCCAGGTTGAGGAGTTCTATATTTCCTTCTCATTATAATTGTGTGGGAATTTCATTGCTTAGGTGCTGTGTGACATATAAATACAATTTTAAAGTCATTGAGATTCTTAATTTAGAGGGACATATGAATTAGTCAAGACCCAAAGCCATGCAGAACAAAATATGGTCTATTCTCAAATATTATTGGGAAAAACAGCCCATATCTAGATTAAATTGCCTTGATTAATAACTTCTAGTTTTCTTCAAAGGATAAACAATAAAGAAAAGTAAAGAACATGGTTACTAATCACCTTCCTATTACCTTATGGAGGGCCATCTACAGTTAGGTGGTCAAAATAAGCTATGAGTGATAAGCCATCTAATGAACAAGGCACCTTATGTACCATTGGCCTATTGCTATTTCTCCCACTCTTTCTTTCTCTCCCTCCCATCTGCGTGTGTGTGTGTGTGTGTGTGTGTGTGTGTGTGTGTGTAATTTAGCCTGGGAAAAGATTCAGTTCTATTCCTAAGAGGTCTACCTATTACCATATAACTTTCAACTACTTGATTGGATCCACTCTAGACAAATTGTAAACCCAGATGGTTTATATAAATGCTTGTTTACCTAGGTCAGGTTTTATGAGGCTTTCCATTCTTCCATCTTTAACTTGAGCAGAATTGAGCAAGATCAATTGAGGTATCTATCCCCTTCTCCCTTTTAAAGAGTAACAGTACTAATACTCACCATAATCAAATAGATGGATCTCTTGTCTCTCTTTACTTGGTCAAGTTGAAACACAAGATTTACTTACTCCCTGGAATATATGCATACATTATTCAAGATAGGACAATGACCATGAAGTTTAGGTAAATGCTTGGAAACTGCCCAATGTGTACAACACTCAGGACTAGTGAAATTGTTTGTTTAGAAAAAGAAAATGTTCTCTAGTAATTAGAAGAGAGAGAAACAAACAATGGGACAATAGGAAGTCATTCTCATATATATGATATTTACTGGCAACTTTCCTTGATGAACTTACATGGAGTTGAGGTCAAGGTATGCAACTGTGCTCTTTCCCTAGTCTTCTCAAATCCAGTGTATCCAGATCTAGATTGTTATAAGAACACTTTAAAAATAGTCCTTACTTTTAAACAGAAAAGAGATGTGTTTTAAATAAAATTCCCTCAATTCCTCAATTTCTGTTAAAGAAGCCATAACCTTGAATGAAAGATATTTAAGCATAAACTGGCTTTAAGTAACTTGGATATTCAGTTATCTTCCTACTTCTTGTACATTGCAAAAGAAAGAGGAGTCCTCCAAATATGTAGGTTGATATGTGTACATATAGTTATACAATTAAATGGAAAGGAAATGTTAAAATGTGGACAAATATTATTTCTGGTGAAAAACTAAAGGAGAAAAACTAAAAGGATCATTATATTTGTTTCTCCAGCTCTAAAGTATTGGAATCTGTAACAATTAAATTGAATAATTTTTAAATGAAAATAAAAAAGTAGGCTTTCATTATTGATTTGATATGTGGAGTAGATTAGTAACACAGTTTTTTATTTAATATGCTAAACCTAGAACTTCCATCAAGTTAGGACAAAAAAATCTGGGGACCTTCACATTTCCCTGTTCTCCACTGAATCTCCATAGCAGTTCAATGCAGGCTATGCAATTGAAAGTCATCTGGGAAGAGAATGGCAGCCCAACTCCAAAATAAGTAATGTTTTTATTTTATTTTTTAAAATTAAAGAAATAAAAGTTTTAAAATTGTGCTCAATCCTCATCATCAGAAGATGTATTTTAATATTCACCAAGTCTTTCTATCTTTGACCTGAACATCAGACACACCATGAAGTGACACTCTCAGTTCAAAAAAACTAAGAAACTGTGAGGTCTCAAAGGAACAGAACATAGGTAAATTAAAAATTCCCTACCCCAGAGGCTACTTTCTGTAATAAATACATGCCTTGACGTCTCCCACGAACACTGGCCACAGCAGAAGATAGATTGTTTTGCTACAATATCTTTGTAGCAAAATAGAATACAGGCAATGCATTATTCATGAGAAAATCTTATTAGATTCATTGTTTCTCTGGTAAGATGTAGTCTATACAGTTCTCAACTTATTCTTCAATTCCTTTCCTCTAGCACAATTTCCCAGTGTTTTTAGGTCATTTTACCACATACTAATTGAGGTGGTTTGGAAGTGCTACAGAGCTTTCAGAAATATCAAGGGTTCTTTTCCAGTGAGATCTTGGGAGTTTTGAATTCCCTAAAGCAACAAAGTGAATGCTTTCTTTAAGGTCTTATGGCTTCTTAGATGTCTTGGCTGACTAAAAGTTGTTCTCATAGACTGAGAACCATCAGGGTCCACAACCTTCCTGGATTGTGGGACATTTCCAGGCGTGGATAAGCGACTGTAATTAACAGAAATTTCCCTATGGGGAAAATATTGTTTATAATTTAGATCAGGAAAATGCCTTGCAGTATATGGAGAGTAATCTCTCAAAAACTGTGACAGTGAGTGTTTACTTGGAAATGGAATTATGCTTTTAGTACTAACTGAAGGAGATGAAAGAGTATAATTCCACAGAAATGCTAGAGTCAGGAAACATGGGGTCTGTAACTTGTCTGACTCTTCAGCTCTCAGACTTCTGACAGGCTACCCCGAGTCCAACCCAGAATAAGACCCACTTCATGGAGTTATTGTGAAGATTAAGTTAGACAAGAGGATGAAAGTTTCTGGCATATGGAAGGTGTCCAGAGAGGCAGATGGGAGACGTGGAGTTAGTTTTCACATAACTCTGAAACGAGCACCTATAAAAAGAAAAATGGAATTGGTCTCATTTTCTTTTCTTTGTTTTCATTTTCCTAAATTTCATTCTCTTTGGTGAGTTCTGCTTTATCCTTTTGGCTTTATAAATATATGTTTTTTGGAATCTGAAGATTTACTTCAACCACCTGGGAATGCTCACGAGCTAAGTTGTAAGGGTATTAGTAATATTGCTACTAATATGAATTATTAGTATTAATACTTTGTCTTTTGTAATTAAGCTAATACTAAAAAATGTTAAAGGAAAGTGAAAAAGCAGAGATAGGATTGTACTTTTTTGGTATAACTTACAGCATTTGGATATAACTTACAGTCTATTTCTTTTTCATGTGAAGTTTCTTAAAAAGTTTAATACACTAAGAAAATGTTTGATAATTTCTTGTTGACTTGACTAGAAAATATGGAAGCCCTTTCCACATCTGGTACTTTATAATTCTGTCCTCTTTGTTATCCCTGGTATCTGACAACAATGCTTAAATCAAACAACATCAACAACTTCAATTGTACATAACAGTGAGGATAAGCACCAACTGTCTGGGCAGAAACCTAGAGCAATTAGTGCCAAAAGCAATAATCACAGAACCATGACAGATGTGTAGAATATTTTTACATAACTATATGGCCAATTTCAGTTTTTCTTAGGTCATTTTTCATATGACAAGTATTCTTAGGTAGAATTTTATTATTTTTTCATGATTCATAGAAATCATATTCCTTCTCAACCAAATTAAATACTCTAAAACATATCCCTTCCAGGATCTGGCTCTGTGTCTTCTGCCTATAATGGTTCAGGGAAAAGTCTTCTGCCTGTAGCATTTGAGGGCAACATAAGGTATTTTAAAAATGTTGGCTTCTTGGTCTATGTCAGATGAGAGTGACTAGAAAAGTGACTATGGAGATGTTAGAAATGGAGAGAATTATCAGACTCTGAAAATATTCAGCCTAAGTCTCAGGTCACAAAGGTCTTCCCATTTTTAACTCCCATAAGTGGATGCACCGTCACTGTCCCAGTCATCACTTTAGTCCCAGAATTCATTTTAGTCCATGCAGAGATTTCCAGATTTCAATTTCTCAGAAGCTTTCTTATTTGAAGGCAAATTAAATGCCAGATGTTGTGTTCTGTGGTCCTAAATCATGTCTGGCAACATGGGTTTTCAAACATGTTTTACAGTTCTATTCTCAACACTGAACCTCAGGATCCACTGAGGTATATCTCTGTTCTGAGTATCTTCTTACAGGTTCCATGAGCTCCGAGACTCATAATCAGAGAATATGTCTTCCTACTGCTCATGAGCTATCCTGTCTTTATGTCTGGAATGTTTATTTTGTCACAGAGTGGCTAACCACTTTCTCCTTGACTGGTTTATCTACTCTTATGCTTAATTACATTCATTGGTGAAAATAATTTTGTGAAGGCTAGTATTAATACTTCTGTTTTTTTACTGATCGATTCATTCACTTACTCAATCATTTTTGAAATAATTATTGACCTTTAATAACATGCTAACTTTTCTTCCAAACATTTCAAAGTTATATACAAGAACTATTTTTCTATACATAGACCCTAAACAATGAAAAGCCCTTTAAAAATGGTATTTTATCTCAGGCCCATAGTATTGATCATAATTATTGATTCATATTATCCTCTCATCAATTTTCAGTGACAACTCCATATATATTAATTCAATAATAATTAATGATTCAATAATCAAATTACACCTAAGAAAATATGACAATGCAATAACTTAACAATTTATAATGCTTTTATATGCTCCTGTGATCAGTTTCATGCCTACCTTGGCCTCCTTTCACTTGAAGTTACTTATATTGTACATGTTGTTTTTTTTTTTTATTTCACATATAGGTTTATCAAATCCATACACACAGTTTTTTTCTATTCCTATCTACCCTGCAAAAACTATGACAAATAAATCACATTTGAACACTTTTTAAAAATTATTATAGTTTACAAAGATACTTCTGTATCATCTTTGCTTCATTTGCCATGGCTCAAAACATAGGCTCCAATGTCAGTGGGCATTATTATAAATTAATCCTTGGATACAAATGTGAGAATAAATTTTGGGTTGTAAATAAGGGTTTAATTGCTAGGCCATAAAATGTGCAAAGGTGTGACTGTTACAAGATAAGGCCAAACTTTCTTCCAAAATGATTATACTAGAATCCACATCCAAAGGTAATATATAAGACATCTTCTTGATTCACACACTGTTTATACAGAAAAAGTAATGCTTTGTCTTTTTCTTCAGATGCTTTTAGAACTAAACTAAATGGAAGAAGCAAATCAGTCTGTGGTGTCTGAATTCATTATTCTTGGGCTTTGTGATTCATGGGAACTCCAGGCCTTCTTCCTGGTGACATTTTCTTCCCTTTATTTGATCACTGTTTTAGGCAACCTCTTCATTGTGGTCATAATTATTACTGATCTCCACCTTCACTCCCCTATGTACTTCTTGTTAGCCAATCTCTCCTTCATTGATTTCTGCCTTTCTTCAGTCACAACCCCTAAAATGATCACAGACTTTCTAAAGGAAAACAAGACCATCTCCTTCGGAGGGTGTATGTGCCAAATTTTCTTTGGACACTTCTTTGGTGGGGGTGAGATGGTACTGCTTGTGTCAATGGCCTATGATCGTTATGTGGCCATCTGCAAGCCCCTCCATTACTCCAGCATCATGGACCGGCATATGTGCATTGGGTTAGTGATGACTTCATGGATCATAGGCTTTTTACATTCAATGAGCCAGCTAGCTCTGATTATAAAGCTGCCCTTCTGTGGACCCAGAGAACTGGATAGTTTTTTCTGTGATATTCCATTGGTGATCAAGCTAGCCTGCATGGACACCTCTATTCTAGAAATCTTGATAAATGCTGACAGTGGGGTGCTGGCAACCATCTGCTTCATTCTGTTGCTGATCTCTTACTCGCATATTCTGTTTACTGTCTGCCTTCACTCTACAGATGGGGCATCGAAGGCTCTATCCACTTGCACTGCCCATGTCACGGTGGTGGTGCTCTTCTTTGGGCCCTGCATCTTCATCTATCTGTGGCCAGTCAGCATCACCTGGGTGGACAAGTTTCTTGCTGTGTTTTATGCAGTCATCACACCTCTGCTGAATCCAGCCATTTACACCTTAAGAAACAAAGAGATTAAAAATGCCATGAAGAGACTGCGATGTTAGCATACGCATTTCAGCGTATATTTCAGGGTTTTACATTATGAATGTTCACTGTAAAGTTCCTAAATTAGCCACTTCTGTCCTTTTACTCTGGACTGGGAAACATTTCCCGATTCATGTAGGTTGGTGTGATTACCAAAGGTAACCCATTAGTGAATGGGTTAAAGAAGTTAATTTTCTATACCAGATAAAAGTAGAGGAACATCTCATGAAAGTAAAGTTAAAATGTCTAATTTTAGGTGAAATGACTCAATTTACTGCAATGTTCAGATGGTCAGCAAGCAATTAAATTATGTACAAAGTTCGTAAATTGTTCATTATTGCATTTCACAAAACATTCTTTTTTCCCCACAAATTTTACTGGTACATTATAGTTGTACACACTGATGGGATTTGTTGTTTCATATTCATACATGCACATAATGAATGTACCATATAAAAATATAATTTGGTCAGTGTCACTTCCAGCACTTCCCCTGTCCTTACAAACCATTCTTTAGAATTCTTCCTTCTTAGGAATTCTTTCTACTCATGCTTCAAAAAGACATACAAATTTACATTCCCTTATCTGAAATCTATGGCATGAAATATACTTCAAGTTTTGTAATTGTTTTTCAATAATAACATAGATACTTTTAAACATTTCCAATAGTGTCAGAGTTATTAGCTCCTCATATTGTGTGTGTATGTGTGTGTGTGTGTGTGTGTGTGTGTGTGTATTCTTGGATGCAACAAAGACTACAAATAAAATAGTTTTGCATCAGTGAAGGCCAGAATATTAATGAGTTAGGCCAAGTTAGACTGTGTTATGATATAGGCTTCAAAAAACAAAAGCACTTAAAATTGTCAGAGCTGCTTGAATTTCAGAAATGTGAAAACACATAATACTGGATAAAACAAGGTATGGTACCATGGGAAGAAGTATTTCATTTGAGGAGGCAGTTGGCACTTGGCCTGCCACAATGGGGAACAGGAAGGTTCTCAGCCTTGTGTAGGTCTTGAGATGTGAAGTGACCTGCACTGCCTGTTCTCTGAGCCACATTAAATAAAGTGTTAAATAAAACTTCACTGCTACATCTCTGTAGTATCTGAATTTCTCTGTTACTTTCATGAGTGAGGATCCATATATTTGCCCTACCAAAACCATCAGTTATTATCTTTACGGTATTAGTAAGATATTCTTCCAAAAGTGAATAAATAAGTATGGAGTCTCCAAAGTTTGCTTGAAAAACCTAAGCAAAAATTTTCAGGTAATCTGCTCATCATCCTCACACCCATCATAATTAATGTAAATCTCAAGATATGAAGTCAGCGATTCAGAGGAACTCTACATCACTGGTTCCCAAAATGTTTGCTGTCATGACCCATTTTGATATTAAAAATGATTGAGGACACCAAAGAATTTCTCTTTATGTAGATTACATTTATTAGTAGTTATCATTCTAGAAATTAAATGAATTAATTAAATATATATTTAGCACATTTAAAATAATCTGATAAACAAGAAATATTAACATAAATAATGTATTTTATAAAAAATAACAATATTTTCCAAAGTTTAATAAAGAATTCAGTAAGAAAATTGGATTTCTTTTACATATTTGCAAATTTATTTAGCATGTGGTTTAATAGAAGCCAAATTCTTTTATCTGCTTCTGCATTGAATGTATTGTACTATATGGCTTTTTTTTTGCCTTACAGACATATGTAATGGGATAGGAGAAGTACTATTTTGGTTTTGGTGCCAAAGCACTGATGAATATGTGAGTTTTAGCACAAAGTAAGGCATAAGCATCAAATTGTAGTAGATTATCAAAATACTCCTTGCCACCATATACAGCAAATTTTTTAAAAAGTTTAATAAGCTTATTAAACCATTTCTATAAATATTCTAACATCAGAAAACATTGCTTTTTTGTCTCTGTTGTAATTGTGGTTTTAATCCTCAATTTTCTATAACATCTTTCCTTTCTGGTGATTCTCTTTCTATTGCCATCTGAGGAAAACATTTCTAGCAGGAAGAACTCTCCCTGGATTTCCTCTTGTAAGATTTATTATTATGTTTAACTGAAAGTATCTTTATGTTTTTTTCATATTTGAAAGATTTCACAAACTATAGAATTATGGGCTGAAAGATCATTTTGATATTTTAAAATGTTTTTCTAATGTGGCGATTATGTGTCTGGCGAATAGTCATCAGTATCTTTCTATTCCTTTGAAGGTATTGTTGCTTGTTTTCTGACTGCATTAAATGTGTTCTTTTTATCTTTGATCTTCTTCCAAATGATGAATATGCCTATTATTGTTTTCTTTGTAATTAATATTTTTATAAATTCATTTTTAAGGAATAACAATTTCAATGGCATCAATGATTGATCACTGTACTCCCCCTACTGCTTGGCGGAAAAACCTATATAGTTGAGCCCCAAAGGAAAATCAAGACGTTATTATCAGGCCACCCTGTAGCCAGAAAATGCCATTGTTCCAGCGGCATAGACACTGACATGTTCAGTGTATCAGTGCATTTAAAATATATACATTTACAATTATCCTGCAAAAATAAGGACTCAAGAAGTGACACAATTATGCATCAAACCAATTATTCATTCATCCTTCACTCTACATCTTTGAAGTTATCACTACAGTCACAAGGACAAATAAGTAAAAGAACTAGTAATAAAGAAAAAAAATCCAAAGGTCAATTTCCCTGTTCCTACTTTGAGGGCTATTATGGCTTGCTAAAATAACCATAACAAAAGGGTTATGAGCTATTTGAAAAAATTGACAGAATAACAATTGATGCATTTCATTTCAAACAAAACAAAATTCAAACTTGCCCCCGCCAATGAAATGTTCCACAACAATGAGATTGGTATTACTATGTACAAACAAATAACCCAAATAAATAGTGGTTATAGAAACACTGTTGGCTTAAGCATTAGAAATTAGGTCTGAGGACTTTCTTTCTAAACTCTCCATCTTAGACTCCTAAACTAACCCCAAGATAGAATTCCTCATTATTTTTAATATTATCTGAAAAAACTGGGGTGGTTTAACATATGAAACATAAAAGAGCTAGAAGTTTCTAGGGAGCTTCCCAAAGAATCAGCCCTTTTGACACCTGGAAAGCAGGAAAAAGCACTAGGTTTCCCGGTCTAGGAAGAAATTTCACTCCCAGTTTCCTTTGTATAGTTCTATTCCTCTATTTCTATAATTATCATGGTCCGTCCTTTTTGATTTTCTCTTCAAAATATTTACTTTCTTTTCTGTCCTAACTCAGTTGCAGTGATGTCAAAGAAGCAATCTTTACTATTGGTATTTAAGCCAACCTCAAACGTTCTTCAGAATTATTGGATTTTTCTTCTTTGTCTCCAGAGAAGGCAGCCAGCTCTTCTGAAATATCATCTTGGTTCTGTCGCCCAGAGTTCAACATCTGGAAAATAGATTTCTGAGGTCAAATTCATTCAGGCAACTGTGACCCAGTTCCTGACTCTGCTGGCATCTCTACTTTCTTCCTGACTGTAGTATTTTCCTATAATATGGGTGCAGTATAAAAACCTTTCTGCACAAGTCCTATGGAAAAAGGGAAAAACAAATGGACACTAGCACCAAAGAATCAGCTGCCAAGGGAAGAACGAGGATGTTTGTTCTCTGGGGCCAGCACGAAACACTCCTGGAGTGAAGCCAACATCCACAACAAGCTCTGGCAGGTAACCTGGATTATGTCCAGGACAGTGTGCTTTGAACAGTGCTTTTCGAGTCCTTTGTCAAGAACTTAATCTCAGAATTCTCCCTTTCAGTGCATGTTAAAAGGTTCTAGTATAAATGTGAATTAGTCTCTTTATCTTAATGACCCATTCCAAGTATTCATCCACTGGAGGAGAATCATGCTCTATACCAACATCTGGGTAGGTAGACTACGTTTTCTTTTTCATCCTAGACGAAACACCCTTTCTTTCCCCAGATGTTGTCAAGAAGTGTAGGATTGAAAATCTCTAGCTTGCTTCTTTGTTTAGGAATTACTACAAATGTTTTCAGTGTTTCAGCACAGAAGTTTTTTTTTATAATTTTTTATTTGTTTTAATTAGTTACACATGACAGTACAATGATCTTGACATATCATACATTTGAATCAGATGGGATATAATTTCTCATTTTTCTGAGTGTACAGCTTGCAGAATCACATTGGTCATGCAGTCGCATAAATACACACAGCATTAATAAAGTCTATTGTTTGAAGAGTTTGTTTTCTACGTAGGAAAGGCAGTTTCAAGTTCCAGGGTCCTCTATATTGTCTGAATAGCAACCCCAGCAAGAACTATGATCCTGATGACCTGTCAACAGAGACAAGCAGACCACAACTTGTGAAAGCTAAAAAGAGATTCGACAATGTATGTTTAGGTTCTTGAAAATTTTATTATTTTATCCCCAGAGTCCCAAATATCTTTTTGGACTTTTCTTGGCTAAAGTCCCAAAATATGAACCCAGCATCTGGGCATACAGAGATTCTTATTATTACCACAGATGAGATGGCTGTATCTCAGATAATTTGTTTCCATATCACATTATGGAACTTTCTTGCTCAGAGGTCATCTGAATACAAAGTGTTTATTCAGTTGACCAGTGAGAGCCCCCACCAGAGGGATGGATGCTATCTAGATTCCATGGGAAGGAGTGAGCTACAGTTTCACTGATTGCAGTTCAGATTGAGAAGGATATTCTTCTCTGCTGAGATGGCTGGCTGACTTCACCAGTCAACCCAAGTGCTTGTGTACTGCTGAGCTGACAAGTGACTTCATGAAATGTCAATGTTATCAACAGTCTGAAATAGGCCCTCACTGAAAGGGTGAGACAAAGGCTTGCAGCTTGAATTTGCCAGACATTGGTGCAATTATAATACTGAGTCACTTATTAAAAGCTAAGTGGTTTCTGTCCTGTATAAAAGGGCAGAATTTGATCATCAGTTCCCCATTGGAAGAGTAGATCAATTTCCTGGAACAGTTGGAAACATCAGCTAGAATATGTCCTTCATTAGCTTTATCATATGACCTGGGGTTAGGACACTTGAATTATCTATGTCATTGCTTCTTTGTCAGCTTAGTTTGGATACTGTGTATGGGGACTATCCTTTTCTTTGGGAGAGAAAAATCATCCACTTTAATTATGTTTCCAAACTATGGACTGAGTGTGCTGGGACTCAGGCAGGTATTTCCTTTTTTCCTTTGGAATTTTTCCTTCTATCTCTAGTTTTGCCTGAACTTGCTTTCTTTTGAGAATATGGTGGTACTGTTTGGAATTCACACACAGGGGATCTTCTTCAAGCATCTCTGCTGTAGGTAGGATTCTCTGGGTAGCAGACACAGAGCCAGCTCCAGGTACCATCATGACCATTCCTCCTGAATTGACCACATTGCCTGGTACAGGTAGTATAATAGTGGCAGTCCCTTGTCCACTGCTGGTTGTGTTGCTTTTGGCTCCTAACTGAAAATCTGTGTTTCTGCCAAGCTGGCTTCTGGGATGGTTATTATGGCTTTCTGGAGAATCGTTCCATCTACATTAACTGACTGATAGACAATGGTTTGCCCTTCCACAGTCTGTGCCACTTGCTTCCCCTGGAAAGAAATCTGCTGCTGTATCTGAGTCTGGCCCGCAATGACGTCTGTTTGGGACTGCTGAATAATGATCTGCTGGGTCTGGCCCTGGTGGCCCTGGACCTGCACAGTCTGCCCACCCTGGCTCTGGATCTGTCCAGGTGGAACCAACTCTATCTGTTTCAAACCCTGTGTCCCAGACATAGGTACTTGAATGATGGTTTGCCCTTGTCCACTGGGAAGAGCCTGGACCATGATAGGATGGGTAGTTGATATGATTAACTGGCCTCCACTGACTCTTAATATTTGGCCCTGGACCTGTGGCTATATCTGTCCAGCCTGTACAACAATCTGCTCTGTTGAACTACTGCTATTTGCAATATACTTCTCCATGGCCCCTCACAGATGGAATCCTATCCATGGTGAGCTTCACTCTGGAGAGCTCAGAAGACTGTGTATGAGATGGTGCACTTCATGCCTTGCTCCCTTGCTTCACTGTCAGCACTGACTGGTTCCAGTATCAGACCCTGAAATCCAACAAAGGCTCCAGTGCCGCTGCTACCACCTCACAAAATCATAATTACCTCTCTTGTTGTTCACTGTTTTACCTGAATCTGAGTTGTGCCTTTTATCAGTTCTTCAAACATTGCTTCCTATTCTCTTTGTTTCATTCTTGCATTTATTTATACACCTTAGAGCTTTTCATGTTATTCCAATCAACTAACTCTGATATTTTTATTCTTTAGTATTTCTGTACTATTGTTTGTATAATTTATTTTGATCAGTCTTTTGGTCCACTGATTTTTTCCTATTCTCACAGGCTTAAATATTCATAATTCACATTTTTCTGTTCTAAAATATCATTTAGTTGTTATGTAGATATCTTCTATTGAACTTTGTCATCTTTTTATGTTTTTCAGATTTTTTTTTTGTACCAGGGATTGAACACAGGGGCTCTTAACCATTGAGCCACATCCTCAACTCTGGCCTGTGTCCTGCACTGTCTGTAATTTTTGAGTTTCCCTCTGTGTGAAGTGAGCTGGCTGAGAAATATGGTGAAAAATCATAGGGTACAGAAAGTAATTTTCAAAAAGCGAGGGCAGGACGACTCTGCAATCTTAGGGGTCCTGCCTCCACCCTGGAGGGAGAGAGAGAGAGAAGAGCCCATGTTTGCTTTATTTATACAAGGGGGCTTCAAAAGATTTCAATGGAATGTTCTTTTGCCAAATAAGGTAGGAGATGGGCTGTCCACCCCCAATGGGTAACACCCAAGTCCAGAGTTACAGAGCAGCCTCTCTAACCAAGGGGAGACTTATGCTTTGCATAATCCATTAAGTGTGAGAAGCCACAAAGTGACTTGCAATGCCAGACCAAAATCTCCTTGGCTCCAAGGCTCAGTAGAGGTTATTCAAATAGCTCAGGGGTGCCCCCACACCAACCCTTTTTATGTATTTTATTTTGAGCTGGAGTCTCTCTAGGTTGTTTAGGGCCTCACGAAGTTGCTGAGGCTGGCTTTGAACTTGTGATCCTCCTGCCTGAGCCTCTCCAGCCACTGGGATTACAGGCATGCACCACCATGCCTGGGTTTTTTCAGCTTTTTAATGTTCCCTTAAAATGTGTAAAATTTACTTCAAATTTTGACTCTGTTAACTTTAACAACTGAGCCATCACTGGGCTTCTGTTCACTAGCTTCCTCTTAATTTTAGAGCAACAAATCTCTGCTTCTTCCCATACTCACAGTTATTTTATGTAACTTAGACACTTTGTAAAAGAGAATTATAGAATAGATCTGAGTTGCTGTACACAACAGAAACTTCTGTTTTAGTAAGAGCCATAGAAGGCTTAGATCTGATTCTTTCGATCTGTGCAACACTAAACAGATTTGAGTCTGTGTTGGGATTTCATGAGACTCAGGACACTTCTGGTTTATATCTGCTTCTTAGATATGTTCCTTTCAGGCTTTGATTATGACTCTGATGGTTATCTATTGTGTCCACATGATGATTTCATAGGAATCAGTTTGGCTCTTTAGAAATATTTCTCTTAGAACGTTAGCTTTCTTTCTCCACAGCTCTGCAAACAGGGCAAATTCATCAGAAATAATTTTGGATCAGGGATATCCACAACTTAGAATTCTCAAAAAGTTTAGAAGTGAATTTGACTCAGTTTTCTAGTCATAAAACAAAATAAAAATAAATTTAATACATTTCACGGATAACACATATTCCAAGTATTCACATTAACCCTTGTCTTGAGCAAGTGAAGAGTTAGTGATACATGATGTCAGTGTACAAAAATTCAACTCACTCTTGTTGATTAGAATTTGGACAAAGTAGTTGTTAAGTAATAATACCAGACATGATGTTTTCTGAGTTAATTTTTGTATGTGAGTGACCGATTTCAATTTTTCCCATCTAGATATTCATTCATTGAAGAGATTGTCCTTCCCCATCTGTTTTCTTTGTCAAATATTAGTTGACCATACATGCTTGGGTTTATTTATGATCTCTCAATATTTTCCACTAGTCCATGTGTGATTTCATGCCAGTACCACATGTTTTTTTTATTACTACTGCTTTATAATTTGAAATTGGAATGCATAATATCTCTTTTTAGTTTTTTCAGGAGTCTTTTGTGCTTCCATGCATATTTTAGAATTGTTTTTTTTCTTTGTCTTGAAAAATGCCAATGGGGTTTTGTTTGAGATGTCATTGAATCTGTAGATGCTTTAGGTATATGAACATTTTTACAGTATTAATTCTTACAAACTATGAACATAGACTATCTTTCTGTTTACTCATATTGCCTTCAATTTCTTGCATCCATTTTAAATAGTTTTCAATATACATTTTGTTTTTTACTTCCTTGGTTTAATTTATCCCAAAATAATTATTTTTGATGCTATTTCATTTGGGGTTGCTTTCTTGATTTATTTTTCAGATACATCATATTAGTGTATAAAAATGCAACTCACTCTTGTTGAGTTGATTAATTTTTTGTATACAAAAAAAAATGCTAGAAAAAGACTGGGAAAATTTTTCTTGATATTGGTCAGAATGAAGGAATTTTTTGAATATGACACTCAAAGCACAGGCAACAAAAGCAAAAGTAGGTAGGAGTATACCAAATTAAAAAGCTTTCCCTCAACTAAGAAAAAAAAGAAAGGAAAACCTACAGAATAGAAAAAAATATTTTAAAATCATTGTCTGATAAGAAATTAGTATCCAAGATATACAGTGAACTCACATAAATCAATGGCCAAAAACAGCCTAATTACACAATGAATGAAAGAATAGAATGGATATTTTTCCAAAGAAGACATAAAGATTGCTAATAGCTATATTAAAAGGTGCTCAGTATATTAATCACCAGT
This sequence comes from Marmota flaviventris, assembly GCF_047511675.1. Classification (NCBI taxonomy): domain Eukaryota; kingdom Metazoa; phylum Chordata; class Mammalia; order Rodentia; family Sciuridae; genus Marmota; species Marmota flaviventris. Next base: position 81,795,377 of record NC_092499.1, on the reverse strand, counting down.
GATATGTAAATAAAAGCCATAGCAAAATATCAGCACACAATTGAGATAAAACTCTTGGTTGTTACCTCAAGGAAAATGAAATGCTTCTAAGCTGTGGGTAGGAATGTAAATTGGTACAGTCCCTACAGAAAGCACTATGAGTATTCCTCAAAAATTAGCAAATATAAAAATGTAGAGATACTACCCTGCATTCTATCAGATCATAATGGAATGAAATTAGAAATCATTGATAAAATAAAAAAATAAAAGCTCTTCCAACACTTGGAGACAAAATAATATGCCACTGAATGAAAAAATGGGTTGCAAAAGACATCAAGGAGGAGATTAAAAAATTCTTAGAGGTAAATGACAATACTGATACAATGTATCAAAATATCTGGGACACTATGAAGGTAGTTCTAAGAGGAAAGCTTCTTGCATGGAGTTCATTCCTTAAAAGAAGAAAAAGTCAACAAATAAATGACCTAACATTACAACTCAAAGCCCTAGAAAAAGAGCAAATCAACACCAACAGCAATAGAAGACAGAAAATAATTAAAGTCAGAGCTGAAATTAATGCAATTGAAACAACAAAAAAAATTGAAAAAATTGACAAAACAAAGGGTTGGTTCTTTTAAAAAATAATAAAAATTTATAAACCCTTAGCCATGCTAATGAAGAGAAGGAGCAAGAAAACTCAAATTACTCACATATATGATAAAAAGGAAATATCATGACAGACACTACAGAAATACAGAAGATAATTAGAAATTATTTTGAAAACTTGTACTCCAATAAAATAAAAAATATTGAAGGCATCAACAAATTTCTAGAGTCATATAATTTGCCCAAATTGAATCAGGATGATATACACAATTTAAACAGATCCATTTTGAGCAATGAAATAGAAGACACCATCAGAAGCCTACCAACCAAGAAAAGCCCAGGGCCAGATGGATACACAGCCGAGTTCTACAAGACCTTTAAAGAAGAACTAATACCAATAATCTTCAATTTATTTCAGGAAATAGAAAAAGAAGGAGCACTTCCAAATTCATTTTAAGGGCCAATATCACCCTGATTTCAAAACCAGGCAAAGTTACATAAAGAAAAGAAAACTTCAGACCAATATCTCTAAGGAACATAGATGCAAAAGTTCTCAGTAAAATTCTGGCAAATCAAATACAAAAACTTATCAAAAAGATAGTGTCCCACAATCAAGTAGGGTTCATCCCAGGGATGCAAGGTAGGTTTAATTTACAATAAATGTAATTCATCACATCAATAGACTTAAAGATAAGTATCATATGATCATCTCAATAGATGAAGAAAAAGCATTCTACAAAATACAGCACTCCTTCATGTTCAAAACACTAGGAAAAGTAGGGATAACAGGAACATATTGCAAATTCATAAAAGATATCTATGCTAAGCCCCAGGCCAACATCATTCTAAATGGAGAAATATTGAAGGCATTCCCTCTAAAAACTGGAAGAAGACAGGGATGCCTGTATTCACCACATCTATTTAACAGTTCTTGAAACACTGGCCAGAGCAATTAGACAGATGAAAGAAATTAAAGGGATAGGGATAGGAGAAGTAGAACTCAAATTAGCACTATTTGCTGATGATAGGATTCTATACCTAGATTCCCAAAAATTTCACCAGAAAACTTCTAGAACTAGTAAGTGAATGTAGCAAAGAAGCAGAATATAAAATCAACACCCACAAATCAAAGACATTTCTGTATATCAGTGACAAATCCTCTGAAAGGGAAATAAGGAAAACTATCTCATTTACAGTAGCAACAAAAAAACAAAAATAAAATACTTGGGAATCAACTTAATGAGAGAGGTGAGAGACCTCTACAACGAAAACTATAGAACACTAAAGAAAGACATTAAAGAAGACCTTAAAAGATGGAAAGATCTACTTTGCTCTTCGATTGGCAAAACTAATATTATCAAAATGACCATACTACCAAAAGCACTATACAGGTTTAATGCAATTCCAATCAAAATCCCAATGATATTCCTCATAGGAATAGAAAAAGCAGCCATGAAATACATCTGGAAAAAATGACACCCAGACTAGCTAAAGCAATCCTTAGAAAGAAGAGTGAAGCAGATGGTATTACTATATCAGATCTTAAAATATACTACAGAGAAATAGTAACAAAAACAGCATAGTATTGGCAATAAAATAGACTGATAGACCAATGGTACAGAATAGAGGACACAGAGAAAAATCCACACAACTATCGTTATCTTATATTAGACAAAGGTGCCAAAAACGTACACTGGAGAAAATATAGCTTCTTCAACAAATGGTGCTGGGAAAACTGGAAGTTCACATGCAACAAAATGAAATAAAACCCCTATCTCTCACAATGCACAAAAGACAACTCAAAGTGGATCAAGGACCTAGGAATTAAACCAGAGATCCTGTGCCTAATTGAAGAAAAAGTAGGCCCAAATCTCTACTATGTCAGATTAGGCCCTGGTTTCCTTAATAAGACTCCAATAACACAAGAAATAAAAATTAAAAAAACAATAAATGGGATGGGTTCAAACTGAAAAGCTTCTTCTCAGCAGAAGAAACAATCAGTGAGGTGAAAAGAGAGCCTACATTTTGGGAGCAAATTTTTAGCACATGCACATCAGATACAGCACTAATCTCTAGGATATAAATAACTCAAAAATCTTAACACTAAAGAAACAAATAACCCAGTCAATAAATGGGCCAAGGAACTGAACAGATACTTCTCAGAATAGGATTTACAATTGACTAACAAATATATGAAAAATAGTTTATCATTTCTAGCAATTAGAGAAATGCAAATCAAAATACTCTAATATTTCATTTCACTCCATTCAGAATGACAGCTATTAAGAATACAAACAACAATAAGTGTTGGTGAGGATGTTGGGGAAAAGACGCACTCATACATTTCTGGTGCAAAAATTGGTGTAGCCAATCTGGAAAGCAGTATGGAGAATCCTTGGAAAAGTGGGAATGGAACCACCATTTGACCCTGCTATATCTTGGTCAGTACCCAAAGACTTAAAAAAACAGCATACTACAGGGACACAGCCATATCAATGTTTATAGCAGCACAATTCACAATAGCTAAACTGTGGAAGCAACCTAGATGTCTTTCAGTAGATGAATGGATCGATAAAATATATATATATATACATTTCATATATATATACACATATATATATATGAAATAAAATCATATGAAATATGATTCAGCAAAAAATGAGAATAAAATCATGGCATTTGCAGGTAAAAGGATGGAGCTTTAGAATATAATGGTAAGTGAAGTTAGCCAATCTGAAAAAAACAAATGTAAATGTTTTCTCTGATTTAAGGATGCTGATTCATAATGGAGTTGGGTGTGGGGCATGGGAGGATTAGATGAACTTTAGATAGGGCAAAGGAGATGGAGGGGAAGGGGGGACAGAAAGGTAGGAAAGAACGTGGAATGAGATGGACATCATTACCCTAAGTACATATATGAAGACATGAATGGTGCGACTCTACTTTGTGTAAAACCAGAGATATGACAAATTGTGCTCTATATGTGTAATATGAATTGTAATACATTCTGCTGACATATATAACAAATTAATATTAAAAATATAAATAAAAAAGAATATAAAAATTCTTAAAACTGCAAAAGCTATGTTAAAAATTCAAATTAAATAAAACTTGAAGGTTGAAAATATAAAATAAAAGTAATATTTTATTTACTGGCACAAAAATCATTGGATCAACATCCATATGATATTTACAGACTATTTGTTGATTGATTCATAGATATTAAGTCACAATTTTGAAAATTATAAGTGACTTACAAGTAAATTTCACTAGCGTAGGCCAAGAGCAGGAGACTTGAGTTAATTCTAAATGAAAGAAGCAAGAATGAGAGGAGAGGCCATAGGCCTAATCCATGAAACACTGGGTCTGTGAGCTCTCCCTATCACTTCTCCTTCATCTGTCAGTTCCCCCTAGTACACACCCCATCCCTCATTTCCTTTTTTACCTGATCCACACTGTTCTTTATCCCTCCAAGTTTTAAACACTTACATTTCATGTACCTTTTGACTTTCAACGTTTAAACTTAATAATTCATATCCTGGTTTAAATCAAAGTAGAGTTGTATATTTCATAATTTCTTCAACCATCAGAGTCCATTACCTCTAAGTTAATAAATTAGAGTGTAGGTAGACTGATTTTTTGAGGCCATATTTTCAGCAGATTCTAAGGCTATAGTCTGCAATTTTTCATAGACTTTTTTTCATCAGTTTTCTATAAAAGAATCTTAGGAATATAACTTAGTTTCAAATAACATGTTAAATGGAGATTTGATGAGCTACATCAACGAAACCTCATAATCAATAATCTATTCTGAATATTCTAAAGTAGCAAACTTAGAAAAATATTTAATTCTAAAAAATACGTCTTTTGCCATGAAGAATATGAAGAATTTTTCAGTAAAAACCATAAGGTAATGAACAGAAAATTAAACATGGAGTGTTTTAAAAAATAAATGTAATGTATCTTTTTATAAGAAAGTCTTTCAATCTATAAATAGAAGACTACATCAATATCTATTGTGATTCTACAACTAGAATACTCTGGTCTGAGTTTTGTAAAGTTTTCAAGTTCTTTTATGGACTACTAGAAACAGAAAGGCACCCAAAAATGTTGACTGTGTATATTAGAAAATCTTAAATTATTAAAAAACTACTCCACAAATGAGAAATTAAATATTTGATCACACAAATCACTATTTACTTTGGAAAAAACAATCCAAGATTTTCTGACTTCTGAATTTAGAATAATTGACATATTTAGCCTAGTAGGATGGTATGTAGGTATGTATAACACTCTGAATATCTGTTAGATATCCTCAAATTATGCATAACTGCATAAGTGTTCATATTACAGTGGTTTGAAGATATAGTAACTTGTGTTCACATGAGTTTTTTAGGAGATTTTCCTCATACCCCGGAGCTGACTAATCAGTCTCTTCATTGCCTGCTTCATGTCTTTGTTCCTCATTGTGTAAATGGCAGGATTCAGGATGGGGGTGATCAGAAAGTCCAAAATGGCAAGAAACTTATCCACTGGCACTGTGGGAAATGGCCACATATAAACAAAGATACATGGTCCAAAAAACAAAACCACCACAGAGATGTGAGCTGAAAGGGTAGAGAGGGCCTTGGACAAACCACCTGAAGGGCGTTTCCATACAGTGAACAGGATGAAGATATAGGAGATAATCAGCAGGAAGAAGGTGCCTGTGGAAATGAACCCACTGTTGGCAGTCACCATGAACTCCATTCTGTAGGTGTCTGAGCAGGCCAGTTTGATAAACCGGGGAAGATCACAGTAAAAACTATCTATCTCATTAGGACCACAGAAAGGCAAATGGACAACAAAGGCTAACTGAGCCACTGAGTGAATGATACCAATAAGCCAAGCACCAGACAGAAGCAAACAGCACATCCGTGGACTCATGATGGTCAGGTAGTGGAGGGGCTTGCAGATGGCCACATATCTGTCCAAGGCCATGGCTACCAGGAGCACCATCTCAGATCCACCCAGGATATGAAGGACAAAAATCTGGATGACACACCCCTGGAATGATATGGTATTGTGTCCAGAGTAGAGGTCAAAAATCATTTTGGGAACCGTTAAGGTAGAAAGACATAAATCAATAAATGAGAGGTTTCCTAAAAGGAAGTACATGGGGGAATGTAAATGAGTATCACAGGTCACTGTAATCACAACGAGGGTGTTTCCCAGAACAATGGTGAGATACAACACTGTAGAGAAGGTGAGGAAGAAATGCTGTACTGGTCTGTAGTTAGAAAGTCCCAGGAATATAAATTCAGACACTGGAGAATAATTTGTTTTATTCATTGGTTTCCTTTATGTTATCTGAAAAGAACAAAGAAAATAGCTCTTCTATGAAAAACTATACATTCCAGGGTATATATCAGGCTCTACATCACATTCTGAAATAAACCAGACCCTGACTTTTTATAATGTTTGGTCTAGTTGTGAAGCAAGGCATTAAATAAGTAACAAAGTACTTGGGTACATTTAATGCTATATGTTATTTGGAGAAAATAACTCAGGGTTAGAGAACTTTTAAAGCTCATAGCAGTGGCATCTGCTTTGGAAGTGTTTGTACTAAGATCTAAGGATTGGTAGGGTTAAATAAGAGAGGGAGAGGAACAAAGATGATCTATCCAGGGGAAATAACATGGGAAATACTGTGAAGCCTAAAGAAACAGAACAATTTGGAATAAATAATAACTAGTAAGGATCTGATAGAAGTAGAATCCTATTAATGAACCACATTAAATAGGTCTAGAAAGGATGATTTGTCAGTAAGTGTTGCTGATGGAACTTACCACACTTGGAAGACAAAAAAACATGACTTACTTTAAAAGAATAACTGAAATGTGTTTGAATGATATTTCAATCAATTTTTAAAAAACATAAGAATCTATAGATTTTAAGATATTTGTATGAGAAAATTGTGTCAGGAAAGATCTTTCTAAGCATAGACTCACATAATTTATAGAGAAAAAAGTGACACTTTCATATTAAAAAAATGTGTGTGGGGGGAAATCCCATAAAATGAAAGGAATCAGTGGAACAAATGAAGGGGATTGATGGGGAGGGAGGAGGGACAGGAAGGAGGAGAAGAACAGTAGAATGAAATTGACCAAATTGTGCTATGTATGTATATGAATACACCACAGTGAGTTCCATCTTTATGTATATCTGTAAAGCACAAATAAAAATAAAAGAAAGACCAGTAAAGAAGGGGGAACAGGAGGAGCAAGGCAGGGAGGAAAAGATGAAGCATTGGGGACTGGTTAGAAAGAAAACACTGAACTCTATGATGTAGAATATGATGGATAAAAATAATGTGTTCCAATTTTTAAAAATAATCAACTTACACAAGAGAATAAAAACATTTAAAAATTAACTCTAGGACATTGAAAAAATCATAAGCAACCATATCTGGAGTTATATTAATTAGTTTGAACTATATGAAATTGTGAAAAAAATATATCTATATTTCCAAATATCAGTTTCCAAGGGTTCCATTTAAATTATTGACTTGGTTTTCTCTTGCAACATTTGCTTATAAGATTTGTTTCTGAGTATTCTAAGTTACTTTCCCTTTTAAAAGTAGAAAGTAAGTCACTCTCCCTTTTTCTCAGCAAAGTGGACACAGGACTATCTATTGGTTTTTATGACACTGCTGAAGAAATCACTTGATAACAAATAGAAAATAAAATATGTAAACAGATATACACAAAACAATATTTTCCATGTACTTTTTGTGTGATGATAGATAGAATTCCTAAGTACCATAGCTGATTAAAAGCTGAGTTGTCTAGAAATAATGAGCACACTGGTTATTTAACAAGTTTATATATTCAAAAGGCAATTTCCAGGTCCATTTTTGCACTTGACTTTAGATTTACCGTCAATGAAAGTATAGGGTATTGCTGCTGGAAGACCAAGTGTTTCAACATGGGTCTGCTCCATGGGGGTGCCTGACAGTGGGTACAGTATTATATAGGTTGAATCACTACAAGGGAATTCAAATTTTTCTTGTACTCATTCTGCTTAAAGTAAAAGACTCTATTTGGTTCCATTCTAGCTTTAATGAGTTTCTAATTTCTAAGAAGTGGAGAATCGTGAATCCCTATTCCACACCTAAACTGAGTATTCTGGGTTCTCCCTTGTCTAACCACTACCTGCTCTACTCCAGGCCCCAAACTGCTGGTAATATCATGGTGTCATTCCTTCCTGTGACATCTTCTCGGAAAGAGGGGAGCATGAGCTGGTGGGAGACCATGAGCACATTAGAGTCAAGAATGATTTGGGGGCAGCCAGGTCACACAGGACTGTACATCCTGAATGTTATGAACATGGAGCAAGTACTGTAGCCAAAAGTATGATGCCAGGAAGCCTTGATACAAGGGAACTAGGTGGAAATTTTTATGGAAAATAACTTGGATTAAAAAAAGAGCAGGAATGAATGAGAGAGGATGGAATTATCACCAAGGAGAATGGTAACAGGTGTAATTTGCAAAAAGCTCCAGTTGCTTTTACATTTTGACCATGGTATGTATGTGTTTTAAAAGATGCATATTCTACAAAGCAACATGTACAATTAGTATCATCAGAACCATGGAAGATGATGAAATAAATATTCTGCAAACATCTCAATTTAAAAAGGGGCCAAAGACCTTAACAGACATAAAGATGTACAGATATAAAGATGGCAATATGCTAATGAAAAGATGTTTTGCATCATATATCATCAGAGAAATGCAAATTGAAACAATGACACACTACTGGTACTCATCTAATAGAACAGGCAAAATTCAGAGCAGTAACAATGCCAAATACTGGTAAGCACACATGAAACAGAAACTCTCATTCATTGCTTATGGGAATAGAAAAAAATGCTACAACCACCTTGAAAATGATTTTGCTATTACAAAATTAAATGTATATTTACTATATGATATAGCAATCATGCACCCAAATGAACTGAATAAGCAATAAATATTTATAACAGGCTTTTTGTAACTGTCATAACTTGGAGGTGATCCATGCATCCTGTAGTATGTGAATAGATAAACTATGGTACATCCAGACAATGAAATATTATTCTGCAACCAGAAAGAATTGAGCTATCAAGCCAGGAAGAAACATGGAAGAATCTTAAGTGAATATTACTAATTGAAAGAAAGAACAATTTTAAAAAGAGCAAATTTTATGTTCCATGTATATGACATTCTGGAAAAGAAAACAACTACAATGATAGTAAAAGGACCAGTAGTTTCCAGGGTTCAGAGAGAGGGAGGGGCCACAGGTGTATAGATAATTTTTAGGACAGTAGAACTATTCTGTATAATTCATATCATCATGCTCTAAAAAGCATTCTTTTTTAAAAAAACAAAGAAAACAGTAAAAAGAAATTATCAATATTTTTGTGAGTAATGGAAAATGCATGATGTTATTGCATACTTCTACTTTTCATTACTTTCTAAAATTCAGAATTTTTAAATTTAATATCAATTGTTATCAATCAATATAATTCAATTAGAGAAAAATAAGCAATATCTTCATCAAGTAGGAATATGAGTCACTTATGCAGAATATATGTAAATGTATTAACTACAAATTGGGGAGTTCCAATTACACAGAAAAATTAAAAAATAAAGACCACAAGTAACCCATAATTATAAAAATATAAGAACAACTGAATTTACTTAAATATATTGAACTCTACCAATTGTTAAGAAAATACAACTTCTTTAAAGTTTTGATTTGCTTTCCCTAACAGATTTGCAGAGAGAGAGAGAGAGAGAGAGAGAGAGAGAGAGAGAGAGAGAGAGAGACAGAGAGATATTAAATTCAGTGAGTTTGAAAGAGTCCTTATAATTGAAATTCTTATGTATAATAAGTGGGAGTGAGAATTAAATTTGATAGAATTTAAAATATTTAAATTAAGTCATAACAAAAATATATAATGTTCCTAATACTGAACAAAGGTTAAACTTGTGGAGGATATATCATAAGCAAAGAAAATGCCATAGCTTACTTGCATAGGGCTGATATATATGTTCACATATTCATTGAACTGCCATTTCACTAGTAATAAGAAATAATTATAAAGAAACAAAACAAATCAATTAGATTTTAAAATCAAATTAGAATTCATGTTTGCATTGAATATAGCACTTTTATTAAAAACTATGGTTATAGATCAACATAACAGAATTAAAATTAAAAAAAATTGCAGCACAGATTCAATGGCATGATTCAGTATTGTGTACACATAAAAATACACATAAAAAGAACAAATGCGTAATTTGTAAGAATGACTAATGTAGCAAAAAGTGATAATATATGACTTCAATTTCCTAAAAGCCTTAATTTTGTATTTTAGGTGACCTTTAAAATGAATTAACTTGTTAATAAAACACGGATTTTTCAAAATACAGAAGTGGAGATTCAAATTACATAGCATGTTAAATAAAGAAATAAAACACAGACATTTAAAAAATTAAATAAAGCATATTGAGGTGAACAATTATTCTTTCTTTAAAAATTAATATTAGCAGTAAAGCAAAAGTTATCAGGGAGGAGTCTACCTGGGATCTCATCATTATATTTTAGTAGTATCTTTTCTGGAGATACATACATTGATTTACACATTTCTTGATGGATTAAGGTGGAGTTGATAAGATCAACTCATGAATGGATAAAGAAAATGTGAAAAATAAAAAAATGCACTACCTACCTACCATTGAGCCATAGAAAAGTATAAAATCCCATCATTAGCAATAATACATATAAAACTGGAAATCATTTTTTTCTAGTGAAATAAAGCAGGCAGAGAATGACAATGGGACTGCATTATCTCACTTATACATGGGATCTAAAGATGTTGCTTTCACAGATAGACTGGAATGGTGGTTATCAAAAGTCAGAGGGGTACTGGGAAGAGAAAGTGCTAGAGGTCCTACCGTGCTATGCACAGGAAGGTGGCTATAGACAAGAACATATGTACATTTCAAAACTGGAAATTAAAGATTTTCAATGCATTTACCATAAAACATGATGAATGAGGAGATAGTTATGTCCAACTTAAACATGTCACAACATATGCATGTATTAAAACATTACATGGTACTCATTAATACGTATAATTTGTGTGTGGGGTATGGGGATGGAACTCAGGGGCTCTTGACCACTGAGCCACATCCCCAGCCCTATTTTGTATTTTATTTAGAGACAGTATTTCACTTGAGTTGTTTAGTGCCTCACCATTGCTGAGGCTGGCTTTGAACTCGTCACCCTCCTATGTCATCTTCCTGAACCGCTGAGATTGCAGGCATACACCACTGCGTCTGGCTAATATGTATAATTTTATGTATCAGTTAAAAAACAAAATGTTTTCAAGAATGATGGAGGTGATTAAAATGAAGATAAAGGAGGGAAATGGCAAAAAAAATGTTTTTGGAAAAAGAGTCCATAGAAGCAGCATAAGCACTTGAGGAATGAAAATGGGAGAAGGCAGTCTCTCTGAGTCACCTGATCAATTACCATCCAGCTGAGTCTTCTTCCAGGGCTTACTCTTTCACAGAAGCTCACATTTTTTTTTTTTTTGTACTAGAATTGAAACTAGGGGAACTTAACCACTGAGCCACATCCCCAACCCATTTTTTTTTTATTTTGAGACAAAGTCCTGCTAGGTTTCTTAGGGCCTCTCTCTATTGCTCAAGCTGCCCTTGAATTTGCAGTCCTCCTGCCTCCAGCCCTAAGTGGCTAGGATTTACAGGTGTGTGCCACCTGCACAACATGCTTTGGTTTTGCAGACTGTTTCTCATCTATAAATTCATTCATCACCTTTGCAATGACAGTTTCCTCTCTCTTCACAGCTTGAATATACCTATTCCATCATGCTCTCAGGCCACTCTGTGCAAGTATCCATCTTAAGGTGTTGACACTTCATGATTAGCATTTGCTTTGTCCTGTTTGTTGGTCTTGCCACATCTCTAAGGACAGAGACAGCATTTTATTCACAAATTACACCCATAATATGTGCTCCATAAATATTCATTGGTACACAGGCACATGGATGAGTGGATGACTGATCTTATAATAATATCAGATAGATATAATCATGTCTTGGCACATAACGTTTTCCTCTATGCTTGGATAGTCTCCATAGAATGGCAAAGTACAATTTCAACCAAAAAGCTGTTTTAAAAATCTGGCAGGATGAATTAATTTCCTATAATCTGCTTGTCACTGTGTCCTAAGTCAAGAAATTGAATGCAGTAAATTTAAGGGAGATTCATCCAAAGGATAATCTAAACCCAAAATTGACATTTGAAATACAGATAGGTTTATTTTTTTAAAAAATAATTTCTATTGGAAAAAAATCAATAAGGGAGATTTCAGCTGACACCAATCATATTCCACAGAACAATATGCAGTAGGGATAGACTTGACAAGAGTGGAAGTCTATGCAGTTCTGTAGAAACCCACTCTTCTGAAAAGGCTGTCCTTGGGGAACTCTGTTCTCTGTGATTGAAAGGTTGGGATGCATAGTAGTGGCTGCACGTCTGAACACGGATGCTGTCATATCCTCTAGGCACCTCTGTGTTCAAGTGAAATCCTTCCTATTCTTTATTGACTAAATATTTCTTTCACAAAATTGTTATGCATTCAATTTTTCTTTAGAAAATGGATTCCCTTATATTTCAGATTGCTCCTTTATTTCTATTTTTCCATTCATCTTTGAATTTAATCAGTTCATAGAAGTTCCCAGATCTCACATCCTAAGGCATCTTTCACTGCAGCTCAAAGCTACTTGACTTCCAATAAGCTTTGAATCCCATTAAATGAAAGTGGAAGCTAAATCAGGAGCAGAAGTGCTATGAATGTGGTTCACAATGGGTGAGTAGTCACCCAGTCATTATCAACAAACTATTTTCATTAATTTAAAAAAAAATTATTACTTATTTTTTAGTTGTAGTTGGACACAAAACCTTTACTTCACGTGTTTATTTTTGTATGTGGTGCTGAGGATCGAACCCAGGGTCTCACATGTGCGAGGTGAGCACTCTACCACTGAGCCACAACCCCAGCCCCTATTTTCATTAATTTTTAACATTTCTATATCCTGAACCATGGGTTTATATTTCATGTCCTCCTATTGATACTTGCAATTATCTCAGTGAGAACTTCTCTTATAATTTATTTATATTATTGAGGGTTTCTCCATGCAAAATTTGCTTTCCCGATTTCAAAATGAAACAGAAAGTGTATATAAAATTGTCAGTATCCAGATATTTTATACCATTCATCAACTTTTTATACTAATCTTGGATAATTCAAAATGATAAAAATGCTTATGAAGGTATATACAAACTTTTATCTTGCTCTAGTTCCTTAGATGAGTCCTACCTTTAATATTGCTCACTTATTTTTCAATAAAAAGTCAGAAATTATTGAAAGAAAAACATTTTCCAACTCTGTACTCCCCTTTGAATTTATAAAAGTATCTTTAGCGTACTACATTAATTAGTGTTCATGACAGCTTTCCATTTGAATCAGTCTCTTGGAAAATTGTGTGTTTCTTTAGTGTTGTTTTAAAAATCCTCTCCTTATGTTCCTCCCTTTCCCCGAATTAAACATTATAGAATGTGTTCTTAGAAATTTTATCTGACAAATATTTTGTATATTTTAGAATTCCTTATAAGACTCCTTTCAAATACATTTCCTGTCACTATGAAGTTGATGATCTACCAAGTAATACACAAAGATACTGTTCATACCCTTGCAGAAATGTTGGAAGTATGAAATAAGCAAATGTTTGTCAGTATCTTAAATGTATGCCCAAAGAAAATAATCAGTCTGTGAAAAGACAATAAATTTATATGTTGCCTTATATTTTTCTTTAAAATACTTAATCTTGTCTATAAAGATTTTGAGATCCACCAGACAAGGTTGTACACCTTCTACAAACCAACTTCTCTGTAAAAGCATATGTATTTTTGTAATAATTTTGTACCCTCTGATCCATGAACTTCAAATGACTTTCTCTACATTGAATAATGAAGCTTCTGAAGCACTGAAGTATAATTAACACATCTAAAAAATATATTCATATCAAATGAGATTCTACCCTTTTACATTTTTATTTCCAAAAGTAGTATTGCTAATTTGATGAGGCTGATAGAATACTATTCCTTTACTACTCCTATACCTGCTCATCCAGCAAGCACGAGACCTGGATTCTCTGCAGTAGTCATGCTTAGTTTTTCCTGCAGTTTTATGGACAACATATATGAAACCTGGAGTAAAGGCTAAAGTGCTTCATGAAATCCCTTAAACAAACATGAGTGACCAACTCACCTGACCAAACAGTATGGACAATGAAAGGGGAAAACAAACAAACAAACAAACAACAACAACAAAAAAAAAACAGCTCTAAACTTAATGAGCTTTGAAAAACTTAAAAGAACTGTCTAAAGGAAGGCTTGGTAAACAACTATCCAAATCTTTTTAGTCCCTTTTATAAGATGTTATGATCCAGAAACAAAAAATATTTCCATGGATCAGGGGTATTGTAGACTTATGGAATAGCCCAGGAAGACTGAAAAGTTCTAACCTACTCTTGTGAAAAGTTAGCTCTCAAGAACTGATCAACAAATGTTTGCTGAATTGGAAGAAAGATAAATTCTTTTAATTCTGGCATTTTAGCAAAATACCAACTCTAATTTTATTTTACTCACTTACGTGAACAGAAAAATGAAGGTTATTAAGAAGCACTATCTTCAGATATTGTGTAGAGGTTAAAAAATTCTTTCCTTGTGATATCTAGTACTTATTATTGGGACGTAACAAGAGTAAATTAAACCTCTACAGCGCTAACACTTGACTCTCGGTTACCTAATAGCCCTCGGTCCATTCATCTTGGGAATTCTGCCTTGGAATCCCTATGGCCTGAAGCAAGAAGGAATATTATAAGTTTGATACATGATAATAATAAAGAATAATGAAAAAAAAAAACATGGAATGAATCATAACTGAGAAATTCCTTCAGGAAGAGTCTATATTCCTAAGCATTAGAATGTCTATAAGTTACATAGCTTTAAAGCTAATATCAATGGGTAGGTAGTAGCCATTATTAGTACATTAAATAAGCACAGTTTATGTCATTGTTTTAGCATATAAATAGGTATTCACAAGTTCATGTAGCTTTTAAATTTCATAATCAATATGAGGAATATGTCATTTAACAAGGTTCTGAGGTAATAGAACAACATTCTTTTGACCTAATTCATCACAATGGGAAATTGTAACACATTGTTCATTTAAGGTTGGTATCAGGACAGTCACTAGAACTCACATGAACCTGGAATTCTGCCCTGATGCCAGACCTGCTGAAAGCCTATAATGCTGCTCAGAAAACAAGCCTAAATGAATACAAAAATCTAGTCCCACATACCTTATTATGGGCATTCAAAGCTTGATCATAGTTCTTTTTAGGCATGGATTGGTTAGCTGAAATAAAATTCTACCCTGAATATTGTTAAAGTAATTTCGATAATTAATTTCCTGTTTATAAAATATTAGGCCAAAACTTTCATAAAGACTAATATAATAAGTTGAAAAGTGGTTGAGAAGTTTTGGGGGTTAATTTTAGAAATCCAGCAGACAGAAAATATAAAGTTTTAAAAATCTTGCTTATCCAAAATTAATGAACAAATGTAAAAATTACAATAGAAATTAGTGCCTTAAAATGATTTACATCTGTCTAAAAATAAACAAGTAAGTAAATTGTGACAAATGATAAAATGTGTACATATATTAACTTTGAAGAAATAATTATCATGGTAAAAGAGTAAGTTTTCTGTCATTGGAAAAAATTGAAACAACAATATATAACCACTGATAGAACTGGCATAGTACAGAGAATTTCCAAAGGCATTTCATAGGAAAGAGTTTTTACTCATTAATATAACTTCTACTTTTGAAATCTAATCTGGAATATACATTACATGGTAAAATAGTGATCAGAAAAAAAATGTACCCATTATCCATCAGTTTTGAGCTACAAAGTACATTTTAACATTGATTCAAGTATCATTTTAATTATAAAATTATCATTTAATACAAATTGCAAATAATATCTATTATTTTAATTGTAAAATTAAGCTTATTTAGCAGTTTTATAATCCACCAATTTACTGAGAAAAGAAACATGAAAGAAGTGAAAACCTAGTCAATAAACCAATTCTTCCATTTCCATATCATTAAACAAAATTTTGGGTTGAAACAATTACTTGGAATTATATTGCACAAGCAACCTTAACCATAATAGTCAATGCATGCTGTGCATTTTCATATGGAAAATATCCAAAGGATGATTACAACCAAAGTGATTGATAACCAGTTCTGTGTGAAAGTGTACAGTACAATTGTATACTTTTAGTCATTAATTGGTTATTGACTAACTTGTGTTTGTAACTTGACAAGTAAAAATGTTTTGAATTATTGGTTTTAGAAGTTTACTCTCTATGGAGAATAAAACTATGATTCATGATTTGAGGTCTTCACAGTTTTGCCTGTTCCAAATTCTGTTGCCTATCAAACTGAAAAATGATGTCTGAAATTTGTGTCATAAAAGTGGCTTTTGTAGAATAAGATTATGGCATTTGCAGGGAAATGGATGGCATTAGAGAAGATTATGTTAAGTGAAGTTAGCCAATCTCCCAAAAAAACAAATGGCGAATGTTTTCTCTGATATAAGTGAGGTGACTCAAAGTGGGGTAGGGAGGGAGAGCATGGGAGGAAAATTACCTCTAGATAGGGAATAGGGGTGGGAGGGAAAGAAGAGGGAGAAGGGGAATAGCTAGGATGGTGAAGAAGACGGTCATCATTATACAAAATACATGTATGAAGATGTGAATTTGGTGTCAACATACATTACATACAGAGATATGATAAATGGTGGTACAAAAGTGTATTAAGAGTTTTATGCAATAAAGAGAGAGAGAGAGCTCATGTATAATGGCATAATTTGGCGTGAACATACTTTATATACAGAGTTACGAAAAATTGTGCTGTGAATGGATAATTATGAATGTAATGTACTCCTCTATTGTCATGTAAGTAAGAAATAAATAAAAAATGAAAAAAGTGTCTTTTGTATGCTCTTATGCACAAATTGCTAAACTAAGATGGAAATGTTACTTTAAAATATTTCTAAATATCTGTTGTGGTTTTAATCTAGAAGCTCCCCCAAAGGTCCATGTGTTGAAGGCTTGGTTCCTTCCCCATGCATTAATGTTCAGAGGTAGGATTTTGAAAAGGGATCAGATCATGAAAACTCTAAAATAACGGATGGACAAATCCATCAATGGATTCTTAGGATAGTAGAATATTAAGAAGTAGTGGTCGATAGATGCAGAAAAAGCATTCAACAAAGTACAGAATCCCTTTATGTTCAAAACTCTAGAAAAACTAGGGATAACAGGAACATACCTCAATATTGTAAAAGCTATCTATGCTAAGCCTCAGGCTAGCATCATTGAAAATTGAAGGCATTCCCTCTAAAATCTAGAACAAGACAGGGATGCCCTCTCTCACCACTTCTGTTCAACATACTTCTCGAAACACTGGCCAGAGCAATTAGACAGACGAAAGAAATTAAAGGCATAAAAATAGGAAAAGAAGAACTTAAATTATCACTATTTGCAGGTGACATGATTCTATACCTAGCAGACCCAAAAGGGTCTACAAAGAAACTATTAGAGCTAATAAATGAATTCAGCAAAGTGGCAGGATATAAAATCAACATGCATAAATCAAAGGCATTCCTGTATATCAGCGACAAATCCTCTGAAATGGAAATGAGGACAACCACTCCATTCACAATATCCTCAAAAAAAATAAAATACTTGGGAAACAACCTAACAAAAGTGGTGAAAGACTTATACAATGAAAACTTCAGAACCCTAAAGAGAGAAATAGAAGAGGATCTTAGAAGATGGAAAAATATACCCTGTTCATGGATAGGCAGAACTAACATCATCAAAATGGCGATATTACCAAAAGTTCTCTATAGGTTTAATGCAATGCCAATCAAAATCCCAATGGCATTTCTTGTAGAAATAGAGAAAGCAATCATGAAATTCATATGGAAAAATAAAAGACCCAGAATAGCAAAAACAATGCTAAGCAGGAAGTGTGAATCAGGCGGTATAGCGATACCCGACTTCAAACTATACTACAGAGCAATAGTAACAAAAACAGCATGGTACTGGTACCAAAACAGGCGGGTGGACCAATGGTATAGAATAGAGGACACAGAAACCAATCCACAATATTACAACTATCTTATATTTGATAAAGGGGCTAAAAGCGTGCAATGGAGGAAAGATAGCATCTTCAACAAATGGTGCTGGGAAAACTGGAAATCCATATGCAACAAAATGAAACTGAATCCCTTTCTCTTGCCATGCACAAAAGTTAACTCAAAATGGATCAAGCAGCTTGATATCAAATCAGAGACACGGCGTCTGATAGAAGAAAAAGTTGGCTACGATCTACATACTGTGGGGTCGGGCTCCAAATTCCTCAATAGGACACCCATAGCACAAGAGTTAATAACTAGAATCAACGAATGGGACTTACTCAAACTAAAAATTTTTTTCTCAGCAAAAGAAACAATAAGAGAGGTAAATAGGGAGCCTACATCCTGGGAACAAATCTTTACTCCTCACACTTCAGATAGTGCCCTAATATACAGATTATACAAAGAACTCAAAAAATTAAACAATAAGAAAACAAATAACCAAATCAGCAAATGGGCCAAGGACCTGAACAGACACTTCTCAGAGGAGGACATACAATCAATCAACAAGTACATGAAAAAATGCTCACCATCTCTAGCAGTCAGAGAAATGCAAATCAAAACCACCCTAAGATACCATCTCACTCCAGTAAGATTGGCAGCCATTATGAAGTCAAACAACAAGTGCTGGCGAGGATGTGGGCAAAAGGGTACTCTTGTACATTGCTGGTGGGACTGCAAATTGGTGCGGCCAATTTGGAAAGCAGTATGGAGATTTCTTGGAAAGCTGGGAATGGAACCACCATTTGACCCAGCTAATCCCCTTCTTGGACTATTCCCTAAAGACCTTAAAAGAGCGTGCTATAGGGACACTGCTACAACAATGTTCATAGTGGCACAATTCACAATAGCAAGACTGCGGAACCAACATAGATGTCCTTCAATAGGCAAATGGATAAAAAAATGTGGCATTTATACACAATGGAGTATTACTCTGCATTAAAAAATGACAAAATCATAGACTTTGCAGGGAAATGGATGGCATTAGAGCAGATTATGCTAAGTGAAGCTAGCCAATCCCTAAAAAACAAATGCCAAATGTCTTCTTTGATATAAGGAGAGTAAATAAGATCAGAGTAGGGAAGAAGAGCATGAGAAGAAGATTAACATTAAACAGGGATGAGAGGTGGGAGGGAAAGGGATAGAGATGGGAAATTGCATGGAAATGGAAGGAGACCCTCAGTGTTATACAAAATTACATACAAGAGGAAGTGAGGGGAAAGGGAAAAAAACAAGGGAGAGAAATGAATTACAGTATATGGGGTAGAGAGAGAAGAGGGGAGGGGAGGGGAGGGGGGATAGTAGAGGATAGGAAGGGCAGCAGAATACAACAGACACTAGTATGGCAATATATAAATCAGTGGATGTGTAACAGATGTGATTCTGCAATCTATATGAGGGGTAAAAATGGGAGTTCATAACCCACTTTAATCAAAATGTGAAATATGATATATCAAGAACTATGTAATGTTTTGAACAACCAACAATAAAAATTATAAAAAAAGAAAATGATTAAAAAAAAAGAAAAAAAAAGAAGTAGTGGTAAACTATGGAAAATGGAATCTAACTGAAGGGAGTGGGTCCTTGGGGACATGCCCTTGGAGACTCTACCTTGTCCCCAGCCCATTCCTCTCCTTCTGCTTCCCAGCTTTCCTGGCAGTACCCTCCCTGCCATGATACTCTTACTCATCTCATATCCAAAGCAGTGGAGTCACCGACCTTAGGATTTTAGACTGAAACTCCTGACAGAGCCAAAACAGATCTTTCCTCCATTAAATTGATTTTCTCAGTGTCAGAATGACAAAAGTTTGACTAACATATTTATTGATTATTTCATAATAACACACACAGCAAAAGAATTTCAAAATGTTAAAAGAATATTTAACTTCCTTCTTCTTTTCCACCTTTTTAGAAGCAATAGCTGTTGAATATTTCCTTTTGCATCTAAGGAAAATTCTCCATGTATATGTAGGACATCCATTTTTTTTAAACACAAATGTATTACTCTCTTGTTCTATGGTGAAATTTTTAAAAGAAATTTTTCTAAGATCAAAGCCTTGTTAACTTGTGAATGTAGAGAAGTGTGACAATGAACTCTGAGATTCTTTAAAATCATAACAAGAAAAATGAAGAATATTTAAAAAGGGATATTAGGTTCCTGGAAGATGGCGGCGAGGGGAGTGCATTGCCCCCGTGTGCCGTGTCACGGTGTGGGAGAATGACGAGTCAGGACAGCTAAAGGCTATCTTGTTAGGAATTTCCAGCAATAGTGGGGTGCTCCAGAACCTGGAGGAAGGATTTCCATCGCACGAGGATGGGCTACAGGGACTCAAACGTGAGAGATTTGTCGCACGGAGGGTAACACTGCTTATTCATCAAATCGCCCCGCGGCTAGAGTCTGCAGCACGCGCTGGGAAACGAGGAGATAGCGACGCAGGGATACAGCGCTGCAGTTTCTGCCAGCCGTGCAAGCACCGTACTCAGTGCTGAATTCTGGGTTCGAGACGGGGGAAGGAAGCGGTCCAATTTGGTTCTCCACACTGGTCAGACCACAGAGGAGGCCAGCGGCCACCATCTTGGAGAGCTGACGTCACCATCCCTGTTTTCGACTGACCGCAGCTCATTCACCCATAGAACAGGTAATTTCAGGCTGCCATTCGCCTGCGGCTTGCAGACAAATTACTCAGGCTCAGTGCTAAATAACCCGCGGAAACTACTTCTTGGAGCCTGATCTTATCAGAGCATAAACCGAGCACGGAGCGGCCAAATTCCAGCTCCCGGAACTGCTCTGGCCCAGGGCTAAGGAGCCCGCAGAAACTGCTTCTCAGTCCGGGTCCTGCTGAGTACTATGGAGGTAAATACCAACCAAGCCTTTGTGGGCAGTGGCAACAGGACTGAGACGGGGCCTGTGAGGGCCAGTCAGGACTCACCCATTGCTTTGGTCACCCGGCAAAGGGAACGAAATGCTGCCATTCACATAGGATACCAACATGGCAGAGATCTGATGTCATCAGAAAGCGGCGGAGGAGAGAACTTCATCAATACCAGCGGCGACAGAAACAGTTGGTCTCCTGGTAGGGAGGGTGAGTCACAGACACCCAAGTCTCTCTCTCTTTGTCGTCGAGCCAGAGGGGAGGAGCTGGGCCGCCACCCGCGCCCGGAGCAGGCCCAGTGGCTCGCCGGTGTGGTGGTCGCGTGACCCCAATTGGAGAGGGGGTGGAGCGGAGCCGCCACCCGCGCCTGCAAGGTGGGCAGACCTGCGACCCAGTGGTGCGCGGGCGTGGTAGGAGAGGCAGGGCAGAGTTGCCGCCCACGCCTGCAAGGTAAGCAGACCTGCAACAGACTGGCGGGTCAGGCCCAGCGGCCTGCCAGCGTGGTACACATGTCACCCCAACTGGAGTAGGGGCAGAGCAGAGCCTTCGCCCGTGCCCGGATCAGGCCCCGCCGGTGTGGTGGTCACGTGACCCCAATTGGAGTGGGGGCGGAGCGGAACCGCCACCCGTGCCCTAAGGGTGGGTAGACCTGCGACCAACCTGCAGATCAGGCCCAGCGGTCCGTGAGCGTGGTAGGAGGGGCAGGGCAGAGCTGACGCCCACGCCTGCAAGGTAGGCAGACCTGCGACAGACCGGCGGATCAGGCGCAGCAGCCTGCCAGCGTGGTACACATGTCACCCAAATTGGAGTAGGGGCAGAGCAGAGCCGCCGCCCGTGCCCGAAAGGTGGGCAGACCTGCGACCGACCAGCGGGACAGGCCCAGTGGCCTGCAGGTGTGACAGACATGTCACCCCATTTGGAGTAGGGGCAGAGCAGAGCCGCCGCCTGTGCCCGCAAGGTAGGCAGACCTGCGACCGACCGGTGGAACAGGCCCAGTGGCCGGCCGGGGTGGCAGGCACGTCACCCCAATTGGAGTAGGAGCAGAGCAGAGCCTCCGCCCGCGCCTGGAACAGGCCCAGAGGTCCGCGGGTGTGGTAGACAAGTCACACCAATTGGAGGGGGGGCAGAGCAGAGCCGCCGCCCACGCCTGCAGGGTAGGCAGACCTGCAACTGACAGGGAGATCAGGCCCAGTGGCCTGCTGGCGTGGTACACTCGTCACCCCAATTGGAGTAGGGGCAGAGTAGAGCCACTGCCCGCGCCCGGAACAGGCCCAGTGAACTGCCGGTGTGGTAGGCACGACACCCCAATTGAAGTAAGGGCAGAGGAGAGGCGCCGCCCGCGCCTGCAAGGTAGGCAGACCTGCGACCGACTGGCAGAACAGGCCCAGGGGTCCGCAAGCGTGGTAGACACCTCACATCAATTGGAGGAGGGGCGGAGCAGAGCCGCCGCCCGACCTTGCAAGGGAAACTTTTCAACTATACAAGAGCAATATAAATATATAGGGGAAAAAACATTTAAAAAACACAACAGTTTCACCAATCAGAAAGAAACGCAAGCAGTATGAAAAGACAAGGAAAGAAAGGACCACAAGCAATGCAGGTCAACTCATCTTTAGAAGAGGTAACAGCTGCAGCAGATGGAATGTCAGATAAAGAATTCAGGATATACATGCTTCAGATGATCTGGAGTCTCAAGGAAGACATTAGACAGCAAAATCAGATAATGAAAGATCACTTCGACAATGAATTACGCAAACAAATCCAGGAAGCAAAGGATCAACTATACAGGGAGATAGAGGTTATTAAAAAACAAACAAACAGAAGTCCTAGAAATGCAGGAAGCAATAAACCAACTTAAAAACTCAATGGAGAATACTACCAGCAGAGTAGAACACTTAGAAGATAGAACATCAGACAATGAAGACAAAGTATTTCAACTTGAAAAGAACATAGACAGCTCAGCAAGACTGTTAAGAAACCATGAGCAGAACATCCAAGAAATATGGGATAACATTAAGAGACCAAACTTAAGAGTCATTGGGATACAGGAAGGTATAGAACTCCAAACTAAAGGAATGAGCAATCTATTCAATGAAATAATAGGAGAAAACTTCCCAGACTTGAAGAATGAGACAGAATCCCAAATCCTAGAAGCCTACAGGACGCCGAATGTGCAAAATCATAAGAGATCCACACCTAGACACATTATAATGAAGATGCCCAACATACAGAATAAGGAGAGAATTTTAAATCTACAAGAGAAAGGAAGCAGATTGCATTTAGGGGTAAGCCAATCAGGATAACAGCTGATCTTTCAACACAGACTCTGAAAGCTAGAAGATCCTGGAATAACATATTTCAAACACTGAAAAAAATGGGTTCCAACCAAGAATTGTGTATCCAGCGAAATTAAGCTTCAGGATGGAAGATGAAATTAAAACCTTCCACGATAAACAAAAGTTAAAAGAATTTGCAGCTAGAAAACCATCTCTTCAAAACATCCTCGGCAAAACATTACAGGAAGAGGAAATAGAAAATAACAATGAAAACCAACAGTGGGAGGTAGGACAATAAAGGGGGGGGGGGGGGAATAATCAAAGAGGAAAACAAACCATGTTTAGTAACAGAAATAAACAAATATGGCTGGAAGAACAACCCATATCTCAATAATAACCCTAAATGTTAATGGCTTAAACTCACCAATTAAGAGACACAGGCTAGTAGAATGGATCACAAAACAAGACCCAACAATATGCTGCCTACAGGAGACACATTTGATAGGAAGAGACATACATAGGCTGAAGGTGAAAGGTTGGGAAAAATCATATCACTCATATGGACTTCGGAAACAAGCAGGAGTGTCCATACTCATACCAAATAAAATAGATTTCAAGCCAAAGTTAATCAAAAGGGATAAAGAGGGACACTACATACTGCTTAAGGGAACCATACACCAACAAGACATAACAATCATAAATATATATGCCCCAAACAATGGTGCAGCTATGTTCGTCAAACAAACTCTTCTCAAGTTCAAGAGTCTAATAGACCACCATACAATAATCATGGGAGACTTCAACACACCTCTCTCGCCACTGGACAGATCTTCCAAACAAAAGTTGAATAAGGAAACTATAGAACTCAATAACACAATTAATAACCTAGAATTAATTGACATATATAGAATATACCACCCAATATCAAGCAGTTACACTTTTTTCTCAGCAGCACATGGATCCTTCTCAAAAATAGATCATATATTATGTCACAGGGCAACTCTTAGACAATATAAAGGAGTAGAGATAATACCATGCATCTTATCTGATCATAATGGAATGAAACTGAAAATCAACGATAAAAGAAGGAAGGAAAAAGCATACATCACTTGGAGAATGAACAATAGGTTACTGAATGATCAATGGGTTATAGAAGACATCAAGGAGGAAATTAAAAAATTCTTAGAGATAAATGAAAACACAGACACAACATATCGGAATCTATGGGACACATTGAAAGCATTTCTAAGAGGAAAATTCATTGCTTGGAGTTCATTCCTTAAAAAAAGATTTAAACCAACAAATAAATGATCTCATACTTCATCTCAAAATCCTAGAAAAAGAAGAGCAAAACAACAGCAAAAGAAGTAGAAGGCAAGAAATAATTAAAATCAGAGCTGAAATTAATGAAATCGAAACAAAAGAAACAATTGAAAAAATTGACAAAACTAAAAGTTGGTTCTTTGAAAAAATAAACAAAATCGACAGACCCTTAGCCATGCTAGCAAAGAGAAGAAGAGAGAGAACTCAAATTACTAGCATACGGGATAAAAAAGGCAACATCACAACAGACACTTCAGAAATACAGAAGATAATCAAAAATTATTTTGAATCCTTATACTCCAATAAATTAGAAGATAGTGAAGGCATAGATAAATTTCTTAAGTCATATGATCTGCCCAGATTGAGTCAGGAAGATATAGACAACCTAAACAGACCAATATCAATTGAGGAAATAGAAGAAACCATCAAAAGACTACCAACCAAGAAAAGCCCAGGACCAGATGGGTATACAGCAGAGTTTTACAAAACCTTTAAAGAGGAACTAATACCAATACTTTTCAAGCTACTTCAGGAAATAGAAAAAGAGGGAGAACTTCCAAATTCATTCTACGAGGCCAACATCACCCTGATACCTAAACCAGACAAAGACACTTCAAAGAAAGAAAACTACAGACCAATATCTCTAATGAACCTAGATGCAAAAATCCTCAATAAAATTCTGGCGAATCAGATACAAAAATATATCAAAAAATTGTGCACCATGATAAAGTAGGATTCATCCCTGGGATGCAAGGCTGGTTCAATATAAGGAAATCAATAAATGTCATTCACCACATCAGTAGACTTAAAAATAAGAACCATATGATCATCTCGATAGATGCGGAAAACGCATTCGACAAAGTACAGAATCCCTTTATGTTCAAAACTCTAGAAAAACTAGGGATAACAGGAACATACCTCAATATTGTAAAAGCAATCTATGCTAAACCTCAGGCTAGCATCATTCTGCATGGAGAAAAATTGAAGGCATTCCGTCTAAAATCTGGAACAAGACAGGGATGCCCTCTCTGTCCACTTCTGTTCAACATAGTTCTCGAAACACTGGCCAGAGCAATTAGACAGATGAAAGAAATTAAAGGCATAAAAATAGGAAAAGAAGAACTTAAATTATCACTATTTGCAGGTGACATGATTCTATACCTAGCAGACCCAAAAGGGTCTACAAAGAAACTATTAGAGCTAATAAATGAATTCAGCAAAGTGGCAGGATATAAAATCAACACGCATAAATCAAAGGCATTACTATATATCAGCGACAAATCCTCTGAAATGGAAATGAGGACAACCAGTCCATTCACAATATCTTAAAAAAAAAATAAAATACTTGGGAATCAACCTAACAAAAGAGGTGAAAGACTTATACAATGAAAACTTCAGAACCCTAAAGAGAGAAATAGAAGAAGATCTTAGAAGATGGAAAAATATACCCTGTTCATGGATAGGCAGAACTAACATCATCAAAATGGCGATATTACCAAAAGTTCTCTATAGGTTTAATGCAATGCCAATCAAAATCCCAATGGCATTTCTTGTAGAAATAGAGAAAGCAATCATGAAATTCTTATGGAAAAATAAAAGACCCAGAATAGCAAAAACAATGCTAAGCAGGTAGTGTGAATCAGGCAGTATAGCGATACCAGACTTCAAACTATACTACAGAGCAATAGTAACAAAAACAGCATGGTACTGGTACCAAAACAGGCGGGTGGACCAATGGTATAGAATAGAGGACACAGAAACCAATCCACAATATTACAACTATCTTATATTTGATAAAGGGGCTAAAAGCATGCAATGGAGGAAGGATAGCATCTTCAACAAATGGTGCTGGGAAAACTGGAAATCCATATGCAACAAAATGAAACTGAATCCCTTTCTCTCGCCATGCACAGAAGTTAATTCAAAATGGATCAAAGAGCTTGATATCAAATCAGAGATACGCCATCTGATAGAAGAAAAAGTTGGCTACGATCTACATACTGTGGGGTCGGGCTCCAAATTCCTCAATAGGACACCCATAGCACAAAAGTTAATAACTAGAATCAACAAATGGGACTTACTCAAACTAAAAAGTTTTTTCTCAGCAAAAGAAACAGTAAGAGAGGTAAATAGGGAGCCTACATCCTGGGAACAAATCTTTACTCCTCACACTTCAGATAGAGCCCTAATATCCAGAGTATACAAAGAACTCAAAAAATTAGACAATAAGATAACAAACAACCTAATCAACAAATGGGCCAAGGACCTGAAGAGATACTTCTCAGAGGAGGACATACAGTCAATTCATAAGTACATGAAAAAATGCTCACCATCTCTAGCAGTCAGAGAAATGCAAATCAAAACCACCCTAAGATACCATCTCACTCCAGTAAGATTGGCAGCCATTAGGAAGTCAAACAACAACAAGTGCTGGCGAGGATGTGGGAAAAAGGGTACACTTGTACATTGCTGGTGGGACTGCAAATTGGTGCAGCCAATTTGGAAAGCAGTATGGAGATTTCTTGGATAGCTGGGAATGGATCCACCATTTGACCCAGCTATTCCCCTTCTCGGTCTATTCCCTAAAGACCTAAAAAGAGCATGCTACAGGGACACTGCTACATCAATGTTCATAGTGGCACAATTCACAATAGCAAGACTGCGGACCCAACCTAGATGCCCTCCAATAGACGAATGGATAAAAAAAATGTGGCATTTATACACAATGGAGTATTACTCTGCATTAAAAAATGACAAAATCATAGACTTTGCAGGGAAATGGATGGCATTAGAGCAGATTATGCTAAGTGAAGCTAGCCAATCCCTAAAAAACAAATGCCAAATGTCTTCTTTGATATAAGGAGAGTAACTAAGAACAGAGTAGGGACGAAGAGCAGGAGAAGAAGATTAACATTAAACAGGGATGAGAGGTGGGAGGGAAAGGGAGAGAGAAGGGAAATTGCATGGAAATGGAAGGAGACCCTCAGGGTTATACAAAAGTACATACAAGAGGAAGTGAGGGGAAAGGGAAAAATAATACAAGGGGGAGAAATGAATGACAGTAGAGGGGGTAGAGAGAGAAGAGAGGAGGGGAGGGGAGGGATGATAGTGGAGGATAGGAAAGGCAGAAGAATACAACAGACACTAGTATGGCAATATGAAAATCAATGGATGTGTAACTGATGTGATTCTGCAATCTGTATATGGGGTAAAAATGGGAATTCATAACCCTCTTGAATCAAAGTGTGAAATATGATATATCAAGAAATATGTAATGTTTTGAACAACCAACAATAAAAAATTAAAAAAAAAATAAAAAGGGATATTAAACAGCAATAATTTGTGATTTTTTTGTATAAATTTGTTTTTCCTTGTGACACGTGTTTGAATGGCCTTCAAATCTGAGTGAAACCTGTGGTATGAGTATGAGCAAGTTTTAAATGTAAAAATTGTACAGAGGAAATATGAATGTCCAGGAAAACCACATTCTAAGTTGATATGCAGCAATAGAAATAGAGGGCACAGAGAAGTTACTAAACATCCAGTTGTAAAGTTTGAAAGTCAGGAATATGAATTATGGAGGAAGGCAGAAATAAAGTTGCAGGCTGAGGACATATTTTAGTGGCAGAGCACTTACCTAGCATGTGCAACTTCATGGGTTTGATCCCCACCACTGCAAAATTACATAGATAAGTAAATGCACCATATCTTCCCACAAATCTTTCAGACATCTATTTTTCTCCCAAAATGTGGACTCTGGCCTCACTGGGTGGGTGATCTTCTCACATATCAGGAATGTTTTGACATTGCAGAGACACTGGATTTACTTAAAAGTTGGTTTGTTCATGTTGTTTTGTTCTAAGATAATGGGATTGCATAATTTTAAAAAACAATTTCTGGAGTCATTTTTGAGTTTCAAGTCAGTTTCTTGAAACTGATCAGATTTATTTTGCATTTTAAATTGGTTTAAAAGTATAAAATAATTTTGAAATTTCTTCTGTGCATATGTTTTTTTCATCTTAAAATAAAATACTGTGAAATTGCATTTTATTTATTTTTTATCATCACATTTTCCTCAAATAAATTATCTTCAGTTTATTTGTTGATTTTTATATAAATCTAGTGGTTAACTGGTTTGTATTAATTAACAATTAATTAATTATTTTTTTAATGCTGGGGATTGACCTTAGGTGTGCTCTACCATTGAGCTACAACCCCAGCTCTTTTTCATTTTTTATTTTGTGACAGGGTCTCTCTAAGTTTCCAAAGCTGGCCTTGAATGTGCAATCCTGTAGTCACAGCCTCCCATTGTGCTGGGATTAGAGGCCTGGGCCACCCTGCAGAGCTTAATTAGTATTTATTTTTATGTATTATTTTCTGACATTTTGCTTTGTTATATTGTATTGTTCATTACCTAAATGGTAAAGCTAGAAAGTAAGTATAATATTTTATTTATTCTTAATTGTGTTTGAAATGTTTAAGAGTGATTAATTTTTCTCTAACAATTTTTTAGCTACAATGTAAAGGTTCTGATGACTATATTATCATTATTATTATTATCGCTACTTGACATTTTTCTTTTTAGTTATAGATGGACACAAGATCTTTGTTTATTTTTATGTGGTGCTGAGGATCAAACCCAGTGCCCCACCCATGCAAGGCAGGCACTCTACCACTGAGCCCCAGCCTCAGCCCCTCTACTTGACATTTTAAATTGCATTTTATTTGAACTAAAAGTTGCAAATTAATATTTTCTTTGTATTATACATTCCAATTATCACCTCTCTTATCAATTACAATTTAAAACATTTTTGTAATTGCTCTGGAATTAAGAATTCACATTTTTAATTAATTTGCTTTTTCAAACAGCATTATACCATTTCATATTTCATATGACATTTTCATTATAATAGAATATTCCCAGTTCCTCTCTTATGTCTCTTGTGACACCGTTATCATTCATTCTTCTATCTATATCTTTAATATGTTTCATTTTCTAATCAGTGAAGAATGAGGAAGACCTTAATTTAACCCTTATTCCATCTCCAAAGCTCTCCATTCCTTTATGTACATCCATTTTTTGATATATATATAATTTTCTTTCTGCCTGAAGAACTTCTACCATTTGTTTCAGGGTGGGTTTTGCTGGTGGTGGAGTTCCTCTGGTTTTTGTTTGTGGAAAATATTTTATCTACACCTTGATTTATCTACACTTTTAATATACCTGGATATAAAATTCTAGATTGATTAATTTTTCTGTTTGAATCCATTAAATATTTCAATCTATTCTTTCCTTGCTTGCATGCTTTCTATAAAGAAACCCAGTGCAATTTTTATTCTGTTCTTTTATAAGTATTTCTTCTTCCTCATTCTGATTTCTTTCAAGACTTTCTGTCTTTGGATGTCTCCAGTTTGTATGTCTTGTGTCTACATGTAGTTTTTTGTTTGTTTGTTTGTTTCTCTTATTATATATTTAACATACTTGGTGTTCTCTAGAATCACTGGAACTTTTTTTGGGTGCTTTCATGGCATTCAGATACTTCTCACCCATTTTTTCTTCAGTTATTTCCTAGACTTTTTTTTTTCTCTTTTTCTTCTCTCTTTGGTATTACTTATATCATTTCATATTGTCTCACCAATTTCTAGCTGTTTTTTCTAACTTTTTTTTCATTCTTTTTCTATTTGCATTTGTGTTTGAGAAACTTCAAATTCATGGCTTCTTTCCATGACTGTATCAAAACCAAATTTCTCTAATATTTTTATGTTATTTTTCTCTCATGTCTTGGGCTTCCTTAAGCATTTCTCCTTAGAATCTGTGACCTTCAATCTGTTGTTATGTACTGAATTTCTCTCAGTATGATAGTAAATTGTAGGAGGAAGGGTTCATTACAGTTTAGAAACCTAAAACAATGACAAGCAAAATAAACCTAGAACAGAGGAAAATAGATATTTAAATAAATATTATAGAAATCAACAAAGTTGAAAACAGAAAAACTCAACAACAGCAAAAAAGGTAGCTTATTTTGAAAGATCAAGAAAATTAATAAACCTTTGATAACAATAAAAGAAAATGGAGGGAGGGAGGGAAAGAGAAAGAGAGAGAGAGAGAGAGAGAGACACAAATTATCATGGAATTATTTAAAGGATAATGAAGAAGTATTATGAACAACTTTAAAATCACATCTTTAATTCTTTAGATAAAATGGATCAATTCCTTGAAAGGTGAAAATTATAAAAAAAAAATTTGAAAAAATAAATAATATGAATTGACCTACACATAATAAAGAGATTATATAAACAATAATTTTTCAAAGAAATACAGTTGGTCCAATGGGTTTCATTGGTGAGTTCTACCAAATATTATGGAAAAATGATACCATTTTTCTAAAATTTATTTTAAAAAATAGAATTGTGTGGGCTCTCTCTCATTCAGGGAGGCGGTCCTCAGAACAGGGTAGAGGAGAGTGTGGCTATGGAGTCCCTAATGAAGACATCCGGAGACCAAAGGAAGCAGTTCTGATTTTATTGTGTACTTACCATGTATATATACTCAGGCAGTAGCTAAGCAGATTACAGGAGCCACCAATGCAATTTCTGGCCAACTGTCCCTGCAGCGACAAATCGAGAAGCTGGAGCTGTCAGTGGAGCAAGCACAGGGACTGCAACACTTGGCCTCACGCCCAGGGCTGTGCCTACTGGGTAAACGGTTTGCCAATCACGTGTCTAGCATGAGAGGGGTGGCCTGCCACTCAGATGCCCTTCATGTATGCTATGTATGCAGTACTCTATGCACTTGTCCCCACATAGAAGCTAGACTAGAAACCTTTTAATTCATTTTATGAAGGCTGTATTATCCTTATGTCAAAGCATTTATGTAAACACTACAAGAAATGAAAAAAAAGACCAACATCTCTTCTGAACATAAATGCAAAAAAGTTTAAACAAAATATTAACCAATCACACATTATAATGTATTAAAAATTATAGCCATAGTATGTTTATTGTAGCCATGCAAGGCTCAGTAAAATTAGTCAGTAAAACCATCACAAGAGACTAAAAAAGAAAAGTCAGATGATTACATCAATCGATGCAGGAAAAGACATTGTATATTTTGTGGCAAAATACACTCCCCCAGTCATGATAAAACTTCTCAGCAAACTAGAGATAGAGGAGAATTTCCTATATTTGATAAAGAACATGTGAAAAACCAATATTAAAATCACATTTAATAATGAGGAAAAACTGTACGTTTTCCCTAGTCTTAAAATGATATTTAGGTTTATAATCCATTTTAAATTAATTATATACTCAATGACTTTGATTATTAGTTACTAGCTCCAGGAAGAACCCAAGTTATAAAATAAATATTCATAAATCCACACTGTCACAAATGATTGACTTAATTAATCAGTGGATCAAATTAATTATTAATCACAAATTAATTATTAAAAATTAATTCCTCTTTACCTGTGGTCTTTCTCCATTACATTCATATGCTTGCCTAATAGTCTATCAGAAAACTATCAAATAAATCCCAATAAAGGGGAAACCTACAATAAATTGGTCATGTTTCTTCAAAGCTGTAAAGGTCAGGAAAAACAAGGAAAGTCTAGGAAACTACCATGCAAGAGAAACCTAAGTAGACATTAGGTAAAATTAAGGAAATGTAAATAACTCATGGAATCTAATTGGTAATAATGTGTTAATATTGGTTCATTAATTATAACAGATATACCATACTAATGTAAGATATTAGTAGCAGAAGAAATTGTGTGTGTGTGTGTGTGTTATGTGTGTGAACTCTTTATCTATACTAGCTGCTGAGTTTTTATCCAAATCAAAACTTCTAAAAATAAACTATTAATAAAAAAATAAAAATAAAAAGACAGTATAAATACAAAAAATACTTTTAAAAAATTTAACAGTGATTACTTGATGGTTCATAAAAGATTTTTAATTTTCATTTTGTTACACTTTTGAAATCATTCATCAGGAATAATTTTTACTTCACATAATGGAAAGCAAAGAACAAAGTTGGAGAAATCACATTTCTTAATTTCAAAACTTACTACACAGCTACATCCGTATAAATTGTGTGGTAGCATAACACAAGGAGTGTGAGTGCTGAACAGTTCTTGTTTCCCACACCTGAAGAATGAAGTACCAGATGTCAGAGGGTGAGAATTCAGTAGCAGATGCATTCACAAGTAAGCAAGGAAAGCTCCCAAAGACGGTACCATGGGTAGCTTTCTGTCTGAGGGGTTTTATAGGGTTTTGATGAGGAACTAGACTTTCATTGGAAAGTTTCTCTTGATTGTTCTCCTTTTCTGACTCAATTGAAAACGTACAATGCTAATTGTACATTTTCCATAATGGGATGGTTTAATGTGTTTTTAAACCTGAGTTTTTCCTGTACTTGATCCTTAAAACAAAAGAATTTCTTGGGTTCAAAACAACCCTTTGAAGATGATTAATGATAGGTATTTGAAGAAGCCTGGGGCAACAACAGAATGTAGGGGTGTCCAAGTGTGAGTGGAGTCATCCAGTCAGGCAGCCAAAACCAAAACACAAGCTTTAGGCTAGGGTTTTAATCCGGGGTTGTGGGACCCTCTTTCTCTCTGGTTCCCATTTCTATCATCTGCTTCAGTACTAATATCAGGATAGACAAAAAGACCAACAGAGGAGAATGGGGATCCCATAAATAAATCTATGCATTATGTTAATTGATTCTTGAACAGAGTGCCATGACTGTTCAGGGGAGAAAGGATCATGTATTCAACTAACACTGCTGGAACAACTGGGAAACCATGTGCCCCTAAATTCCATGAAATGTCTCCAACAGAATTCTAAAACCGTCTCTTTAGTAAGTTCATTAATACCTATACCCTTTTCACTGATATTGGTCTACAACGTAGTTAATTTATTAACAGACAAATATAAGATGTTAATTTTCTTTGAAAATATTTTCCTATCATATTTTATTGAAGTTTCCTTTGCCTTCTGCTTACATTCTTAATGAAACTTTCAGTTTTGTTTTGTTTTTTCCTCTTTAACACCATGAGGATTCAAAAGTAGAATTCCCATGATAAATGGCTTGGGGACTCAGATCACCAGCCATCAGGTGGTCACCAAATGCTGCTGCTAGGTCCTCGTTAGAGCTGGAGCACTTGTGAGAGGCACTAAACACACAGCATGAGAAGAAAACATTTTTAAAAAAATCCTGTTAGGGCAGAAATATTGATTTCTGGCATCTTTCTTTTGTCATTAGCCAGGTGAATGGGGATGATGTAATTAAAGTTAACAGCTTACTAAAATGATCAGTTATTTTTCTTATATAGATAATGTCCGGTACCTATGCCAAAACATTAAAACTTTTTCTCCAATTCTATTCTTCGTTTCAAAAGCACCCATTGAGCATATACTTATTTTGTGTTTCCAAAGGGGAAGTTAGAGTTTTCATTGCTCTATATGCCTAGATTCTGCTTTGATTTGCAAGGAAATTTCTGGGTTTAGACCACATTATTTTTCTACAGAAACTAGCAAAGAGCCTGGAAATTGGTATCACGGTGAATTTTCTCAGAACTGCCATAGGTTTATGATAATTTATAGAGTTTAATAATTGAATTATTGTTTAACAATTTCACTAGCATCACTTTTCAATAGGACTGGCATCACTTTTCAACAGGATCAGGATGTAGTCTTTACCAAAAAAACTTCTTTACCAAAGAGCTATCATCCTCAATCATTCGTGCATTTATATACACATGCATGCTTGTACCCATCTAACCACACACTTCTCTCTCAACATGACAATACTTATGGTGAAGGAGGATTTATGAAAAAGATACAGTCCCTGCTATCAAGAAGGCATGGATTTAGCATGGCAGACAAGGAGAACACTCAGTGTAAATTATACCATGGGACAGGCAATATAGGAAATTTGCCAGTATGGTGCAAGAGCAAAGAGGAGGAATACCTAATACAGACTGGATAGAGAGGGAGAAGACCTTTTGTTGTTGTTATTGTTGTTGTACCTATTTATTTTTAAATGTTATCCATATTTGTATTGGTGCATTATCATTGGGATTCATTGTTACCTATTTATACATTCACATTGGCCAAGTGGGGAAGTTGTCCTTGATGAATTGACACATGGGATAGAATTTTTACAATAAAAATGTAAGGGGTCCCTTTATTTCATATGTATACATATGTTTATCTGAACCTGGGCAGTAGACTGATTCCAAGAGTTTTATCACTATACTCGGATATTACCAAGGCAGAGGTCAGTAGGGAATTTAAGCAAGGAGCAGGCAGGGAAGACGCAGGCAATGTTCCTCCACTGGTAAGCTGGTTCAACTGCTTCCCTTTCACCTTTGTGCTGCTCTTTCTTGCCTCTGTTCTCTATTTCTTCCCTTTCCTTGTCCAGTTCCCTCTCTCTACTCTCTTCTCCCTTTGCCTTTCATCTCCTCCCTGGAATGACAGACATATTCACAAGAAGCCAGCAACAGACTTCACAGGAACATGAGGTTTTGTCTTGGTGATAAATCCTTTGCCAAGAACAGGCTCTGGGAAGCAACTCTGAGGATTTTTCTTTTTTATTAAAAAAAGAAAAAAATATTTTTATTGAAATCAGAAAATAGTTGTTTTCTAAACATTTATAAAACTTTGTTATAATTTGTAAATGCTACTTGAATGTTTATGATATCCCTACATTGAATTTGCAGGGCAATTTGTCTTTAATCTCTTATTTTGTATTTAAAAAATCAACTTTTATATCCAAAGCAATACATGTTTTTTTTTTTAGGGTTGTATGACATAACACAAAAATATAGACCTTTGGTAGTGAAAACCACATTTTATCCTACTTCTCAGGATTTGCCACTGGTGGTATTTGGTGTGCATTCCAGGACATTGTTTTATTCAAATACATACCCTCATTTCCATAGTATTAAATTCATTATGAGTTCTTGTTTTTCACTTAAATATGAAATATTTCCAGATTCATGTGTGTAAAATGATGCAACTGATTTTAATAGCTTCAAATATGTTATTTCAGATATGTTCTATAACATGCTTAATACCTTCAATATTGATTTACACACTTCTATATTTTACTATATGCACATGTATCCACATGTAAATATATGTCATATAGATGTACCTAGATATATATTTGTTCATTTGCTAGTGTGTCTAGAAACGGATGTTACATTTTTGTAAATATCATCAATATGCAATTCAACAGTGTAAAAGAGTGCCTTTTATTTTGAAACCTGAACGTCCTGGGAATTCTATTTTTCTCCTCTGTGTTCTCCCAACCCCTTATTCTTTTTCTTTTCTTGTTGATTGTTTAAACAAAAACAATGAAACTAGTAATGACTGATGAATTTAATGTCAATCAGTCTACTTATTATCCATCCTTGTGTGCTCCTGTTCCAGTTACTTCTGCTTCCCTATGTGGTTTTTAAATTTAACCCTCTCTTCCTGTGGTGTTAACACATTGATCCTTCTATCAGTCATAATACTCTGATAATATTATTTTTATGTTCTTATTGAACTGTATGAAATTAAGACAGTTTATATCAACGTAGGGAAATTTAACATTTCAAAAGTAAAGATAAAAGAAACAAATTAATCATTCAAATTTTCTAACCATTCAGAAAAAATAAATCCATTAGCACTGCCATATTATACTTACTTCTGTTTTGGTCTTATTTTTTCATTTTTTTAGTTAGGAAAAATAGAGAATGAACATTAATTGTCCATTATTAACTATTCCATTAATTATTCCTGAATATGTGCACATTAAAATTCTCCCAATACATGATCAAAACTTTTAGATAGATCTGATTATAACTTCTGCCCAATATAACGTTGTCATTCATTGCAATTATTGTCCCTTTCTCTCTTGCTCAATTAATTTTTAATTTAAATTCAAAATTAACTATTTTGTAAGAACATAAATTGTACATATTTATGGACACCAAATAATGTTTTGATACATATACAAGTTGTATAATGTTTAAATAAGGGTAAACATAACTATGTTCTCAAACATGTATCATTTCTTTGGGTGACAGCATTCAAAATCTTTTCATTGGGCTGGAGTTGTGGCTCAGGGTTAGAGTGCTCACTTTGCACATGAAAGGCACTGGGTTCGATCCTCAGCACCTTATAAAAATAAATAAATAAAATAAAGGTATTGTGTCCAATTACAACTAAAAAAAATTGTTTTAAAAATCTTTTCATCCAGAATTTTGAATATAGAGTACAGTAGCAATAAGGCATTATGTCCCCAATTCTGTTCTATTCACACTTACTGTCTATGAAAGTCCTAACTTTGTGCCCTTTTGGTAGAGCCTCATCCCATCACCCCTGCTTGTTTCCCCCCCTGGCTACAGTGCCCACTCTATACCTTATGAGTAATGCCGCTACCTGCCTGGTCTCTCTGCTTTGTCTGTTTTTGACTATGATGGTTGCAGGATGCTCTGTCAGTTTATTTGCTTTCCTTCATATGAAGTGTACAGTGGTTTCCACGTGGAGCCAGGGCTTGTTGTGGAGTGGCAGCAGGGACAGTGATGACATGAGAAAGAAAGGTTGTTAGTGGGGTGAACCTGGGGAAAGCTTGGTGGTGGTAAAGCTAGTTGGAACCCAGGTCACTCCAGGTGTGAGAAGCATGAACTGTTGTTTATTCAAAGATGAATTGATTTTAAAAATTTAGACGGGAAAAAAATAAGTCCATAGATTAGATCTATATACAATCTATATTTAACCTTCATTTTACGGTGACTGAAAGAACAATTTTTTTTTCAAACTAAAAAGTAATCCATGAAAACCCA
Organism: Marmota flaviventris; assembly: GCF_047511675.1. Lineage (NCBI taxonomy): Eukaryota > Metazoa > Chordata > Mammalia > Rodentia > Sciuridae > Marmota > Marmota flaviventris. Next base: position 81,758,092 of record NC_092499.1, on the reverse strand, counting down.
GAGATAATAATTTATCACTAAAGATTTTGGAAAAGTATCTTTGTATATTTTCTTTGTATATATACAATTTTTTAACAATAGGTTTCCTATGTGTTTTGACTAAATTGAAATAGTTTACACTGTCACTGTCAATGTAAGAGAGTGTCTAGTTCACTCATAGCCCCATTTATGGTAACTTATCAATTACTGAAAAAATTGTGACTTATGTTCAAAAGAGTAAACCAGTGTTGTCCTATTTAAGTTTCTCTAATACTAATAATATGTTTATAGTTCATATGTTGATTGACTATTAGGATTTCATCTTTTTTCCCTTGTCTTTATATAGTTTGTTCATTTTTAAATTAATTAACATTTCATCCATTATATTTGAAAGACTAATTTTTTTTATAAAAAGGTTAATGTTTTGTCTGATATTTTGCAACTATTTTCTAGTTTGTCTTTATTTTTATAGTGTTTTTAAGTTCTTATAAATATATCTACATGTATATCTACTTTCACTGTCTTCATGCATCCATGTGTATATATACACACACACACACACACATATGTGATATATTATTTATATTTTGTTATTTTGGATACTAGTTTAATTATATTCTGCATGACTTGTGAATATGGGGTATTCTGGCATGAATTTTTAATATTAATATATGCCTAAATATTCCCATAACTTCTTCGGATTTGTTTCTCCTTTCAACATTTAAGTATCCAGTTAATTTTCATTGATTTTATTATTTAAAATATTTTTAATTGTTCATGGACCTTTATTTTATATATTTATATGTGGTGCTGAGAATCAAGTCTAGCACCTCACACATGCTAGGCAAGCACTCTTACACTGAGCTACAAACTCAGCCCTGACTTTATATTGATAGGCAAAGATCTATAGTTTTCCCTGTTTTATCTTTTCTGTGACCATCATTGTTTGACTGATACACCTAGTCAACCAGTATAGCCAGTATAACTGTTATGTATCTTCACTCGGTCACCTTATAGTCACTATAGCCCTTTCTTTCCACTGAATCATCTATGAACATTTGAAAATAGAAATATGAGGAAGCTGTTGTTTAAAATCCTTGATAGTTTTCTGTTGCTTTTAGGATAAAAAAGCAAATCTCATGGATATAAGATTCTGTATCAATGTAATGTGATCTCAGTTGTTCATCCTCCTGCCCAATGCCTTCCTGCAGGTCTCAGGGTCTTTGAACAAACATTTCACAATATGGACTATACTTACTCTTAGTATAGTAACTTTCTAGTTAATTCAGTCAAAGCAGCCACCTTGAGTTAAGCCACTTGTTTTCGTGTAGTACTCAGTTCTTCTCTTCAATCAGTTATCAGTGTCTTATCTACATTTAAAGATATTTAATACCTAGATGCACCATTAGCCCACAAATCTGCTGAGGCCAGAATCAATGTTTTACTTCTACTTCGGAACTTGACATAGTCCCTGGCATACTGTATGCACTTATGGTGAGTAGTAGTTGAATGGATAATAAATACACTCACTGATTTTTCAAAATATATTATAGATATTTTTGAAGATTTCCTTTTTAATTATTCTACCTTATAAAATAATTTAAATCTGTTACAATATTTATTGATGATTAATTATTTTCTTATTGATTTGTTTTTGATGTTTTAGGTAGCACACATACACAAAAAGAAAGAGAACCAAATGTATGAATCCAATTTCTCTGAAGTTTCTGAATTTATATTGCTGGGACTTTCTAACTACAGACCAGTGCAGCATTTCCTCCTTGCCTTCTCTACAGTGTTTTATCTCACGATTATTCTGGGAAACACCCTTGTTGTGTTTACAGTGACCTTCGATGCTCATTTACATTCTCCCATGTACTTTCTTTTAGCTAACCTTTCATTTATTGATTTGTGTTTTTCCACCTTAGCAGTTCCTAAAATGATTCATGATCTTTATTCTGGGGATAAAACCATATCATTCCAGGAATGTCTCATCCAAATTTTTGTCCTTCATATCCTGGGTGGATCTGAGATGGTACTCCTGGTAGCCATGGCCTTGGACAGATATGTGGCCATCTGCAAGCCCCTCCACTACCTGACCATCATGAGCCCACGGATGTGCAGTTTGCTTCTGTCTGGTGCTTGGCTTATTGGTATCATTCACTCAGTGATTCAGGTAGCTTTTGTTGTCCATTTACCTTTCTGTGGTCCTAATGAGATAGATAGCTTTTACTGTGATCTTCCCTGGTTTATCAAACTGGCCTGCATAGATACCTATAGAATGGAATTCTTGGTAACTGCTATCAGTGGATTCATTTCCATAGGCACCTTCTTCTTGCTGATTATCTCCTATATCCTCATCCTGTTCACTGTATGGAGATGCCCTTCAGGTGGTTTGTCCAAGGCCCTCTCCACCCTTTCAGCTCACATCTCTGTGGTCGTTTTGTTTTTTGGACCATGCATCTTTGTTTATATGTGGCCATTTCCCACAGTGTCGGTGGATAAGTTTCTTGCCATTGTGGACTTTCTGATCACCCCCATCCTGAATCCTGCCATTTACACAATGAGGAACAAAGACATGAAGCTGGCAATGAGGAAACTGATTAGTCAGCTCCTGGGTCTGCCGAAAATATCCAAATAACTTATAAGAGCTCAATATGGATAATTTCACATATCTTAAGAGCTAGTAACACTTTTTTTGGTGGTGTTCACATTTTGGTTAGTCCTGAAAAAAAATCTGAAAGTTTTATGAATTCCAATGTTTGGTGTATATTTGTAGACCTACTGATATAAGTTATTATTTTCCTGTCTCATTGAGTTAAAACTATTTACATCTAAAGAGGAGAATTGATTTATTACAGTTATTTTCTTTGGCAAGTGAAGAAATTTATATTCTACACTGATTTGGGTTTGTTTTCCTTCATTCTGTACTTTATTCTATTACTTAAGTTAATAAATATACCCAGTTAAAATGTAATTTTTGTAAGAATTTTTTAATATAGTAAGGATCATTTAATATTTATGTATGCATAAAACAATAACATTGATATAGGGACATATATTTGTATTTTGAGGACCGTTTTGGTATCTAGTTATAGGAATCTGACGTTAGTCTATTTCCATCCTTCTTTAGTTAACATGCCCTTTAAATGTGTACTCGAAAAGTAAGGTATGAATTTGGAAGTACCATTCCATCAATAAAACAATACTAGGTTGGGATTGAAGAAATTTTAAAGAAAGGACCTCAGATGTGTGCTTGCCTCCAAAGGGATCCACTGTACAACTGAACACTACATAGTGTGCAATCAGAAATCTGGTTTTGAACATCCCAGCCTGGGACACTGACCAACACACAGAGCAGCACCGTTCCTTTTGTTGATATTATATTCTTAAACTGATTCCTATGATTTGCACACTGGTTGTTTATTTTAAATTCTGGCATTGTGCATAATAAACTATCTTCCACATTGTTCCCCCTTTTATTGTTTAAAAATCAAAATAACTCTACTTAGTTTCAATATTCTGTCTGAGGCTAAACATATGAATCTTACGTCTTTTTATTTAATTCAATTTCTGTCCACTTTTATTCTTTTTAAATGATACATAAAAACAAAAGTTGTACATGTCAATGAAGTACCATGTAATGTCTGACATGTATATGTTTTGTAATGTTTAAATCAGATGCAATGTATTTATCTCCACAAACATTTCTCCTTTCTTTGAGGTGAAAACTAAAAATACTTTCTTCAAGCTTTCTCAAATATAAAGTATATAATTTCTACCTATAGTCATAATCGTGTGCAATAGTATCTGTTGCGAGCCATCCATGGACTATGGGCGTGAGCTATGTGCATTTGAGCATATAAAGGGACGGGTCTGACGTTGCGCGCTGATTTGGTTGTGCGACACAAGTGTGCCTGTCCTCTTGCTCTTCCTGTGATCCCATATAGCACCTGAGATGAGTGAAACCAAAATAAGAGAAATAAACAATAGCAAAAGAGAACAAAAATAAACAAAAAAGTCTGCATGGGCTCTCTCATCCAGAGAGGAAGTCCATGGAACAGAATAGAGGAGAGTGTGGCTGTGGAGTCACTAATCAAGACCTCTGGAGACCAAGCAGGAAGCAGGTCTAATTTTATTGAGCAGTTACCATGGATATATACACAGGCAGTAGCTAAGCAGATTGGGTGCAACACATGGCCTCACACCCAGGGCTGTGCCTATGGGATAAGCAGTTTGCTACTCATACTCCTTGCATGAGAGGAGTGGCCTGCCACTCAGACAACCTTAACGTATGTTATGTATGCAGTACTCCATGCATTTGTCCCCATGAAAATCCTTAAACTTCAAAAGACAAAACAAAGAGAAAAAAATTATAATGCTAAAAATGAGAAAATGAAATAAACATAGATAAATATCTACATCTATGTGAATATGTGTATGTATATATGCATATATATATATATATATATATATATATATATATATATATATCCACAAATCAATCAACACTGAAAGAACCCCAAAAGAAAAAAAGGAAGAAAAGAAAAATGATTCTTAATAAAAAAGTAAGAATTATCTCCACTGAAGTGGCAAAACTGTCTCTGAGGATAAAGGTTCATTGCCCTTCTTTCCATTTCTTCTTGGGCTGCGTATCCCTCAGAGCAAAGGCTAGGAGTTGTTAAACTCTTTCTCTTTTTGTGTTGCTCATTGAACCACCAGCTGAAGTGGCCTAGGACTGAATGGCTTTCAACTTCCCTTCTCAGTAGGATAAGGTATGATGGAATGGGAAATATTATCAATCGGCATTCTGTTGGGACAGACCAGGTGGATGCACTCCCACGGTGGGGCTGCTGCACAATTCTAAGTGGTGGGCTTCAGTGGCTGAGCTAATCATGTCTTAGGAACATTGTTAGGTGATATCCTCTCTGGATAGTTTAGATCACTACACCCCTAGGACAGGCAGATGCCTATCTCAGGTGGTTGTCTGGATCTGAGGAATCTCTCAAGAATTTTTCACCAGGAGCTGGGGAACCAACCCTCCACAAGTCTTACACACTTTGCCATCCATGAATATGACCTTCCCAGGTTTACTCCCTGAGTGTATTCACACTCATCTGTTCAATTTCCTAACTCTCTTTAGCTTGTCATATGGGTCGCCATGCTCAAGGAAAAGACCAGTTATATTCCCCTCCATATCTCTGGCTTGAATCCTCCTTTGTACAATCTTCTTTGTGCCTGTTTCACTAACATTCTGCCACATACATGCCTTACCACATGGTTGCACTTGCAGAGATAGTCTGGCAATGTCTGCTATGATGTCCTGGGCTCCCACAGCAGCAAGCTACATACAACATGGCTCCTCAGCAGCGCTCCTACCTCAGCTCTCTGCTTGCCAGTTGAAAAACAGAGCACTTTTTAAATACCAGTTTGCTATAAAGCCTCTGGATCAGCTATGTCCACGTTGCTTTTCTGTTTCTACAGGTTTTTCCATGCCAATTTTGTTGTCTGTTTTGTTTCTTTCTCTGTGTTATCCTTCCACTCTGAGGTGAACAGTGATGTTCCTCTATTGTAACTTACTTGTCTCCAATGTAAGCTTTCTTGTTCTTTGCTGAGTGTACCCAAATTTATGAATCTAAGAGACTCTTACTGTCTATTACTAAATTTCAGTGATTTCTCTTTTTTACCCACTTTGCTAAAAAGCAGTATTTTTTTTTTGCATCAAGAACCACAGAAATCTAGAAACGCAGCCTTCTTCCAATTCTCCATCTTGAATTTCCAGCACCTCTTCTTAATCAAGTAATCACCATAGAATTCTTTCTTTGATTATTAATGTGAATTAAATTTCAAGTATTCAGCCAAATGTAAACCAATACAAAGCACAAGTAACATCTCAAAGAGAGTTGTGAGAATTAGAAAACAGACCTGGGATGTGGGATAATCCACAGGGCTGAGATTAATGAAAAATAAAAGAACTGTCTCCATTGAGGTGGTCAAAACTGTCACTGAGGATGGAGGATCACTGTGAATGCCCAGCTGTCTTTCTTTCCATTCCTTCCTGGGCTCTGTCATCTGATGAATCCAGTTGGAAGTAGGCTATGCTCCATGAACATGTTCATTAAATTCCTTTGACTTCACTGGGGAAAACTGGGTGCTTTTACATTGAAATTATCTCATTCCAGTCTTATGTTGTCAACTTTGTCACTTACAAATTCTATTTGTGATAGAATATGTTAAGTTTTCCACAGCATTATGATAAGCCCATACTGATTTCAGAAAACTTCCGAATGAGTTGCATCAATATGTTTGTACATATATGGTTATGGACATCATATGTATATTGGCCATGCCTTTCATCTTTATGAACATAATTCTTAAAAGGACTTATATCATCAAATAAACCATTTGACTCAGCAAACCCACTCGTAGTCATTTACCTATTTAAAAGAAAACAATATGTATCACAATTTCATGAGTATTCACACAATTTTAAAATTAGCCACTACATATTAGACATAACCTTAATGTCCTAAAGTGGAAAATGAATAAAAAAATCACGCATGGAATTGAATGTGAATCATCAATGAATAGAAATTACTAACACACACAAGCACATAAATGAATCTCAAGTGAAGAAACCTAGATTCAAAAGGGAACACTCTGGGTGGTTCTGGAAGTCAGAACCACAATGAGAACAAACAAACAACAACAACAAAAAACCCTCTACTTGTTAGGATGTCTGTTATTAAAAAAATAGAGTGAAATGTCAAATGAGGCAAAGTGGCACATACCTATAATCCCAGGTACTTGGAAGACTGAGGCAGGATGATCCCCAGTACCAAGCCAGGCTTTATATATCTTGAAATATAAAGTTCTGGTGATATAGCTCAGTGGTAGAGGACTTGCCTAGCATCTCAGTGTCTTGGGTTCAATCCCCAGTACAGAAAAAAAAAATGTTAAAGAGAGTAATTAAGTTATGTTGAGTATGTAGAAGGAGAACTCTTGGATACGGTTGGTAGGCATCAAAGCATCAAGAATTATAAAAAATTAAAAATAGGACTACTATATGATGTAGCATTCACTATTGTATAAATATGCAAAGAAAGGAAATAAACATCTCCAAGAGACAGTGTTTCACATTCATTGCAGCATTATTTGCAATAGCCATTGTATTATTAACCTGTATCCATCATTGGATTAGTTGATAAAGGAAATGTGGCACATATAAAAACAATAGAATACTATTCGGCATGTATAAAGGATATAATTGTGGCAACATGGATAAAACTGGAGGTCATTATGCTAAATGAAATAAATCAGAATTAGAAAGAAAACTAACATATAATCTCGTTTATATGCAGACACTTTAACAAAATCAATAAATAGCAAGAGCAGAGAAATGGGATTACAAAAAGCAGAGTTGGGGAAGAAATAGGTAGAAGTATCAAATTTTAAAATGTACTGTTAGGATGAATGAATCTACAGAAGTCATGTATTGCATGAAGACCATAGTTTTTAATTTGGTTATTGCATGCCAAAAATGTGCTGAAGATTTGTAGGTGCTCTCACCAATACAGTTTCTATGTAAAGTGATGGATAATGCTAATTTGTTTGAGTACAGAAAACATTTACTACTAAAATAAATAGCAAAACATCATGCTGTGCAATTTAAGTAGATGCAATGAAGGCACATTTAAAAACTAAAAGTAAGGCAAAACTGTAGGAACAAAAATCAGATTCTTGGTTGTCTGAGTCAGAGTGTGGGGCTTGGTTAACTACAAGGAAAGTCTGGGGTTTAACGGGACTGTTGTATATCTGGATGGTGTGATAGTTTTCCAAATGTGCATGTTTAGTTCTAGACCTGTGGACTTAAACCTTCTCATGTTATTACATGTATATTATATCATGACAAAAATAAAAATATTACATCATCATTTACACACTGTAAGGAATTGATTTATTGCATCACTAAGGTCCTACTACTTCTTCAAGTTTCACAGAAATCCTAAACTCCCTCCAGTTCTCTAAACCAACATCCTTGCCCAGATGCTGCCTCTCATAGCTCCTTCACTTCATAGCTGTGGGACATGCACAGGCATATACCATTGTTTATGCATTTTCACATCTGAAAGATCCCAAGGGCTCTGGTTGAATGAGGCAGTGCCAGGAAGGTTTTTAGAGTCCCAGCCTGCGAGAAAGCCTTGAGTCCTTAGGTTCTCTTATTGAGATGACTTTGGACCCTAGTCCTCAGGTTACAATAATGGATGGTAGAGCAAATAAGTTCATGTAAATATGTGAGAAAACAAATGAAAGTAGTAAGGAAACAATGATAGAGAGTGAGGGAGAATGAGGGAGGAGGGTAGCTGGATCAGAAAAAAAAGATGCAAAAGGCAGAGGATAATCATACATTTCACATCAAACTAGTTGAAAATAAAAATGGAAAGCCAAGAAACACAAGGGGAAAAATATCTCCTTTGATAGATATATGTTCAGTAGTCCCCCTTTCAAAAAAGGATGAGGGTTTGTTGGTTTCAGCAGATGTCTGAAACCAACAAACCTTCATAACTTTGTTTGTTCCTGTACATACTCACCTACAATAGAGTTAATTGACATGACGAGATTAGCAACAATAACTAATGAAGCAGAACAATTGTCAGAGTGCACTGCAGTAGTAGTGAATTGGAGCTCTCTCCTCTCCCCTCAAAGTGTCCACTGTCCTATGCTGATCTTTCTTTTTGGCCATGGTTTTTGGTGGGGAACTAAGACTGTGGAAAGTGAAATTGTGGATAAGTGAGGACAACTATATATACCCTTCTCATTTTTTATAGAAACAGTTAACAGATGAATTTGCTCCAAGCTCAGAAGTAACAATAGCATTTGGATAAAACTGATATAAAATGGCTGCATATAATTATTGTGTACAGTGTGATGAGTTTAATCTGTGCACACACCTGAGAAACCATGACCACAGTCAAGATAGTATACATATCCAGCACTTGCCAGTGTTCCATTGGGTCCCTTTGGTTTTGTTTGATTTGATGTATGGTATTTTGGGTTGGAGGTGCTAATTTTTGTTATTTTGCTATTTGTTTTTTGGCTTCTCTTGTAGGAACTCAACATTAGATCTATTCTCTTAAAAGATATTTAAGTGTACAATACCATGTTATTTAATCTGGACATAATGTTGTATGGTGGATCTCCAGGACTCATCTATCTGTCATAACTAAATCTTTATAGTTATTAATGCCTCTCTTTTTTTCCTCCTCCCCAGCCCCTGGACACGACTATCCTGTGGTCCACTTCTATGAGTTTCACCATTTGAGATTCCTCACAGAAATAGAATCATGCAGCATTTGACCTTCTGCAACTGGTTTTAATTCACTTTCGTATAATGCCCTTAAAATTTTTATTCACGTTGTCAGAAATGACAGGCAATAATACTCCATTATATGTACTCCATTATATGTACACACAATTTCTTTATTGATTCATCTGTCCATGAACACTTAGATTCTGTATCTTGGCTATTGAGAATAATACCTCAAATTACATGAAAAATTATATATTTCTTCAAAATACTTATTCCATTTATACAAAATATATTCCCAGTGTAGAGATTGCTGGGTCTCAGGATAATTCTATTTTTAATGTTTTGAGGAATTTCTACATTGTTTTTCATAGCAACTCTACCATTTCACATGGCAACCAACAATGTACAATTCCCCCATGTCCGGGCCAAAATAATTTACCTTTTATTTAAAATTTCTTTTCTTACATTGTAACTTGGTCTAACTTGTACCTAGCATTGAAAATGGTGCGGTATCACATTATGAGTTTTCAAATCAGGGAGGGCTGAAAGCTAAGGATCCCCAAGGAACATGTAAACAAAAGTCTCTCCACATACTTGGTCCTATTTAAAAGCAGAACTGGAAAGTCTCTAGCCCAGGTCTATTCTTCACAGTGTGTATGTATCACACTGAGGTGCACACACTGTCACCAACACGGAGGATCACCTTGTAAAGAAAACTGGACTTGGCTTGAGATGTAAAGTAGAATGTAAGGTAATCATCCTATGAGAATCTGGTGTCAGAGCTGACTCCTGTAGAGTAAGTAAATCACAAATGATCTGATTTTAAACTTACACTGCATCCTCCCATCCAATAATTTAAATTTTTTTTGAGCAGTTTTTCACAGCTAAATCTATTATTTAGTTGCTGTGCTATCAGAAAATAATATAGTTTTTTTTTTTTTTTTCCAACTGGTCCCTGAGACTTCTGGACTCTTTACAACAGTTTCACAAAGTAACAAAAGACAAAGTCCTTCTACACTCTTACAAACTCCCAGACCCTCATGTTTGGGAAGCTGTTTTACAGGTAATTTAATTTTCCTTAATTTTTTCTAATTCTTTTGGATTGTGATGACTAGTATCTTTTGCTCAAAGTGCAAAAAGCTGCAGAAATACTCAGGCACTATAATTAGTAGGATAATGTATAGTCAAGTTGAAAAGAAATGGTTAAGTTAAAATTATCTTAATATATAATTAGCTTCTTTCTCTACTTCCATATGCAATGTAAATTTATTTTTATTTTGATTATCTCCTCATAGAAAATATGTCTTATTTCACAAATATTATTAATTTATTAGTCCTCTCAAAATCAAGATTTCTATCAAAAGCCATGTCTAACATGAAATTTATATTGCAGACTTTGAAGTCAGACAGACCTAGCTTCTATTTCAGCTCTGCCGCTCTCTAGCCATATGATGGGAAAATCGAGTTTTCACATCTGCAAAATGGCAATAAATGCTGTTTTATTAAAATATGATTCTTTCAATGTGCCTAATACAAAGCTGGCATATAATATCTGGTAATTGTTGAATTTGGAATCTTCCAGTTTCTAACCTAAAAATGGTAAGGGAAAAAACATTGAAATTGAGATGGAAGGAGACAAAGAAAGAAATGGAGAAAAAAAAGAAGGAAATGAGGAAGGGAGTGAGGAGAGGAGAGAAGAAAGGAAGGAGAACAGGAGAGGGAGGCAGGGGGAGAAGAAAGAAGGAAAAAATTTTAAAAATGAACTTGGGGCTTTCTGGTATATAAATATAAATAGTTCAAGGAGAGCAAATGAAATAATATAGATGAATAGTTTAAAAACAAATGAGCTTATAATTTTATTATATCCCATGAGGGGCTAGCTGTCACATAATGATCATTTAAACTATTCCCTAAGATGATACCTGTCTTACCAATAAGAGCCAGGAGCCCATCAAGGCATGACAATAGGGGCATTGCTCAGGCCAAGGAATATACAGTTTTGAAAAAAATATATTCTTATGGAGGAATTCAAAATATTCAGAAATACAGTATATAATGATATAAATGTGCATTCAGCATCTGGGGGCACTTTTGGTAGCTAACTCCCCTATTTTAAATGATTCGATGAACAGTTTTTCACATACTTTGCAAGTAGACTTTGATTCAATTAATTCTCCTTTTACATATACATTTAACAATAGATTTATGTAGAAGAAATATATTTTTGCATCTGGAATATATCTACATTGTTGCTCTGGATTCACTCTGGTAAAATAAAAAGAGTAAACATTTTATAGCTGTGCATTAAAGACAAATCTTTCTTGCAGAAGAGGCAGATTCATTTATGACTTGGAAAAACTGTTTATGGGGAATATTTTATTATACATATTTTAAATCAGAATATTCATTTTGATAAGTGTGTATATTTCACTTTTGATGAGTTAAGTTTTTTGACTTGCCCTTCTTTTTTCTTTTAACACTTTTTTTCAAATGTCTCCAGTTTATTAAATATCAATTATGCCTTCAAAACCTCTTTAAAAAGACAGTGGAAAGAATTATATTAAAGATTTATTAAAACCTCACAATAAGCATTAGAAAACTATTACAAAATAATTATTGTGCATATGGAAAACATGAGCAAAATGGAAATTGTGATGTAGGATACTTTGTAATCATACTTGAAAATGACCTGCAGGGATGCACTGAGCAAGAAATACAATGTACTTCTCATTTCCTCAGAATATAACATCAACCCACTTAGGGATGTGCAGCATTGTACTTCCTTTGATGTGTAAAATGGAGTGAGGTTTCCAATGAAGCACATCACAGCATTATTATTTTGAGTCTTTAAAAACTTCTCTCCTTTGTACATCAAATAAATTCTTGGGCTATAAGAAGATCAGGAGAGCAACAATGAATGAGTAGCTCCACTGTCTCACCAATTGCCCAAGATTTCTTCTGCTCTTGCCTTCCTCCCTTATCACAAATACCTGATTGATTCTATCTTCTTAATAATCAGTCAAATGTAGCCACTTCCTTCCACCTCTTTTCTCTTTCTTCCACCAAATGGACTGCTGTGATGTTCGACCTGCCTTTCTATACTTTGGTAGCCTCCTGCTTAGCCACAGGCTGTGCACACATGTAAATTCAAGAAAAATTTATTTTAGACCTCAAGTTTAGTACAATGCTAAATAAAATTCCCATTTTGTGCATGAGATATAGTTACCCCCACAAGTTGAACATTAAGTTCTTGTTTTTATTCTAGAAGTTCATTACTTTCTCTTTGGATCCCATTAGAACAGAAAATACTAAATGGAAGAAGCAAACCAGTCTGTGGTGCATGAGTTCATTTTGCAGGGACTTTGTAACTCAAAGGAGCTACAGATCTTCCTCTTCCTCTCATTCTCCATACTCTACATGATGACTATGGTGGGCAACCTCTTTGTTGTGCTGTTAATCATTACTGACCCCCATCTTCATTCCCCCATGTACTTCTTGTTGGCTAATCTCTCCTTTGTTGACTTCTGCCTTTCCTCAGTCACCACCCCTAATTTGACCACAGACCTCCTAAAGGACAAGAAGACCATTTCTTTTGGGGGATGCATGAGCCAGATCCTCTGTGTTCATTTCTTTGCAGGGGGTGAGATGGTGCTTCTTGTGACAATGGCCTATGACCGTTATGTGGCCATCTGCAAACCACTCCATTACTCCAGCATCATGGACAGACAAAAGTGCATCTGGCTAGTTTTGATATCATGGATCATTGGCTTTGTGCATGCCATGAGTCAACTGTTTATGATTTTGGAGCTGCCCTTCTGTGGTCCCAGAGTAGTAGACAGCTTTTTCTGTGATATTCCTTTAGTGCTTAAATTAGCCTGCATGGACACTAATACTTTGGGAATGTTGATAAATGCAGACAGTGGTATTTTGGCAACAACTTGCTTCATTGTTTTGCTGGTCTCCTACACCTATATCCTATTAACTGTCCGCCTTCACTCTGAAAGTGGTGCCTCAAAGGCCCTGTCGACCTGCACTTCTCACATCATAGTGGTGGTGTTGTTCTTTGGACCCTGCATCTTCATCTATCTGTGGCCAGTCAGTATCACTTGGGTGGACAAGTTTCTAGCTGTGTTTTACACAGTAATCACACCTCTGCTGAACCCAGCCATTTACACACTGAGAAATAAAGATATTAAGAAAGCCACAAAGAAGCTTCTGAATCAGCATGTGAAATCCATGGGACAATAATTAGGTCTCTCATGTCATCAGAAAATCTACTGGGCAGCCCAGCTTGTCTGCACTTTGGCCTGTAAATTAAATTGTACTGCATATATGACTTATTCTTATCTATAATCTATGAGTGCTCACAGATGTATGGCTTGTATTCTTTCAATTATGAAAATTATTAAATTTTAAAAAATTTAATACTTATATCCTGACCACTTGGAGGGAATCATAACTCTATATCAATATCCCTTTGCATAAGTTCACAGATTATTAAAATTATAGCTATAAAAAATTTCAGCTATTTATTAAAGACTACACATGTTCTCAACACAGTGCACATATTTGACCTAGATTATGTAGTACATACCAAATCTCTTTGAATTAATTATTTCTGTTTTAAAAATGAAACATGATTGCTGGACATAGTGCACAACTGTGATCCCAGGTGCTTGGGAGGCTGAGACAGGAGGATCATAAGGTTGACACAAGACTCAGAAAACTGGTGAGGCCCTACGCAACTTAGACCCTATCTTTAAATGAAAAGTTATTTAAAAAGAGATAGAAAACATTACTCAACATTAAAAAAAGAACAAAATCATGGCATTTGCAGGTAAATGGATGGAGTTGGAGAATATTAAGCTAAGTGAAATAAGCTGATCCCCCAAAACCAAAGGCCGAATGTTTTCTTTGAAACAAGGATGCTGACATATAATGGGGATGGTGGGGAGAGCATGGGAGGAATTTTAGATAGGGCAAAGGAGAGGGAGAGGAATGGAGGGTGCATGGAGGTAGGGAAGATGGTGGAATGACATGGACATCATTACCCTGAATACATGTATGAATACACGAACGGTATGAAACTACTTTGTGTACAACCAGAGACTTGAAAAACTGTGCTCTATATGTGTAATATGAACTGAATTGCATTCTGCTGTCATATATAACAAATTAGAATAAATAAACAATTTAATTAAAAAGAGATAGGGATGTATCTCAATGTAATGTGCTTCTGGGTTCAATCTCCAGTAGTCTCCTCCTAATTAATTTAAATAAATTCAGCATGGGTATATGCCACAGTCTGGCTGGGCACAAATGCCGCAGTCTGGCTGGGCACACAATCACGAGCCACCACACAGCTTGTAGATTCAAACAGCAACTCTTTATTCCCGAACTCACACCAGCCGTCTACAATCACGTTCTGGGGAAATCCACGTTCTCTGCCCAAATCCACGTTCTCTGCCCAAATCCACGTTCTCTGCCCAAATCCACCTCCACTGGGCTTCTATCTCCAAAATATACTGTCTGAATCCCGTGAGAACTCAAGGGGAACTCAGGCAGCAGGATACGCCCTATTCCCAGCAGGAATAATCTTAAACCTTAAACCTGGAACCTAAACTGGGAACGCCCTAAACACGATTATCTTAAAACCGGGAACACCCTAATCTGCCTTGGTCCTTGAGCAAGGTCACCTACATTCAATGTCGCTGCAACATGTCAGCAACATGGGGTATGCTGGCAAGGAAATTGTCATACCTACTTGGCTAATGGCTCCCAGCAGGTATATATCAATAGAAAATGTGTAATGCTTCTGAAATATAATTTAAAACCCTTAATCTCTAAGGGAGGGTCCCATTACACTTATATGCATGTTTTTGAAGGCTATTTTGTGTTCCATGCAATTCAAAGGAATCTAAGAATTTTTTTTCCAAGAATAAGGAACATGGTAAATGAACGTATTAGAACTTTCCAATATAGTTATGGGATATAATCTACTCATAGTCTCTTTCTAAGGATACTGTTCAGGTTTATTTAAACATGGTTTCCCCTCCATTATTCAAAGCATAAAATTAAATCATCATTTGATATACAGTTGAAAAATTCCAGTACGACATATTCACCTTAATTCGGAGATGGAGATGATATTAAGACATTTGCACTGTCTTCTCCCACTTGGAAAACAAAATGATAAAGGAGTGGAACCACAATACCATTCCCTTTTCTCTATGAGAAAAACCTTTTAAGTTTTCAAGACTTAATTGTTCGTATAAATGTAGAGTCCCTGGATTTTTCAATTTTCTAATACAAAGGGAGACGTATTTGCAACCCTTAGTTATTTCTTGTCTTGGTTAATAAATTATTTTTACAATTACACTTTTCCTTACATGTAAAAAATTAACATAATTCAGGATGGAGAAGGAGAGAGTTTACTGATTCAAAGCAAAAGAAATTTAGACTGTTGGTTCCAAAGGCAAAGAATAAACATCAATAACAACAAAGTTAGATTACCCATTTAATTTCTGCAAAGTTTGATCAGCTATATGATTATGTAGTATTGCACCTGACAAATTTTCAACGTTGTACTCATACCTGACAACAACCCTCACTCTGAAACAGCCAGATAGACACACATGATACAACACTTGCAACATGAGTGTCTATATAGATGTACACATAGATGCATGTGTACATATAATGTTTTCTATATTTTGTAAAATTGTTATTTTACTTTATGTAATACTGATGAAATTATTATTTTACTATATATAGTAACATAACTATATTACTACCAAAATATGGATAGTAAAATACAAATTATACTATATATGTATTTGTGTATATGTATGTGTATGTGTGTGTGTGTGTGTGTGTGTATATATATATATTTACAGACATATTCATGTGCATGCACACACACACACATCATCATCATCATCATCATATTGTCTATGCTTATTTCCCTCAGAGTAAAAATCCTGTGTATTTTTCCATCTCTTGAACCCTAAAGCAACATTAGTGCACTGGCTCAGCAGGTTGTTACCTTGAGAGTTAGTTTTGCTCTGAGGAGAGATTCTGATTAAAACCTGCTGGGAATCTGGGTGAGGAAAATCAGAATGCATTGGGAGGTCGAGGGGAGTGAAAGGCACTTGCTTTTGCAATCAGTAGTTCAGGAATCCAGCTATCATAGGCTGGGGAGTGAAGAGCTGCATGTGATTTCTCACTTGGTAGCCAAGTCTGGGGACATCAGAATCAGGGCAACAAACAATTACATGAAAAAAATCTCAACATCTCTAGCCACCAGGAAAATGCAAATCAAAACTATACCATGAGGTTTCATATTACACCAGTTAGAATGGAAAATATCAAGAATACAAATAACAATAAATACTGGCAAAGAGAGCATGGAAGAACATTTATATACAGTTGGAGGTAATGTAAATTAGTAGAACCCTTATGCAAATGAGTATGGAGGTTCCTCAAAAGATAAAGAATATTACCACCATATGTCACACTGCTCAGACATACCACTTCTCAGCATTTACCCAAAAGAACTAAAGTCAGCACTATGGAGATATATGCATACTCTTGTTTGTAGCAGCACAATTCACAAACAGCCTAGGTGTTGGTCCAAAGATGAATAAAGACAATGTGGTATATATACACAATAGAGTTTTATTCAATCCAAAGAAGAACAAAATTATGTAATTTGCAGAAAATCAGTGGAATTGGTAAGCATGATGTTAAATGAAATAAGCCAGACTCAGACACTCAAAGGTCAATTTTTTTTCTTCCACTCATTGTAGGGCCTAGAGAGAAAATGAGGATACAAAGGATTTAATGAAAGTAGAAGAGAGACCAGTAGAGAAGAGGAAGGGAAACTGGGAAAGGGATGAGGATAGGGCAAGAGGAAGTCCTAGAGAATGAAATTGATCACGTTATGTGCAAGTACGAATATGCCACAGTGAAACCCATTGATCTGCAAGGTATTTATGTACCAAAAAAAAAAAAAAAAAAAAAAGAATCAAGGGCAACAGGTCACATGGCTTCCACCAACCTCATAGAGCAGTTCTTTCCTGACTCCATTGCCTCCCTCTCTCTACTCTCAGGGGCTTCTGGGAATACAGACCTTAGCTGACCCCAATTCTTCCCTCAAAGTGTTCTACCAGTAAGCTCCAGAGAGAATCTGTACCTGAGGGGCTCCACTTCACATGGTAGCTCATTCCAGCATGCAAAGTAGCCAGTAGGAATCCAAAGAGTTTCAGCTGCAAGTCACTCTTGCTGGTCACCAAGCAAGTACCATAAAGGAAAAAAGAGGTGGTTGCCCCCAGCCTTTGCTCTGTCTACTGAGTGCACAGCCCAGGAGGACTTGTAGAGAAGCTTTTATCAGCATAGGTGGTGAGCATACATTCTCTCCCTTTTATTCAAGCACCTGGGTAAGGAGGATATTTTTATTTTCTATTAATATTTTTTTGTTGTGGTGGTTTTTCCTCTCTCTTCCTTCTTTCTTTTATTCTTTCCATATCTATCTCTTCTTTTCTCCTTTTCTTTGTAATATTTCTTTTTTATTCTTTTTTATACTACCATATGATCCACTACTGGTTGTATACTAAAAGGAAATGAGATTGGCATAAAAAAGAGATACTTGCATACCCAGCACTATTCACAATAGCCAAGATATGCAATCAGCAAGTTCCCATCAACAGAATAATACATAAAGAAAATCTTAGTTATGTACATATTGGGAGTATATTCAGCCATAGGAAGAATGAAATCACAGGCTTTATAGAAAAAAGGATGGAATAGGAGGAAGTCACATTAAATGGAAGAAGTCAGACACATAAAGACAAGTATCCCATGTTTTCTCTCATATACAGAAACTTTAAAAAACCCCAAGATTTGAAAGGGGACCTTTTAGGATGGGGGTATGGGAGGAGATAGGGAGAGTGAGGAGGCAGAGAAAGGCAGAAGGATATGTATGTATGGAAAAGTCATAGTGAAGCCCATTAGATGTACAATTAATATATGGTATTAATGAAACAAGTACCCCATAGAAATGATTCAAAATTGAACTATTATTAAAATACTTTTTGTCTGGAAAAAATAAAACAAAATAAAATTCAACATATCAATAAAATCAGTTCATTATTTCAAAAGACAACCAAAATTGATCAAACATTAACAAGGCTGATCAAGAAGGAAAGGAACAAGGCACAAATAAAGTCAGGAATGAAAAATAATGCCATTCTACAGATGCTTCAGTCCTTACATATCTTACCCGGTGGTGTATAAACAACTTTGTAACAAATATTTAAAAATTTACATAAAATGAAAATTTTACTTTTAAAAAACATTACTAAAGTCAGAACATTTTAATGTCTTGTATCTGATAAACAAATTAAAATATTGCAGTTAAAACATTTGCTGTCTCCACTGATCCCTCTCTTATACCATCACAGTGAGAGAAGGTGGGGTGCCTCATTCTTCATAGATAGGAATATAAATCTGTTGCACTACTCAGCATTCTGACCCAACCTGGGAGAAATCAAAAGTACCTGATTACATCCAGGCAGACATTGAAGCGCAAGTTTTTATTCAGTCTTTACTATCATGAGTGTGGATAGGGCCACAATATCTTCTGTTATTTTAGAATATAGTAGAGCATTTACTGTATAATTTTTTCAATCTTGCTAGGCTGCCCTTTTCCAGTTCTTCTGGATGGAAGCACAGGTTTTTGTTTGGACTATTTTTGTCTTTGCCTATTGGCATTTACCAGTTACCTGCATCTTCAATTTCCAATCGGAAATCTAGGAGACAATGAAAGCCCAGGGGACTTGCTACCATGTTGGTTCTTGAGTTACAAAGTTGAAATTTATATACTTTCTCATCGCCATTTAGAGTCTTCTTAACATTATTCTATATACATATTGGTCAGGGTTTTTACTTGTACTTGGAGGGATAAAAATACGCCTACTCCACGTTTCCAGAAGTAGAAGTAGGATTTAGTTTAAAATATTTAACCTCCTTGAATTTCAATTTCCTTATTGATGCTATCACAATAATAACAGTTACCTTGCAGACTTGTTGAAATAATTATAAATAACTTTAAAACTTGGCCTTTCATGTTATGTACTCTCTAAATACAATTGTCCAAAAGATGCTGGTTGTGTGAATGACTCAGTGTACTATGTCTCACCTGCAGCAGAGCACATTCTAGTTATAAAAGGAAGAAGGGAGGCAGGTAGAGAAGGAAAAGGGAAAAGCTATTATATGATTTTTTTTATCGTTACACAGTAAGAGCATCAGTGTGTTAAATTTTGACACAAGTAATAATATTGCAATGAATTAAAGCTATTACTAGGTGTATCTCAGTCTGTAAAAGGGGCATTGGTACATTGGGATAATGCTAACAAGAATTTTTCTTCTATGAAGACAACATAAGAAATGTTAAAATATGGACACTACTACATTTTAGATACAAGAAAGTTGTTATGGTTATATTTATTATTAGCAATATTGTAATATTATAAAATATTTGTAAAACATTTGAGTTACACTTTTTTATAACTTTAGGGTCATTTTACATTCTAGGACACTTTAGTGTGGCTTTTAAAAATAATAAAAAATCAGTTAAATATTTCATGCAATTTCAAGAAAATGTTAACAATAGGATCATATCATAATGAAAAAGAAGAAGAAAATGAAAAATTTCCTTTCTCTTCTCCCTCTTTAACATTCCGCAGCTTCCTCTAGGTTCTCGTATTCTCTCCCTATCTCAGTCTCTTTTGATATTGTTGTAAAAAAAAAAAAAACTGAGACTTGGTACTTTATGAAGAAAAAGAGGTTTATTTGGCTCTAGATTCTGGTGGCTAGAAAGACCAAAGAAGAAGACACAAGAGTCCTGATGAGGGGCATCCTTCCTGCATCAGAAGGCAGAGAAGTAGAAAGGGAACTGGCAGAATACAGAGGGGCCCAAGGCATGGGATAGCCTTGCTTTATATTAACCAACTCATGAAAACCCAGTCATAGGAGACCTGAATGATTCCCACAAGACAAGTCTCCCACAAGACTGAACCCATTCATGAGGGTGGAGTCCCATAACCTAATTACTTTATACTAGGCTCCACTTCTAAAGGTTCTACCTCCTCAAATTGCTATACTAGAGACCCAGCTTCCAGCAAATGAACCTTTGGTGGACAAACTATATCTAAACCATAGAATTCTCCAAGCCTTTTCTTCCAAAAAATAAAACTTTCAATTGTAAAAAAAAAATTGCTGTCCTATAACTACTGACTCATGTCAACAACTGTGTCTTCATAGTCACTGTGCAGAGACATCAAAACAAAATATTATAATTAAAATTGTAAAAATATGATCTCCTTTTTTTTTTCAAATAGTCTTACTGGATTCTAATCACCCTTTTCTCACATTGAGGTTGCTAATGGAAACCTGATATCACTTAAAGGGCAATCATGGATGGGGAGATTACAGTATGTGTTCTGCTCACTCTATATGTAGAAACAGAAGTAGAAGATGTAGTTCAAGTATGGTGGTTGTTACATCCAAGAGTGAGCAAAAACACGACAGGAGAAATTAAGGCCACCTTCAGAACAAATGTCTCCAGTGAATAGTAAGAACCTTATTAAATTAGACTGGATCTGTATGCTGTTTTAATATTGCAGTACCCATTTTCTTTTCATCATTGAGAGAAATGCCCAGAGTATGTTTTCACAATAAAACTGTGAACTTCAGACTTCCACTGAAGGAAGCACTGAGAATAATGAGACCCAAATGCTCCTCTGAACTTACAGGAAGCATAAGTCCAAGTGGACCCTAAGGTCACCAGCACAATGACAACATGGAGATGCTGAGTTGGACAGTACTGCCCTCAGCAGAACTCTAACCTACAGAGTTGCCACCAGAACACACATTAAGGTTCAATCATGTGACACCAGAGACGCACAACAAATAGAAGAGTGTCACATCCTCCTACACACACCAGAGAAAAAATACTAAACATCATGTTGTTGTTTGAACTAACTTTTGATTTCCTTTGATTAGAGTGACTCGAATCTAGCACAAACATTTTCATATCCCTTGGGCACTAAGTTGAGAGAAAGTAGGTGGCTAAGATTCCCCAAGAGAAAGAGAGGGAGAGTCTTTCTAATCATGGCTCCACTTAAAACACACAGCTGAAAAGTTTCTCCACCAGAGTCCCTTCCACATGGAGTACTGCAATGAGGAGGACACATTCTCACTGAAATTCTCACCGCAGAAAACAGAATGGAGTTCATTTCAGACTTAAAGTAGAATTTAAAAGAACTTCACCAACAAGGGCCTGTTTCCAGTAGTGGTGGCTGTGGGTAAGTATATCACAAATTGATTTTGGAGGTTTCACTTTTCATCACACCACTAATTTAGGAATTATATTAGCATATATATATATAATTTTAATTGGTGCATTTTAATTATGCAGAAAATTAGTTTCATTGTGACATATTCTTATATGTAAACAACATATTAGCCACCAAACATTTCCTCCCGGACATGCCACAATAATGCATGCATGTTCACAAGTTTGGTCAGATTCACTCCACAGTTCTTTCCTTTTCCAGTCCTTTCTTCCTCCACCCCAATCCCCTTTACCTGTCCTACCAATTTTCTCTCTCTCTCTCTCTCTCTCTCTCTCTCTCTCAAGATAGACAGAGGGAAACAGTTTTAATTTATCCAGTAACTGGTTAATTAATTTTCTTAAAAAATTTTTATGGAAATAGTTTTTAAATTCCAACTCTACTGATGACTTCTCAAGGTTTTATGAGATATCCCTTAGAAATTTAATAAATTTGTAATACACCCAACAAAGTTTTCAGTTGAAACAACAAATAATCATATTTGACTATATGGACAGATCTGAAAACAGACTATGGAATAGGCAGAATTTGGGGAAGAAAGGAGAAAATGTCTTCTTCAATTGTTAAGATGGAAAAATACATACATTGAAAGCAAAAAATGAAAATGACAATAGAAATGAGGAGGAAGCAAGTGAATTGAATGTTTGGATATAAATATTGAGCCCTGGAGAAGGAATGTGGAAGACAGAAAGAGTACTCTCAGGTATTTGAAAGAATAATTAAGACATTTATTAAAGCATTGTATTCTACTAAGAGACCGTGAGTTTGAGTTTGACAGGTTGTTAGGAGGGTTGAGATGGAACTTTCTATGTATTTACTACATACCATTCTTGACACTATACTCTGGATTCCTGAAATAAAGGAACAGATTTAAAATTTTATCTGTATGTACTATTTAAAATCAGTAAAACTGATATTGGATAAAAAATAGGAATAGCCCATGAATCATCAAATAAATGAAGGATAAGCAGAAGAGAAATGACCATTATGTAATAGTAAGAAGTACAGAATAGTATGAAATAGTCTGAATTTTGTTATGTGCATGTATGAATGAGACACAATGACACCCACTCTTTTGAATTATTATACACCAATAACTTTTTTTAAAGAAATGAATGAGAAAAATTGGGAATGAGATGTAATAGAAACAGTCAGTTTGCATTCTGCTGCAATTAATAGAAAAAGAGGTTTATAGTGTATGAAACAAACTAAAGTTCAATTTTTTCTCATTACAAAAAGAATTTAAAGCCTGTTGATATTTTTTGTTAGCTTAACTTGCCCTTTGAATCCTGCTTTCTTTCAAAAATTTCAGTGTGTCACTTGTAGAATATAACATTTAGAACTTCATGCTTGCTGTACCTTTAGGAATAACAATAGATTAAATGAATGAAATGATGGATGAATAGAGTACCTGCACCATATGAAACTTTGATTTTGTATCAAATGCTCAATGTTCAATGAATCAGTGGACAAAGTAATGGGACCATAACATCAGGATTAGAAAAGTTATATTTATGTTCCTAATCTGAGATAAGGAACTTCTTTAGAAATTGAGAGATTTTCAGCCAAAAGTATGAGGGAATCTCATTGGTAAGAGGCAGGAAGGAGAACAGCATTGTAAATCCAAGAAGCCAAAGACAAAAGGAGTTACAGAAACAAAGTCATGATAAACATAATTCAATCCTACAGGGACAAAAAATGGAAATGATGACCAAAAATGGACAATGATATGAAATATTCATAATTCAGATTTCTTCACAAGAAATAAGGCATCTGTACAAACTGGATTATTTTGATTTATGGAGTAAAAAAGAAGTAAGGATTACCAGTGAAGGGTTGGGTAGAGAAAAGAGTAATTAGAAAGGGTCCAAGTTACAGCTATTTAATTTTTAAATAGAATAGTTTTAAATAGTTTGCTGTATTGATAAGAGTCAACAGATGTTAAAGGAAGTACAATTGAATGATATCTGGGCAAGTTCCAGAGTGCCTTGAAGGGACTATCCTTGTGCCATGTGGAAGAGTATGGGTTATGGTATCCTACATCTCTGGGTACAAGTCCTGGCTCTAAGAGCTTATCCATTTAAGACTCAGATTCTTCATTTACATAATGGGTCTCATTTAACAATATCTACACATGAAATTTGTGTTTTTAAAAATGATGATGTGGTTAGACCTAAGCTCTGTATGGAGGATAAAAATAATAAGTATTAATATCATTAATATTTAAGTAAAATTTTTGTTCATTACCAGCTATTCATTTTATTAGACATAAGTTATCCAATGTCAATGCCCAGGCATCATGTGAATAACAACCTTGACATGTAAATTTCTGCCTCACTGGTGACATGTATAATAATCAAAGAAAAATTTGTGGATTATTACAGCAGAATAGTGTGTGAACATTTTGGGTAACATGAGATCTTTAGACTAGGAAAAAAACCAGAAAGAGGCAATGCAAGATTAACAGAAGTTTCTGGTCATAGCAAAAAGGAAATAAGTTATTTTATTCTCATATAGTACACAGTATAATTTTCTTTAAATTGAATCACAATAATTTGCTGCTTTTATTACTTTACTTATTTACATGCTGGTTAGTGAATTCAATGATTTTTACTAAGGCTTTTTTGACCTACAGAATGGGGAGCCCATGTTAATTCCACGAATTCTGACTCTTCATCATATTATATTCACAGGTGGTTTAAAACCAATTCTTACCATCAAAGCAATGGATGGACTGAATGGCTCTGTGGTTTCTGAGTTTGTGTTGCTGGGACTCTCAGGTTCTTGGGAAACTAGAGTCATTCTCACAATAACATTCTCCTTGCTCTACTTAGGGATCATCATGGGAAATTTCTTTGTTGTCTTTTTGATAATTGTTGATTCTCACTTACATTCTCCAATGTACTTCCTGCTGGCCAACCTGTCCTTCAATGATATTGGTGTTTCCTCCACTACAGTTCCCAGGATGATCACAGACCTGTTAACAGAACACAAAGTAATTTCCTTCCAAAGCTGTATGACACAGACATGCTTCGTTCATGCTTTGGGAGGAACAGAAATTTTGCTGCTCATAGCCACGGCATTTGACAGGTACGTAGCCATCTGCAAACCTCTCCACTACTTGACCATTATGAGCCCCAAAACATGTGTTCTGTTGATAGTCATCAGCTGGGTAACGGGAGTGATCCATGCTATAACTCAGTTTTCATTTGTTATAAACTTGCCTTTTTGTGGTCCTAATAAAATAGACAGCTTTTGTTGTGACTTTCCCAGGATCATACAGCTTGCATGCTCTGATGCAGCCAAGTTTGAGTTTGTTGTTACTGCCAACAGTGGTGTCCTAACCATAGGTACCTTCTTCCTGCTTCTCCTTTCCTATGTCTTCATTTTGGTCACTGTCTGGAAACGTTCCTTTGGGGACTTGTCCAAGGCTCTTGGCACATTGTCAGCTCACATCACTGTGGTGGCTCTATTTTTCACTCCATGCATATTTATCTATATGTGGCCTTTCCCCACATCATCAGTTGACAAATACATGTTTATTGTTGATTTTACTATCACTCCTGCCTTGAATCCTCTCATCTATACATTGAGAAACAAAGATATAAAGATAGCAATACAAAGACTGAGCAAATGGCTTCATTATGACAGATTTTGCTGACCTCGGACACTGAAACCGTACATCCATCTGACTTTTGGACATTTACACTTAGGCATTTTCCAGTTAACATGGCCAACTGAATATGTCAGCTACCTCAACATCTTGTGCCTACCCATAGTAAGACTAGGTCTTTTCCTCCTCCAGAGCATTTGCTCATTTCCTTTTACTAACTTCAAAATGATAATCCATTATGAATTTTTTTGGGGGGAGAGGGAGAAATTGAATAAATAAGGGTATACATATTAATTTGAAATTATTTGGCCATAAATATGACTACATCCTTTTGGTTTCCCACAGTGTTCAAGTAACCTTAAACTTGCTTTGTTGAATGTCAGAAATCATCTTAAAAAATAGTTACATAGGTAGAGCTAACTCTAGTTAGTGCTCAAATCCATTCCCTCCAAACAGTATGTGAGACTAAATTTAACTGTAATTAGTTTATTTGGAAGCTAATTTTTTTGAAAAATCAGTGAGGAGGTTATATCAAGAAAGGAGACATGCATATGCCCATAAATATAATTGGGATGCAAGCTCCTGGGACCTTCTAGGAGACTATATAGATTCTGTAATTTAGTATTATCTCACTTGAAAGACCAGGTATCTGGAGTATTGCTTCATATTTAAGAGGTACATTGATTTTGAGGAGAACATCCAGTCTTTCTCAACAAAATGTTTTGTGGGCATTTTAGGCTGCCAGGACATGCTGGCAGGTAGCCTTTCTGGTACCTACAATAAAGAGACATCACTAAAAATTGTAAAAAAAAAAAAAACCAACCAACCTAACAAACAATAACAACAACAAAAAACACCCTTCAATATGACTTTGTTCTTACAGAAGTGCAAGTTGAACATTATTGCTCTTAATTTACATGATACTAATTAATCAATGAGTGTGTATAATTCTGTCCTCTGAAAAATATTCTGATTCTCTGCTTTGCACAAGTACCTTAAAACCAGAAGTTCAAGTGTTCCTTCAGCCATGAACATGATTAGTAAGACAGTTGCCACCTATGGTTTCAGCTACCAAAGATGTCACCATCTAACATCAACAGAAGTCATTTGTCTTCTGATATACCAAAAATCAGCATCTTAGCTCCTGTTCAAGAACTACAGACAAAATAAAGTAAGAAATTGACCATCTGAAAAATATATCAAATGACTTTAAAGATATAAATTCTATTGCACTTTCATGTATATAATAGTTGTGTTTTATTTTTCTTTTGTATTTAAGAAAAGGTGCATTATCAAATGATACTCCCACTTTAGGAAGCTCAGAAACTAAGAGGTATCAACCTTTCCATATGCCTCACTTATCTAAAACACAGAACTTTATCACCCTAGATGATATGATCTGTACTAAATATGTCCAACACTAATAATAATACTCTTAATTAACAATATCCAAATAAAACTGTGTTGCTTGTTTCTTTGGGTTGAAAATATATTCCAAGCTCTAGTCACACTTAGAATCAGCATTATTCATGAAAAAGATCTGATCACAAACAATGATGTTAAGGGCCTATACCACAAATCTGATCATATTATCTTAATGTAATCGGTGTTTTCCATTCTTCCTCATATTTAAAGTAAATTTCTGGTGAATTTTATATTAAATTCCTATATACACACAAAAAGAGATCCAGGAAGTTTTATTAAAATAATTTAAAGTTGTTTTTCAAATTATTTCTGTGCCTCCAGCTCTTCTACAGCAAAGAACCATATGGATAAAAGCTTCTGACAATCTATAAAAATTAATCATTTGCCATGGAAAAGAAAAAAGCCACTAGGACTAGAGAGTCTGGATGGCACCTTAGCAATAGGAGCCAGAGCCCTTTAGATGTGCACCCCAGTCATGCTGCCTTCCGGCTCTGTGAATTCCAACAAGTTGAACTTTCCCAGATACAACCTTTCCACAATGAGGTACACTTTATGGGGATATTGTAAAAATTAGGTCAGACAATATGAGTGGAAGCTCCTGGCATGTTAAGTATATTCAGACTCTCTGGTTTTTCTTATAGAGCTCCACTTATTTATACTCTGTCTTTAGGAAGAGTTCTGCCTTGAAGTATTTGATGACAAAAATTAACAATGGGAACATGAAAATATAACTTCTCTACCTTTAGCACCTCTTCATAATAAAGGAATCACACTGAATTCTTTCCCTGGTTATTAACATGAATTAAATTTTATAGCATTTTTAATAGTCAATTGTAAATCAATACAAAGTATGAGTGACACCTCTCAAGGAGACCTGGGCTGTGGGATAATCTACAGTGCTCAGGGTCTCTGTCATCTGATGTGTCTAGCTGGGAGTGGGCTGTGTTCCATGAACATGTCCATTAAAGTCCTTTGACTTCACAAGGGAAAACTGGGTGATTTTACACTGAAATTACTTAGTTCTAGTCTCTTGTTGTCAAATTGGCCACCTACCAATTTTATTTGTGATACAAAATGTCACATTTTCCACAGCATTATGGAGAGCCATACTGCTTTAGATAAAATTTCTGAATGAGTTGCACCAATACTTTGAAATATATGCTTATGTATATAATTTCTTATGTATATTAGCTATACACTTCATTTTTATGAACATAATTCTTAGAAGGATTTATAGGATTTAATAAACCATTTGACTCAGCAAACCCACTCGTGGCTATTTATTTACGGGGGTGGGGGAAAAACCCATATGTATCACAAGTCCATGAGTATTCACAAAATTTTATAATTAACCACTATATAATGGACATAGCCCTAATGTCTTGAGTGGAAAATGAATAAGAAATTAAGCGTGTAATGGAATGTGACTCAGAAATGAATAGAAATTACTAGGACACACAAGCATGTAAATGAATCTAAAGTGAAGAAACCTAGATTACAAGGGAACACATTAGATGGTTCTGGAAATGTGACTCAAAACCACAATGAGAGAAAAACCCTTTAAACTGTTAGGATGCATGCTATCAAAAAAAGAAGAAAAGAAAAAGAGAAAGATCAGATGGAACCGGATGCCTATAATGCTCAGTACTGGGGAGGCGGAGGCAGGAAGATCCCAAATTCCATACCAGCCTGGGCAAGTTAGGAAGATGTTATCTCAAAATATAAAGTTCTGGAGATGTAGTTCAGTGGTACAGTAGTTGCTTAGCATGCCTGGTACCCTGGGTTTCATCTCTATTATCAAAAATTAAAAAAAGATAAAATTAAAGAGAAATATCATGGCTTGTTGAAGATGTGGAAAAAAGAACTCTTTTATATAGTAGGTATGCATCCCAGTATAAATGATTGCCAAAAATTACAAATAAACTTATTGTATGACGCAATAAATACAGTTGGATAAATATGGAAAGAAATGAAATAGGGGCCTCAAAGAGATATCTGTGTTCTCACTTTCATTGAAGCATTATTCCCCAAAGCCATGACATTGTTACCTTTAGTATCCATCAATGGATTAATGAAAAAAGAAAATGTGGCACACATAAATACAATGGAACACTATTTATCATGTATAAAGAATACATTGTCATTTGGTCAACAGGGATGAAATTAGAAGT
The DNA here is from genome assembly GCF_047511675.1 of Marmota flaviventris. Taxonomy (NCBI): domain Eukaryota; kingdom Metazoa; phylum Chordata; class Mammalia; order Rodentia; family Sciuridae; genus Marmota; species Marmota flaviventris. The sequence goes on along the minus strand of NC_092499.1, from coordinate 81,729,181 downwards.
CATTAAGCTAAATAAGGCACAATCAGAAATAAAAATAATATATGACCTAATTTACATGCAGAAATATTTTTTACAAAGCTTAATAAATAGGAACAGAGGGGGAAAGTAATTACAAGAAGGACAATTGGGAAGAAAATAGAAAGAAGTGAGTCAATGTTTTAAAATATATTTTTAGGATGAATAAATCTAGGGAACTATATTGCATGAAGACTATCATTTATGATTTGGTGTTATATGGTGAAAATTTGTAGGTGCTCTCCCCACATACATGCACAGTTTCTATGTAAAGTGATAGGATAATGTTAATTTGTTTGAGTATATAAAACACTTCATTATTTTTACAGATATCAAAATATGCTGCTCACCTTAAACAGATACAATAAAAACACATTTAAAAACTAAAAGAAAAGCAAAACTGTAGGAACAACAATCAGAATCTGGGTTGTCTGAGTTGCGGTGTGGGGCTTGGTTAACTATGAAGTACCACAGCATAGTCTGGGGTTTAACAAAATTGTTGTAAAATTGGGATGGTGTGATGGTTTTCCAAATGTATACGTGTAACTTTGGAACTGTAGACTTTTCATGTTTTTACACATAAATTATATCATAACTCAAATAAAAAGTGTCATATCATCAATTACAAAACATTTGTACTCTGTAAGGAATTGCTTTATTGCATCACTAAGGTCCTAGTACTTCTTCAAGGTCCACAGAAATCCTATACTCCCTCCAGTTCTCCTCTAAACTAATGTCCTTGCCCAGATGCTGCCTCTCATAGCTCCTTCACTTCATAGCTACAGAGCTTGCAAAGGCACATACCATTGTTTATGCATTTTCACATCTGTGAAAGAGTCCAAGGGTCTCTGGTTGAATTAAGCACCACCAGAAAAAATCTTTGGAGTCCCAACCTGAGAGAAAGCCTTGAGTCTTTAGGTTCTCTGACTGAGATGACTTTAGATCTAGGTCTCAGGATACAATAATGGATGGTAAAGCAAATAAGTTCATGTAAAGGTGTGAGAAAACAAATGAAAGTAGTAAGGAAACAATGAGAGAATGAGGGAGAGAAGAGGGAAGTGAGTAGATGGGTCAGAAAAAAAGATGCAAAAGGCAGGTGATAATCACACATTTCACATCAAATTAGCTGAAAATAAAAAAATGGCAAGCCAAGAAACACAAGGAAAAAGTCTCCTTTGATGGATAGATGTTCAGTAGTCCCCCTTTCCAGGAAGGATGAATTCCATGATCCACAGAAGATGTCTGAAACCAACAAACCCTCATAACTTTGCTTGTTCCTGTACATACTCACCTATGATAGAGTTAATTGACAGGATGAGATTAGCAACAATAACTAATGAAGCAGAACAATTGTCACAGTGCACTGCAGTAGTGAGTTGGAGCTCTCTGCTCTCTCCTCAAAATATCCGCTGTCCTATGCTGATCTTTCTTTTAGGCCATGGTTTATAGTGGGGAACTAAGACTGTGGAAAGTGAAATTGTGGATAAGTGGTGACAACTATATATACACTTTTTATTATTTATAGAAACAGTTAACAGATGGATTTGCTCTAAACTAGGAAGTAACAACTGCACTTGAATAAAACTAATATAAAATAGCTGTATATAATTATGTGCACAGTGTGGTGAGATTGACCCATGCACATACCAGAGAGACCATGACCACAACCAAGATAATACAAATGTCCAGCACTTGCAGAGTTCCATTGGGTCCATTTGTTTGTGTTTGATTTTTTGCATGATATTTGGGGTTGGGGGTGTTCATTTTTTTTGTTTTTGCCTATATTTTGATGGGGGTGTAGTGGCACTCCCTCCTCCACAGAAAAATATTAATTAAACTTCTCTAGAAGGTCCCACCATAGTAGTTCTTAGATTCTCTTGACAGGGGACATGCCTGGAGAAATACAGTGTGATAAGAAAAACTAACTGCAGGCTTTCACAGAGGCGCTTGCATTTCAGAGTTACATCGTTGAAGGGCAGCTGGTGAGACACAAAACGAAATAAAAACTCCCTTTCCCAGGCACTGATTTTCACAGAGAAAGGAGAGAGAATGTCCTTGGGGTTATTTTGTGAAACCTGGCCTAAGCTAGGAGCCAAAAAGAGAAGAAAAAACCTGTTGCCATGTGAACTTCTGTAGACTGTGAACCTCTGAGGTCCTCCCCCCATACACTGTGTATAAAGTTCTAAATCTTCCTGAACTGGAAGGGGATTGATTGATTAGAGTGAAAGCTTTTCCCTCTGAATCTGGTTGCAGCCAAATAAATTTGATTCCTGATAATTCCTTGGTTTCATATCACCTCTGACCCTACAACATTTTTGGCACCCCAGATGTGACAGAGAAGGTAAAGACAGCTATTCTGCCTCTTTTGTCTCCAGTGGCTGGCTTTTCCAGGTCAGTGGAAGACAATGTTTGCCCTGAGTGGGCACAAGTTTCTCTTTGCCTGGAGGAGGAATGACTTATCTGGCACCTTGGAGCTGTCACCCCAGAGGACAATAGAATCCACAAGGAGTAGGGACCAGAGTTAAAAACTTGGAGCACCACCTGACTGGATAGGTAAGGACATGGGTCCATTTGTGGTAGCCCACCTGACTGCCCCACAGAGACCTAAGCAGATGAAAGAGAGGCTTGATCAAATTCTGTGGGTCCCTAGTACCCTCCAAAGTATTTGGAGCTGAAACAGACCGGGGTGTCCCCTGAGTAGAGGTTCAGCAAGCAGAGGAGAAACTGTGACTCCCTTTTTGGTTTGCAATTTGTGGAACTTTGGGGATTTGGGTGGTATAGAAATTTTGCTCTGACCATATCTGTGTGAAAGTGTGTGAATGAGACAGACAAAGGAAAGGGCTCCCACCCAACCAAAGGGCCAAAGCGAATGTGGAGTCCCCTATCTGTGGTTCTGTGACACCTCATACATTCTCTGGAGGAATTTCACCAACCAACATCTAGGCGAACACTCCAGGTTGGGGGTTAATACCAACCTGTAAGATTAAGAGGATCCTAAGTCCCCGCGAGGGGAATGGCCAGAGATAGATGAAGTGTGCGACACCAACACAGGGTGGAACATGGGAGACACACAAAGTAAACAGAGTTCCTTGAACCCCTTGAAATGTATGTTGAAAAATTTTAAGAAGGGTTTTAAGGGAAACTATGGGGTGAAACTCACTCCACAAAGGTTGCACATTCTCTGTGAATTAGAAAGGCCCACCCTAGGTGTGGACTGGCCACCAGAAGGATCTTTAGATGAGACAGTCATTGATGAGATCCTTTTAATTGTTGTTGGAACCCCTGGACACCCCAAACCAGTTCCCTTATATTGATCACTAGCAAGAAATAGTACAGAAACAGCCCCCTTGATTGAGATCCTATCTAGATAGACAGTCCAAGCTGATGTTAGCTTGGAGCTAGCAGCCTCTAAGACTCAATGGAAGGCAGCCAGACAGAGAAAACCTGATAGAGAATAGACAGAAAAGATTTTTGCCCAGTGAGCCAGAAGAAAATTGACCACCCTATGTGGCACTCTACCCAGCTTTGCCAGGACCACTGGAAAAACAGGCTACCCCCTCAGCCCCCTCATCCTCAGAAGCAGCAGATGATGGTCCTTTGACACCAGCTACCCTTTCCTCCATGATGTCCTCAGAGCCAGAGTCTTCCCCAGAACAAAAGACTCTTTCTCCACCCTCTGAGACCAGAATGGAAAACTGTCCTAAAACCAGAGCCACTACCCAGATAAGAGCTCTCCAGATGCCCCTATTAGAGACTAGATGACCTGCATATCTTGACCAAGAGGGAAATGTTTTGGGAGAACATTGCATTTATATGTACCAGCCTCTCACTTTCACCAATCTTTTAAGTTGGAAGAATCATACTCCCTCCTACACAGAGAAGCATCAGACCATGATTGATTTGATGCAACCGATTACATTCTACCTGGGTGTACTTCCACCAGCTCCTTCTATCTCTGTTCAATACTGAAGAGCACAGATGGGTGACCCAAGAAGCTATAGGAACAGGCTAGAGGAACATGCTCCAAATGCACAAGGCAATATCTAAACCTAGGCCTAGGACAAATTCCCTAACTTAGACCAAGGGTGGGATTCCAACAAGGAGAAAGACCTCCACGAGATAAAGAGATACCAAGAAGTCCTCATAGGAGGCCTGAAAGAAGAAGGAAGAAAAGCCCAAACCATGAACAAGATATCAGAAGTGCTTCAAAAGCCTGATGAAAGCCTCAGCCAATTCTAGGAATGACTGTGTGAGGCCTTTCAGCTTTTCACTTCCTTTGATCCTGAGGCACCAGACAACCAGTGGATGATCAATGCAGCCTTTGTGGGATGAGCCCAGAGTGACATCTGTTGAAAATTACAAAACCTAGAGGGCTTTGCTGGGAAGTGTGCCAGTGAGCTGATCAAAGTGGCCACCACTGTGTTTATCAATCAAGACCAAGAGGCCCAATGAGAAGCAGACCAAAGGATGAAAAGGAAGACTGCCACCCCTGGCCTGTGGGGGCAGCTTAAGGTCACTTGTGTGAATTTCCAGGGACACATATCCCTTCACACACAAACACATACACACATACACCCACACACTCACACACCCAACATGTCTGTGTAAAGTGATGGATGTGCTCATTTTTTTTAGTATAAAAAGCATTTTACTAAGTGTATGTACATCAAAACATCATGTTATACACTTAAGTCTATACCATAAAAATGAATTTTAAAAAGGAGATACATTCACACTAGCCTCTGCTGGGCCTTGGGGCACAGCAGGCCAGGTCTATCCCTTTCCTGGTGGGGCAGACACTCACCAGAGCCTAGACTCTGGTGCAGGGCTGCCCCCTCTGACCAGCAAAATACCATGGGAGCCGAGATCCAGCCCAGACCACCCAGACCAGCCCACGTGGGATCCAGGATCTCAGTATGCACAGATCATTCCTCCCGCGGCTGGGCAGACACTGCCAGAGGCTAGCCTTTGATGCAGGACCACCCCTTCCTACCACCAGACTACCACAGGAGGTCAAGCCCAAATGCCCAGATCCACTGACAGTGGCCTCTGCAGGGCCCAGACATATAGCATGCCTGGTTCAGGCCCTTTCCAGCAGGGAAGATACTTGCCAGAGCCTAGCCTCTGGTGCAGGACCACCCCTTCTGACAGCAGACTACCACAGGAGTTCAACTGCAGAATCCCAGATTTATCTCCTCCAACTTACATAGGTCCCAGATCCAGGATGCAGTAGCATTCATTGAGGGACACCAGCAGGGTCTGGAAGCCCAACATCAAGGTGAGGTACAGACAATCTGTACAAGTACTACAAGAATATACGGAAGAAATTATAATATCTCAGATCCACACTGCAAGAAAGTAAGACACAAAGACAACATGAAAAAACAAGGGAGGAAAGTGCCCCCAAATGAACCAGGATACTAAAATAACAGAACCTATGAACAGCAAAGTTGATGAAATGTCAGAGGAGTTCAGAAGGTTCATAATTAAAATGATCTGTGAATTATAGAATGACATAAATAAGCAAATACAAGCAAAAATTGATCACTGCAACAATGAGATAAAAGAGCAAAATACAGGTAAGATTACTTCAAGAGAGAGATACAGACCCTGAAAAAAAAAAAACAGTCAGAAATCCTTGAAATGAAGGATACAAGAAATCAAATAAAAAACTCAATAGAAAGCATAACCAACAGACTAGATCACTTGGAAGAAAGAATGTCAGATAATGAAGAAAGAGTTTACAATCTGGAAAATAAAGTTGACCACACAGTGAAAAAAGTTATAAACCATAAACAGAACATCCAAGAATTATGGGAGAGCATCAACAGAACAAATATAAGAGTTATTGGGATAGAGGAAGGCACAGAATTTCATACCAAAAGAATGCATAATCTCTTCAATGAGATAACATTAGAAAATTTCCCAAGCATGAACAATGAATTGGAAAACCAAATACAAGAGGCTTACAAGACACCAAATGTACAAAATTACAACAGATCTACACCAAGGCGCATTATAATGAAAATGCCTAGCATACAGAATAAAGATAGAATCTTAAAAACCACAAGACAGAGATTACATATGGGGGGAGACCAATTCGTGTATCAACAGATTTTTCAACCCAGACCCTCAAAGCCAGGAGATCGTGGAAGAACATATACTAAGCTCTGAAAGAAAATGAATGCCAACCAAGAATCTTATATTCAGCAAAACTAAGTTTTAGATTTGATGATAAAATAAAAACCTTCCATGATAAATAAAAGTTAAAAGAATTTACAACTAGAAAGCCTGCACTACAGAACATCCTCAGCAAAGTATTCCAAGAAGAGAAAATGAAAAACAATGATGAAAATCAGCAGAGGGAGGAATTACACTAAAGGAAAATCTAACCAGAAGCAAAACCAAGTCATGTTAAATACCCAAAATAAACAAAAATGCCTGGGAATACAAATCATGTCTCAATAATAACCCTGAATGTTAATGGTCTAAACTCACCAATCAAAAGACATAGACTAACAAATTGGATTAAAAAAAAGACACAGGGTGTGTTAGTCTGTGTCAGTCATAATTTCCTTGGCATCTGTCCTCAGAAGGAGAAAGTCCTCATTCTCAGTGTGAGGAAGTTAAAGGGTAAAAGCAGAACAGAGCTTTTAATTTCAAAGGGTGTTGTTTCAAAGTTTGTATGGATAACAAATATTGTAATTATATATAAACATTGCCTCTTCTTTGATTATGGTTGCTATTGCTAACATGATAAAGAAAAAGTAGTTGATTTAAACTCCAAGTGAATATTTTTAATATTCTCTTTTCAACACTCCCATATTTCTCAAATTCTAATTCATTATTCCTCAAAACCATAAGTTGAATGAACAGTTAAGGGGGCATTGTAGGATTTGGTCCTTGACCTGTTATGAATGCCAAACAGATACAATTAGTGTTTTGGTAACTTTAAACAAATCCAATAAACATTTAATGTCTAAAGTAAGAAAATATTTTCAGAGCCACATAATTACTGCTCATCACAGGGAATCGGTCAGTTTCTATTTTTCTCTATTCTATAGCTAATGACACTTGACCCTTATGGAAAACAATGTGCAGGGAACACCTAGTGTCTCCAGAAAGCCAATACCAAGGCAGGTGCTGGTCATTATTCCAGTCCTGATAATTGGCTTCATTCCTAAAGATAAGAGCTATTTATAGCCGTGTGTCTTGAAAGGTAATGATGCCTCTAAAAAAAGAGCAAATTTCTCTGCATTTCTCATACCTTGGAGCTGCTGAGGTAAACTCTCTGCTGGCACAGGTAGGGGGGATGCCCATCCTTTAATTCTTCAACATCAGGTTGCATTATTATCCTCTATGTCCCCTGTTTTGCTCCCCATTGTCTATTTTTCTTCCTGTCTCCACTTTTCTTTATTAGCTCACTTCATTGAATGATTTCACTCAATTTGTTTTGTGTCCTCTGGTCTTTCCTCATAGTTGAAATTACATAATGAGATGAACTAAAAATATTCATCAAAGCTGTAATTCTTTTAAGCAGTACGTGAAATACTTTGATTCTTCTATCTCTTCTTTCTCTCTGAAGACTAGGATCAAAAAAATTAAAAGCAATATCTGTATCTTGGCTATCACCTCCTTACTGATACAACATGAAAACATGGTGCTTTTATTTTTACCACAGCCATTCAATCACTGTTCCCACTCTGAAAAATTCTAGTTTAAATATTAATAATTATATTTATATTTAATACAAATTAATATATTTATGTTAATATCGATATATAATATAGATATTCCTAAATGTTATCAAAATTATTATGATAGATAACACTCCTTTAGAACTTACCGAGTGCTAAAGTATTCATAGAAATGGCTCCATATAACTTTTCCTTTTTATTCTATTTATTTTGATAGATCTGGTTTTAAATTAAAAAGAATAAATGTCTTTTAAAATAGAGCAAATCAAGTTGTAGACAAAGAAACAGCCATAAAGTTATTTAAATCACACAACCCTTAGAAATTTTTAATAACTCTTGAATATTTACTCATAGAAAATACTATCAAGTCCACCCCCATAAAAATTATACTATTTCTTTGAGTTATTAATATTCTTTCCATGCTTATTAAGATGGACTGAAGAATCATTCGTAAAGCCTGTATAAGAATTCATCCATTTACTTACCTAATTGGTCCCCTTTTAAGCAATTGATTTCCACTCAGTATTAGAAGAGTACTCATAATGAAGCAAAGCAACTTTTAATACATTTTTCTGTTTGTCTGTTTATTTCCTTAAAGTTTATTCCATGACAGAAGACAGTTGAGTCACAGCTAAGAGTGATGGCTATCACCACGTCACCCTCTGCAGTGAGCCCACACTTCACCTTCCCCTCAGCTGTGCTAAGCAACTCTGCCTCCCAGTCCTCCGCAGCCACAGGTGTGTTCTGTTCAAGAAACACTTTAAAAGTGGAATCCATCTTCTGAATTTGGAGTTAACTTACGCCTTCTTAACCTCAAGTTTTAAAAAATTAATTCAAACACATTTTATAAAAATTTCATATTTCCCTACATAATCATGATGTCTTCTTTGTCATGTACTAAATTTTCCTATGTGCATCTATTTCTATACTTTTTAAAACATATTCTGTTAAATTTAGTCAAATAATTATGCCTTAATTATTGTAGTTTGTGATATATTCTAATTTGCTTTACAGAAAGCATTCAGTTCCTCCTCTAACTCCCTTTATATTTACTTTTCATAATTTCCCTGATTTTGAAGTGGTCTTTGGTTTACTTTGCATTGTTCCATTAGATATCCACTGAACTGTTGATCTGCACTGCAGTTAATTCTTGGATTAGTTCAGTGAGGACCTGTAGTTATATAATTTTGAGTCTTCCTTTTTTTATTAGATAGTTTGAATTCCCATCTTATTCAGTGTTTCAAATATATCAGAAAAAATATATATGCAAATCTCAATACAATGCATATTTTCATATTTCCTTTATAAATAACACATTTTATCATATTTTAATAGGTTGTTACTGAGTTTTTATATTTAAATAATCTTATTAAATTTAATATTTCCCATGTAACATTTTGAGGCAGGAAGTTATGTGATTTGACAAGCAACAATTACAATTTTACTATCTTCTTTTCAATGGTATTACTTGAATTCATCTTTCTCTCTAACTTGTCATATGTTATTGAACCATAATGCTAACAGGATTCTTTCCTTGACTTAAGTTTAATGATTTACCTGTAATCATTAGCTTGCAGCTTCAAGTCCATTAGAAACATCCTGAATGGACTATTTTTAACAGTTCTTATTTTCCTAAGTTAAATAGAAATCAGTTTTGAAGTTGACTCCATAACTACATTGTATATTCATTTCCTAACATCATTAAGGAAATACCCTCTGAATCAAATGATGCTTTCTCACACATGAGTTTTGTGTTGTAATGTGTGGAATTTCCCCTAGATAGAGCCATCAAAGGATATAAATTACAAAGTCACAGGAGTGTATTTGATCTTTACATGGATTCCTCTAGAAGATTAGTACACAATAGTGTGGACTTGGGGAAAAAGGAAAGCAAAGATATCATGCAATAAATTACCTTTTGGTTTTCAGGATGACAAAATATAAAAAATTAAAGTAGAATAAAATGACAATGGAAATTGAGAGACTGGAGTTTATTTAGAACTATTTGTGAATAAAAAGTGTGCAACCAGATATTAAAAGTGAAGGAAGGAGAAGAGTTCCACACAAACGCCTGTGTTGGATTTCTGGAAGAATGCCAATGCCATTTATTAAGACATTGGAGGAAGTTAGATTTTATTAGAGTTAATGTGAAGTCTGGAGCTGGATATGGTAGATAAGATGGTAGATAAGATGACGAGTTCAGTTTTAGGTTAGTTTAGTTTTAACTTGAAGGTGGAGGTGGATCTCCCATTTGTTATACCACAAACAGTATTGGACTTATGATTCTGGGGTTCAAGAATAAAGTTGACTTAGAAGTCAATATGCATGTACTAACTTAAATGAGTAAGCCAGTATTGGATTTTAAAAGAGACAGTTGGTTCAAAACTCTGAGTCATGTCAATTATTGAATATTAGCAGGTGACAAATAATCAGTGTCTCATATAGAAAAGTTACAGAGAAGTGGGAAGTATTAAGAACAATTAAGAGAGAACTTTTGTAGAAATATTAGGATTGTAGTCATGTGTAATTAACAGAAAACTAGATTTTAGTGGAACAAATTATTATTATTATTTTTACACATTACAGGATCTGTAGTGACCACTGTTGGCTTTATATAAGTTGTGCAATATGCCCTTCATGTCCTAGGGTCTTTCTAATTCTTCATTGTTATTTTATGTTTTATAATTTCTGGGTTGTTTCACCTTTAAGCTTAGCATTAACAATAAATACAGAAAAAAAAATCCCTCTTCGGGCTGGGGATGTGGCTCAATGGTGGAGTGCTTGCCTAGCAAGTGTGAGGCACTGGGTTCAATCCTCAGCACCACATAAAAATAAATTAATAAAATAAAGGGATTGTGTCCATCTATAACTTAACATAAATAAATAAATAGATAGATAGATAAATAAATAAATCCCTCTCTACATAAAGATTTATCCTTTTGTTTAAGAAAAGTCCTCTAGAGGAAATGTTGGAGTACATCTCATCCAACAGTCCTGGATCATAGGCCCCATCTTAGACAAATTCATGGTGGAGGAAATGGAATTAGAACAATAGATTTAGAAAAGTAATGCATTGTGATCTTGATCTGGAGTAGAGTCATTTTGTCTAAAATTGATAGATTTTAGATAGATAAAATTCATCCCCCTACCTGAAAAAATAGACTTTCTGTTAGCAAGAAGTGGGAAGGGGAACAAGGTTATAGAAGTCACAAAGCCAAGGGTAGGAAAATTTATAGCAATAAGGTCATGACAAAAAGTAACAAATCCTTCAGGGATATTAAGCAAATTAATATTAAAATATCATATTGCATAGGATATTAAGCATTAAAATTTCTTTCTCTGCAAAATAAATCTATAGATCCAGAATGTTTCAGTTGAATGAAGGAAAAGTAAAGACAAACTTATCCCTGAAAAATTGGAGAGAAAAGGAAGAATTAAAAGGGGACATGGAATAAAAGGATTTTTTTAAGTTATTACATTAATAATTTAAAGATACTAAAGGTCAAATGCAGTTTAATTGATGGATGTTTGGAATAGATGTGTACTACATACTTGAGGACACTGGCCTTGAAGAGCAGAGTACCATGGTTAGGTGTGTGATTACCATTGGCAGAGGTCTGGATTCAAGTGTTGGTTATAATACTTCATCCCTCTGAAATTCAGTTTTAAATATTTTTTTTTTATTAAATGGAATTTTATGTAGTTTAAATCCAATAATGGGCCAAGTTTAGTGCTTTGCATGAAAAACCATTTCATAAATGTTATCTATTAAATTTATAAGGGTTTAATCATCATATTTTACACTGTAAAGGTATTCTGTCATTGTAGGCAATTTTGTGTTGAGTATGTAAGTCCTTGTGTTGCTGCCAGTGATGAGAACCAATCAGGGCTGAGTTATGTTTTCCCAGATGTGAAGATTTAACACCTGAGAAATGCTGAGACAAGTGTAGAAAGCAAGTTTTATTGAAAGTATAGAAACAGACTTCTGGGAGAAAGAAGGAGGCCCAGAGCAGGGTGTCCAAAAAAGTGGGACTGACCTGACCCTTTTATACATTTTAGATTTCCTGTGTTCTCCTGCCCTCTTCTCCCTTTATCTTGCCCCTTTTCTCTCCTTATCCTACTTATTTGTCCAAATGGTGGGCCAAATGGTGGAGTGATCAAGGAAGGTAGCAGCAGCCCAGGAGGCATTAATTAACAACTCCTACAACTCCTGCAAGGAGGAATAATTCCCGAGGCAGGTGACCTTAGCAGAATGTTGGAGCAGGAAGGGAAAGGGCTTTAAAATGAGGAGGGAAAAAGGGAAGTATTTGATTTTCTTTCCTTTCCAACCAATACCCACCTTCCTGATTGGACGCAATTATTTATTAACTATATTGATGTCTTTTTGTCCCCTTGCTTCACTTGTATACATTATGATGAGCATCAGTTAAATATTATGAATCTCAATTTGTGCCCCTGGTCTCCATGGTAAATTGTTCAATAAATAAATAAATAAAACACAAAAATGAAATACGGTGAAATGTACCAAACAATTTGGCCTGGAAACTCTGAAAGTGAAGTAAGAAATTCAGCTAAAAATATTTTTTTGAATTACCACAAAAGCATTAATTTAGGAAGCGCTGAAATTATTGGCACTTGAGATTATGAGAGAACATTTACAGAGTAGTGGCAGAAAAACCATAGAAATCCTTAAGAGGCAAACAAAACAAAACAAAAAGCTTGCTCATGAAACAAAAAGGAGAGTAACCCATCTGTGTTCATATGATATACATGATGCTGTTTCATTTGTTATATGGTATATTCCTATAATTTTTATATTGCATTTTGTTTTCTATTAGGTTCAATCATTTCTAACTCTCATATCTGTAATCCATAGATTAGACTCGCAGGACTTATGAGGAGCACAATTTATACCACTGAATCTGATCCTTCCTCACTTTTTAGCCACAGATGTTTGGAAACAACTTTCCAGCCCAAGTCAATGGATGGACTTGATGATTCCGTGGTTTCTGAATTTGTATTTCTGGGATTCTCTGGATCTTGGGAAATTAAAGTTTTTCTCAAGCTGACATTCTCATTGCTGTACTTAGGGATCCTCCTGGGCAATCTCTTCATCATCTTTTTGGTAATCACTGATTCTCATTTACATTCTCCTATGTATTTCCATCTGGCCAACCTTCCCTCATTGATGTGGGAGTTCCCTCCACCACAATTCCCAGGATGGTCACAGACCTGATAAAGGAGAAGAAAGTAATTTCTTTCCAAAGCTGTATGGCACAGATATGCTTCATTCACATTTTGGGAGGAACAGAAATGGTGCTGCTCATAGCCATGGCATTTGACAGGTATGCAGCCATCTATAAGCCTCTCTACTTCTTGAGCATTATGAGCCCGAAGAAATGCATTTTATTTTTAGTCATTAGCTGAGTAACTGGAACAATCCATTCTATGTCCCAGTTTTCTCTGATTGTAAACTTGCCTTTTTGTGGTCCTAATACCATAGACAGCTTTTACTGTGACTTCCCCAGGGTCATACAACTTGCATGCTCAGATTCAGCCATATTTGAGTTTCTTGGAACTGCCAACAGTGGATTCATGAGTCTGATCACCTTCTTGCTGCTCCTCCTTTCCTATGTCTTCATTTTGGTCACTGTCTGGAAAAGTTCCTCTGGAGACTTGTCCAAGACTCTTGGCACATTGTCAGCTCACATCACTGTGGTGGTTCTTTTATTCATTCCATGTATATTTATCTATATGTGGCCATTTCCCACATCATCAGTTGATAAATACATGTTTATAGTTGACTTTGCTATCACCCCTGCCTGGAATCCTATCATATATACATTAAGAAACAAAGATATAAAATTAGCAACTGAAAGACTGACTAATCAGCATCATTCTGACAGATTCTCCTGATTAGTCTGTTTTTGAGAGCTCAGGAACTCCTGAGATGGACCCCTCTCCTTAGGCATCTGTTTCTTAATGTGCTCAAATGATAGTGGCATCTACCTTGCTCACCTGCTCCTATTTATAGTAGGATTATGCCTATTCCTCCTTTACAGAATTTACTCCCTGCTTTCTGCTAACATCAGAAATGAGTCCAATGTAATATGGTTTTCTTTAGGAGGCAGAAGCAATGTGTATAAACAAGGTTGTATGATTTACCTTGTGATCACTTTACCATAAGAAATTTAAAATGTCATCTCCTCTATGTCCCATATTTTCTAAGCAACTGCAAACTTAAATTGTTGTATCTCTCCCTGTCTCTCTCTCTCTTTTTTTCTCTCTCCTTTTTTTTAAAAATAATGTAGCCATCTTAACAATTGTAAAGTCTTTTTATTTTTTTATTATGGTTCTGAGTTGCATTTTCTGAGCCATACAGTGTATATATTTGACCTAGATCATATAGTAATTACCAAGTTTCTTTGAATAGTTTATCATTTCTGTTTTAAAATCATAGCAGGATTGCTGGGCATAGTGGTGCACATTGTAATCCCAGGTACTTGGGATATTGAGGTATGAGGATCCCAAGGACCACGCCAGCCTCGGCAATTTAAGGAGACCCTATTTCAAACTATACCCATGAATTATTATCAAAAGTTAAATGAATGTATAATCTATAAATATGCAAATAAAGGAAATTAAAAATTCAGCATGTAAAAAGGACATAATTGTGACAACATTGATGACACTGGAGGTCATTATGCTATAGGAAATAAACCAGAATTAGGAAGAAAACTAATGTATGATCTTCTTTATATGCAGAAACTTACCAAAAAAGTTCAACATAAGGCTAGGGATATAGCTCAGTTTGTAGAGTTTTTGCCATGCATGCACAAAGCCCTAGGTTTAATCCCCAGCACCCTCCCCCACAAAAAATTCAACATATTGGAACAGAGGAGAAATGAGATTGCCAAAATAGAGTTGAAAAGGAAATAGGTACAATTAGGTCAAATTTTAAAAGGTAATGCTAGAATTAATAAATCAACAAAAGCCATGAACAGCATAGTTTATTATTTGGTATAGTATGCTGAAAATTTGCTGGGAATATTTAAATGCTCCCAACACGCAAACACACACGCATAAACACCCACGGAGTTTTTATGTGCAATGATGGATAATATTAATTAGTTTGAACATAGAAAACATTTTGCTACCAATACGGATATCAAAATATCATGCTGAGAATCTTATGTAGATACAATCAGAGTGAATTTCAAAACTAAAAAATAAAGGCAAAAGTAATAGGAAAAAAGATCAGAGTTCTGGTTGTCTGACTTGGGATGTGGGGCATGGTTAACAACGACGTACCTCAGGAACATCTGAGATTTAATGGGACTATTGTATATTTGTTTTTTTAATGTATTTAAAATTTGTTCTGATTAGTTATACATGGCAGTAGAAAGCTTTTTGACATGTCATACATGAATGGAATATAACTTATCATTCTTCTGGTTGTACATGATGTAGAATCATACTGGTCATGTTATAATATATGTACATGTGGTAGTAATGTCTGATTCATTTTATTGTCTTTTTTACCCCCATATCCCTCCCTTCCCTTCACTCTCTTCTGCCTGATCCAAAGTACATCTATTCTTCCATAGCAACCCCCCTTCCCATTGTGAATTAGCATGCACATATCAGACAAAACATTCAGCTTTTGGTTCTTTGGGATTGGCTTATTTTGCTTAGCATGATATTCTCTACCTTCATCCATTTGCCTGCAAATGCCATAATTTTATTCTTGTTTAATGCTGAGTGATATTCTATGTGTATATATACCACATTTTCTTTATCTATTCATTTGTTGAAGGGATTCTGTGTTGTTTTCATAGTTTAACTTTTGTGAATTGAGCTGCTATGAACATTGATGTGATGTGTCACTGTAGTATGCTGATTTTAAGTCCTTTGGGCATAAACCAAGGAATGGATAGCTGGGTCAAATGGTGGTTCCATTTCAAGTTTTCTGAGGTATCTCCGCACTTCTTTCCACAGTGATTGCACCAATTTGCAGGCCCACCAGCAGTGTATGAGTGTACGTTTTTCCCACATTCTTGCCAACACTTATTGTTTTGTATTCTTGATAATTGCCATTCTGACTGGAGTGAGAAGAATCTTAGAGTAGTTTTGATTTCCATTTCTCTAATTGCTAAAGATGTTGAGCATTTTTCATATATTTGTTGATAAATTGTATTTCCTCTTCTGTGAAGTGTCTGTTACTTTCCTTAGCCCATTTATTGATTGTGTTATTTGATTTTTTGGTGTTAAGATTTTTTGAGATATCTATATGTCCTGAAGGTTAATGCTCTATCTGAGGTGCCTGTGGTAAATATTTTCTCTCATCTTGTAGGCTCTCTTTTCATATTATTGTTTCCTTTGCTGATAAGAAGCTGTTTGGGTACATCCCATTTATTAATTCTTGATTTTGTTTCTTGTGCTTTAGGAGTCTTGTTAAGAAAGTCAGATCCAAAGGCAACATGATGAAAATTTGGGCCTGCTTTTTCTTCTATTAGGCACAGTGTCTCTGTTCTAGTGCCTAAGTCTTTGATCCACATTGAGTTGAATTTTGTGTAGGGTGAGAGATAGAGGCTTAATTTCATTTTGCTGCATATGGATTTTCAGTTTTCAAGCACCATTTGTTGAAAAGGTTCTTTTCTCCTCTGAATGTTTTTGGCATGTTTTTCTAGTATGAGATAACTGTATTTCTGTGGGTTTGTCTCTGTATATTCTATTCTATACCTCTGGTCTACAAGTCTGTTTTGGTGACAATACTATGTTTTTTTTTTTTTCTTGTGGTGAGTGGGAGGGTATACCAGAAATTGAACTCAGGGGCACTGAGCCAAATCCTCAACCCTATTTTGTATTTTATTTAGAAATGGGGTCTCACTGAGTTGCTTAGCACCTCAATTTTACTGAGGCTGGCTGGCTTTGAACTCATGATCCTCCTGCCTCACCTTCCAGAGCCACAGGTATTACAGGCATGCACCACCATGGCCATCTGTAGTACAGTTTAATGTCTGGTATTGTGATGCCTCCTGCTTCATTCTTCTTGCTTAGTATTGCTTTTGCTCTTTTGGGTCTCATTTTTCCTAATGAATTTCATGCCTTTTCTAGCTCTATAAAGAATGTCACTGGGATTTTAATTGGAATCACATTGAATGTATATAGCACTTTGATTGTATTAATTCTGCTTATTCAAGAGCATAGGAGATCATACCATCTTCTAAGGTCTTTTTCAATTTCTTGCTGTAATGTATTGTTCAGTAATTTTCACTTATAGATCTTTCACCTTCTTTCTTAGATTAATTCCCAGGTTTTTTTTTTTTTTTTTTTTTTTTGAGGCTATTGTGAATGAGGAAGGTTTCCTAATTTCTCTTTCAGTGGATTCATCACTGATGTATAGGAATGTGTTTGACTGTTGGTATTGATTATATGTCCTACTACTTTGCTGAATTCACTTATTTGTCTTAGAAGTTTTTGGATCTTCTAAATTTAGAATAATGTCATCAGCAAATGAGTTGCCTTTATTTTTTTTCTTCTGTCTAATTTCTTTGGCTAGAGTTTCAAGGATGATGTTGAATAGAAGTGGTGAATGAGGGTATCCTTGTATTGTTCTGGTTTTTCAAGGGAGTGGCTTCAATTTTTTTCTCCACTTAGAATTATTCTGGTCTTGGTTTTAGCATATATAGCTTTTACAATGTTGAGGTATGATCCTACTTTGCCTAGTTTTTCTAGTATTTTGAACATGAAGGGGTGCTGTATTTTGTCAAATACTTTTTCTGCACCTCTTGAGGTAATCATATGATTCTTTTCCTTTAAGTCTATTGTCATGATGGATTATGTTTTTGATTATGTATTTTAGAAATAACCTTGCATTCCTAGAATGAACCCAGTTGATCGAGGTGCACTATCTGTTCAATATGTTTTTGTATGTGATTTGCCATAATTGCATTGAGATTTTTTGCATGTGTGTTCATCAAAGATATAGGCCAGAAATTTTCTTTCCTTGATCTGTCTTTGTCTGGTTTGGTGTCAGGGTGATAAATAGCCTTATAGAAGGAGTTTGGAAAGGTACCCTCCTCCTCCTCCTCCTCCTCCTCCCCTCCTCCTCCTCCTCCTCCTCCTTCTTCTTCTTCTTCTTCATGGAATACTTTGAGTGATCTTGGCTATCTTGGTTGGTAGGCTTTTGCTGGCATCTTATGTTTCATTATTTTTTAACTGATATATTTAAATTGTGTATGTCCTTCTGATTCAGTTTGGGTAGGTCATATTTCTGTAGATATTTGCTGATGTCTTCAAGATTTTCTGTTTTATTGGAATATAAATTTCTACAATAATTTTATTTTATTTTGTATTTCAGTAGTGTTCATTTGATATTTATTTTTTATCATAAATTTCAGTAATTTGAGTTTTCTTTCTCTTTCTCTTTGTTAGCATGGCTAAGGCTTTATTAATGTTATTTATTTTTTTCAGAGAAACAACCTTTTGTTTTGCCACTGTTTTGTTTCTTTTATTTCAATTTCATTGATTTCAGCTGTGATTTTAATTATTTCCTGTCTTCTACTGCTTTTGGTTTTGATTTGTTCATCTTTTTCTAAGGCTTTGAGATGTAATATTAGGTCATTTATTCATTTACTTTCTATTTTCCTAATGAAGTGAGATCAATACAGTGAACTCTACTCTTAGTATTGCCTTTATGGTGTCCCAGAGATTTTGATATATTGTATTTGTATTCTCATTTACCTCTCAGTATTTATTTCATCCTTGATTTCTTCTGCTATACATGCAACTGTTGTATATATGAATGGTACGGTGGTTTTCCACATGTGTATTTGTAAATGAATAGCTGTAAACTTAAAACTTTTCATGTGATTACATGTGAATTATACCATTACTAAAATAAAAGTATTACATCATATATACATATATATGATATATATATATATACATATATACACACCTTAAGGGATTGCTTTATTGCATCACAAAGACCTTACTACTTCAAGGTTCACGGAACCAATGTCCTTGCCCAGATGCTGCCTCTCAGAGCCCTGTCAATTCATAGCCATGGGACATGCACAGGCACATAGCCTTGATTATGCTTTTTCACATCTGTGAATGAGTCCAAGGGTCTAGTGTTTGAAGAAGGCAGTACCAGGAATGGTCTGAAACATGCCAGCCTGGGTGAAAGGCTTGGGTCTTTAGTTCTCTCACTGAGTTGACTTTGGACCCTAGTGTGGTGAGCCGCTTCTGCCGTTTCTGCAGACTATGGTCGCCATTACAAGATGACGCTGGCTCCGCTGTGGTCTGTGACAAACAACTCCTTATCTGGGAGAGTTGGCACATGATTTTTCACCACCCTGTGAGAAAGCTCCACGTGGCAGCTTTGCATTGGGGCTTGAGATGCTTCATTAAGGCTGGGAGGGGCATCCGAAGGAGGAAGAAGAAATATCAAGGACCTGAATAAACTGCTGAAAGAAGATTCCTGAGTTGCGTCTTCCTTGCGGGCAAGGGGTCGCGACAAGTGGTGCCGAAACCCGGGAACCAGAACTTTCAGCAGTCAGGGGTGGTGCACCGGTTAGTCCCAGGTAAGTGGGATCCGCGACCAAAGCGGGGTTAGTCCCAGGTAAGTGGGATCCGCGACCAAAGCGGGGCAGCTCCTCTGTAAAGAAAGAGAGAGCATTACATTTTATTGCAGCTGCACTGTGTACTTTCGCTTTTGTTTTTTGTGCGTCCTTTGTTGTTGTGTCATGGGTGCCGCATCTTCAAGTCCGCTTCTCCTGGCCCTAGATGGCCTGTTACGTTCCAAGGGCCTGGAAGTGAAACATAGTACTTTACAGAGATTTTTACAGAAGATAGATATCGCTGCACCGTGGTTTGCATTTTCGGGCAGCCTTACTGTACCTAGTTGGGATAAATTAGGCAAAGATCTTGACTTTGCTTCTGAGCAGGGCATATTAGAGGGTGGGGTGATACCCCTTTGGTAAATGGTCCGTAGTTGCCTTACAGATGGCAGATGTCAGGAAGCACTTACTAAAGGACAGGAGGTTTTAGAGCAATTACATGAGGAGAAATCGGAGACGGCAGAAAGTGAGGTGTCTCGGGAGGATGGGAGTGTGCGGAGCGTGAAACAGGGGAGGAGACGGTTGTATCCAGATCTCAGTACGCTGCGCACACCCCCATGCGAAAGTGGGTCAGAGGAGGAGGAGAATGAGGAGGAAGAGCTCGGGAGGCTGTCTCGTCAGCTAGGGAGTTTAGCTATAGGAGAAGGGAACAGAAATAAACAGGGGCTCAAGAAAAGCGATCCCCCGGATCCACCGCCGTATGGTGGGGGTGTTTCGGGGAGAGCTTTCCATGCCCAAACATGGAGGGCTGTTAACGCTGAGATGGGTCTTGCTTATCCAGTTTTTCAGGATGACAACAGGGGAAGATTCCATGAACCCTTAGATTTTAAAATTGTGAAGACCCTGGCGGAGTCTGTGCGCACTTATGGGGTGGATGCCGCCTTCACGCTGACTCAGGTGGAGAGTCTGTCTAGATACTGCATGACTCCCTCTGATTGGGCTAGCCTTGTTCGGGCTTGTGTTTCCCCGGGTAAATATTTGGACTGGAGAGCATTTGTGCTAGAGGGCGCAATAGAGCAGGCCGCCCAAAACCATGCGGCGGGACACCCCCATTGGGACAAGGATATGCTCTTGGGGCAGGGTAGATTTGCAAATCAACAGACAGGATTTCCTCTTGAGGCATATGATCAAATTAACAACATTTGTATCCGTGCATGGAAATCACTCCCAAATAGAGGAGAAGTGTCTGGCAATTTGACAAAAATTATACAAGGCCCCACAGAACCTTTCTCAGACTTTGTTGCCAGGATGGTGGACGCCGCAGGAAAAATCTTTGGTGACCCTGATAGAGCAATGCTCTTGATTAAACAACTTATTATTTAAAATAGAAGGGGGCCACAGCTGATATCTCCGCTTTGGCTCAATTACGAGGAGTCCAAGGTTGGCTGTTTAATGTTTCTGGCAGTACCCAAGAATTGAAGTGGGGTAGGAGACTCAAAAATATGTCACACAATGCACAATTGAGTAATGCAACATTACACCCTGCAGCAGTCTGTCTCCAATCTCCGTTCCTGTTTCTTTTGGCTAATCTTTTGGCTAATGATACATCGCAGGGGATGCTTGATTGTTCTAATATTACCTGTTACTTGTCTGAGTGTTGGAATGGCTCCTGGACTATGGCAGTGATTATGAAAATTCCAACCTTTGTCCTGATACCAGTTACTGCAGATCCAGAATCCTTTCCTATTGTTGAACTGATTAGAGCCCGTAGAGATTTTGGAATTACGGCAGCTATAGTGACAGCTGTGGCGGTATCTGCTGCTGCAGCAGTTACAGCTGGAGTAGCCATGGCCAGCCAAGTACAAACTGCTGCCACTATTAATCAGGTTATTCAACAAACATCCACTGTACTTGAATCCCAAAGTAAAATTAATCAACATATTTTGTCAGGGATTTTAGCTGCCAACCAAAGAATAGATTTACTCCAAGCTCAGGTAGAAGAACTGGCCGACTTGGTGCTTTTGGGTTGTGTTGACCAACGTGCACATTTATGCATAACCTCTGTCAGATTTAATGATTCCAGGAATGCCTCCCGCATCATTGGCGAATATTTGGCCGGAAATTGGTCCATGGCAGCGGAAGACATGATCCAGTCTCAACTAACCCAGATAGCTGTCTTGAACAGTACCCGTGTCTATCCCGTGACTTTGGGTCAATTCACCGATTGGATATCTTCTGTTTTTTCCTTCTTCAAAGAGTGGGTGGGGGTAGGCATTTTTGGTGCAATGTGTTGTTTCGGTATGTTCCTCTGTTTGTGGTTTCTCTGTCGCATTAAGGCCCGCAGTGCTCACTATAAGGCTATGATCATACAAGCTCTTGCAGCTTTAGAAAATGGCAACTCACCTCAAGTCTGGCTTGCGCATCTTAAGCAGTAAACCTTGACATGGTCGTTACACCCCAAGTTATTATAACATTGCACTGGGATCGACATGACTTTCCTTGTTATTCTCTTAGTGTTGGAAAGCCCTTGCACTCTGCTGGTCTTACTGCCATTGCACGCAGATGGGTTTCCACACTAGTGCTTTTCTATCCTCTTGAAGTTCGTGCCTTTCTTTCAGGGTGTTGTCAACTTGTTTGTCATTATAAACAGCCACAGTTCAGCCTCAGCTATCCCCCTTCGTCCACCATCGTCACGATACAGGATGCGAGGCAAGGCACTGCACTTGAGTGATCCTTGACATGGACCTCAAGGAGAGCATGTCCTATTGCATGCGGGTTAGACGCGTTCACGCCCCGCCCCACAAAAAAAGGCGTCGGCTGATATGGCCTCAGATCTGGGGAAGGCGCCTCCTTAGGACTGAGTCATACTATGCAGCCACTTCTGCACAGTGGGATAGGACCTCTACTCTCGCCTGTATTGTTTTAAGAAAACAGAAAAGGGGGAACTGTGGTGAGCCGCTTCTGCCATTTCTGCAGACTATGGTCGCCATTACAAGATGACGCTGGCTCCGCTGTGGTCTGTGACAAACAACTCCTTATCTGGGAGAGTTGGCACATGATTTTTCACCACCCTGTGAGAAAGCTCCACGCGGCAGCTTTGCATTGGGGCTTGAGATGCTTTATTAAGGCTGGGAGGGGCATCAGAAGGAGGAAGAAGAAATATCAAGGACCTGAATAAACTGCTGAAAGAAGATTCCTGAGTTGCGTCTTCCTTGCGGGCAAGGGGTCGCGACACCCTAGGCTTCAAGTTATAATAATGGATGGTAGAGCATCCATTATTTTCATCCATCCACTATTTACATGTTCATGTAAAGATTTGAGAAAAGAAATGAAAGGATTAAAGAAACAATATAGAGAAGAATATGAGAGTGAGGAGGTTGCTAGGACAGAAAAAAATGCAAATGGGAGGTAATAATCACACATTTCACATGAAATTAACTGGAAATAAAGATTGCCAATGAGAAAAACAGGGAAGAAATCTCTACTGATGAACATATGTTCAGTAGTCCCCCTTTCCAGGAAGGATGCATTCCACAATCCACAGCAAGTGACTGAAACCAACAAACCCTCACATGAATGCTTTTTCCTATACACACTCACCTACAAAAAGTTTAATTTACACAATGAGAGTAGTAACAATAACTAATGAAAAGAACAATTGTCACAATGCACTGTAGAATTGAGTTTGGACTCTGTGCTCTCCCCTGTAAGTATCCACTGTACTATACTCACCTTTCTTTTAGGCCACAGTTTATAGTGGTTAACTGAATCATGGGAAGTGAAATTGTAGATAAGTGAGGACAACAGCTTTCTGGGTCTTAGGAGAATTGTACTTTTAATGTTTTGGGGAATTTCTGTACTGGTTTTCATAGCTGTTGTACCATTTCTTGGGGCAACCAACAATGTACAATTTCTCCATATCCTGGACAGAATAGCATACTTTTTTTTTAAAAGAGAGAGTGAGACAGAGAGAGATTGAGAGAGAGAGAATTTTTTTTAGTATTTATTTTTTAGATTTCGGCGGACACAACATCTTTGTTTGTATGTGGTGCTGAG
Organism: Marmota flaviventris; assembly: GCF_047511675.1. Classification (NCBI taxonomy): domain Eukaryota; kingdom Metazoa; phylum Chordata; class Mammalia; order Rodentia; family Sciuridae; genus Marmota; species Marmota flaviventris. The sequence goes on along the minus strand of NC_092499.1, from coordinate 81,705,846 downwards.
GATCGAACCTCGGCCGCAGGCATGCCAGGCGAGCGCGCTACCGCTTGAGACACATCCCCAGCCCCAGAATAGTATACTTTTTATTTAAACTTTCTTTTCTTACACTGTAACTTGGTCTAACTGGCACCCAGCATTGGAAAGGGTGCATTATCACATGGTGTCTTTAAATCAAGAGAGGCTGGAAGTATTTCCAAGGAGCATGAAAGCAAAAGTCTCTTCACACACCTGGCTTGATTTAAATGCAGTGCTGGAAGATCACTAGCTGGAGTCTACTCTTCACATTGTGTATACACCATGGTGAGGTGCAAACACTGTCACCAACATGGGTCACTTCAGAAAGAAAACTGGAGTTGGCTTGAGATTTAAGGTAGAATGTAGGGTAAGCCTTGTCATCCAGAGAGGTTCTGGTGTCAGAGGTGAAACCTGTAAAGTAAATCAGGAAACTATCTGTTTTTAAAGTTCCACTGCATCCCATCCACTAATTTTAGAATGACTTTAGGGTTTTTTTGAGTGTTTTATATAGTTGAATCTGCTTTTTAGATGATGTGCCACCTAAAACTATGGCAGGTTTTCTTCTTCCTACGGATCCCTGAGGCTTTGGGACTGTTCTGCACACTTATAAACCCCCAGAAACCCATGATTGGGAAGGTGGATTTTTCAAGAGATTTAATTTACCCTAATATTTTCTAATTATTTTTGGATTGTGTCTTTTCTATCTTTTGCTCAAAGTGCAAAACACTGCAACAATACTTAGACATTATAATTAGTAGGATAAAGAATAGTCAAGCTGAGGACAAGTGATGAAATTATTTTAACATAAACAATTCTCATCCCAGTTATTGGCAATTTAAATTTATTTGTATTTCATTAAGTATGATAGAACCGTATGTCTTATTTTACTAATATTATTAATTCTTAGTTTTCTAAAAATCAAGATTCCTATCTGAAGTCCTAGCATGGAGTTTATATTGGAGGCTTTGGCATTAGACAGACTTCAATTTGTATTATTCCTTTGCTCCTTTCTAAGTGTATGATAGGAAAAAGCAAGTTTTCACACCTGCAAAATGGCAATAAATGTTATTATTAAAATATTTTTCTTTAAATGTGCCTAATAGAGAGCTGGCATATAATATCTGCAAATTGTTAATTTTGAATTTTCCAATTTCTTGCCTAAAAATAGTAAGGGAAAAAACATTAAAATTTAGACCAAAGAAGTCAAAGAGAAAGAGAGAAAAGAATAAAAGAATAAGAATGTGAGGGAGAAAAGGAGACATGGAAGGAAGAAAAAAACAGGAGGAGAAGGCAGGGAGAGAAGTAAAAAGGAAAGAAATTTGAAAAATGCACTTAGAGCTCTCTGACTTATAACTATAAATATTTCAATGAGGACAAGTGAAATTATAAATGTGAATCATTCAAAAACAAATGACCTTGCAATTTTATTATATATCACAAAACTATTATTTAAACTAGTCTCTAAATGATATCTTTCTTACCACTAAGAGCCCAGAACCAGTCAATGTATGACAATGGGTGGGATTACTCAGGCCAAGGAATATGTGTTTTTGAAGAAATACACTCTCATGTGGAAATTAAAGGTGTGAGGAAATATACTATGTAATGATATAAATGTGCATTCCATGTATGGGGTCACTTTTGGTATTTAAACCCCCTTTCTCAAATGATTTGATGAACAAATTTTTTTCCATACTTTTCAGTAGACTTTGGACCAAATAATTCTTTACCTACATATCCATTTAGTAATATGTTTATGTCCAAAAAGTGTATATTTATATTTGAAATATGTATAAAAATTGTTGCTCTGGATTCACTTAAATATAAAGTCTAAAATATATTTTAGATCTGGGCATTAAAAACAAGTCTTTCTTGCAGAAGGGACAGGATAATTCAAGGATTGGAAAAACCGTTTATGGGGAAGATTTTTTATGGACATTTTATCAGAATATTCATTTTTGATAACTATATGTATTTTGCTTCTGATGGGTAACATTTTTGACCTTCCTTCTTCTAATTTTTTTCTTTATTTATGTTTCACTTCAAATGTCTGTAGTTTATTATTTGTAAATTATGCCACTCTTTAAAAAGAGAGTGGAAAGGGTTACATTAAAGATTTATTAATTTGCATTTCTCTAATTGCCAGAGATGATGAACTTTTTTTTAAATATATTGGTGGATTGATTGTATATCTTCTTCTGTGAAGTATCTGTTCAGGTCCTTGACCCAGTTATTGATTAGGTTATTTGTTCTGTATGTTTAGCTTTTTGAGTTCTTTATATTTCTTAAAGATAAGTGCTCTATCTGATGTGTTAGGGGTAAAAATTTGCTCTCAAGATGTGGGCTCTATATTCACCTCACAGATTATTTCTTTTGTTGAGAAGAAACTTTTTAGTTTCAAGGATTAAAAGGATCATCCCATTTATTGATTATTGGTTTTAATTCTTGCACTATAACAAATATATGAAAAAATGTTCATCATCTCTAAAAATTAGAGAAATTCAAATCAAAACTACTCTAAGATATAATCTCACTCCAGTCAGAATGGCAGGTATTATGAAGATAAACAACAATAAGTGTTGGTGAGGATATAGGGAAAAGGTACACTCATAAATTGCTGGTGGGACTGCAAATTGGTGCAGCCAATATGGAAAGCAGTATGGAGAATCCTTGGAAAACTGGGAATGAAACTACCATTTGATCCAGCTATTTCTCTCCTCAGCCTATACCCAAAGGACTTAAAATCAGCATACATCAATGTTTATAGCAGCAAAATTCACAATAGCTAAACTGTGGAACCAACCTAGATGCCCTTCAGTAGATGAATGAAAAAAATGTGGCATATATGCACAATGGAAAATTACTCTGAAATAAAAGAGAATAAAATCATGGCATTTGCAGGTAACTGGATGGAGTTGGAGAAGATGATGCTAAGTGAATTTAGCCAATCTCAAAAAAAAAAAAAAATCCCCTCAGAATACAAATGCTGGATGTTTTCTCTGATATAAGGTGATTGATTTATTGTGGGGTCTGGAGGGGGAGCATGGGAGGAATAGATTCTATATAGGGCAGAGTGGTGGGAAGGAAAGGAGGGGGCAGAGTGTTAGCAAAGATGGTGGAGTATGATGGACATCATTATCCAAATACATGTATGAAAACATGAATTGTTGTGAACATACTTTATATAAAACCAGTGATATAGAAAATTGTGCTCTAAATGTGTAATAAGAATAGCAATGCATTCTGCTGTCATTTATTTAAAAAATCAAAAATACCAATAAAAAGATTTATTAAAACTTCATTATAAATAGTAGAAAGGTCTTACAAATAATTATTATGTACATGAAAAACATGAGCAAAATATAAATTTTGTTCTAGGATACTTTGTAATCATACTTAGAAATGACCCATAGGAATGCATTGAGCAAATTTACAATTAATTCTCAGTTTCTCAGAATCCAGCATACAGATATTTTCATCAACCTACTGAAGGATGTGCACCACCCCACTTCCTTTGATGTATAAATGGAATTAGGTTTCCAATGAGGCACATTGCAGCAGCATTTTTTCTGAGAGTCTAGAAAACATTTTTTCCTTTGTCCAATAAATAAAATCTTCAGGTGTAAGAGGAACAAGAGAGCAAAAATGAATGATTATCTCAACTGTCTCACAATTGCCAAAGATTTCTGCTCTTCCCTTCCTTCTTTATCACAAATACCTAATTGAATCTACTTTCTTTTTTTTTCAAGGTTTTTAAATATATATTTAGAAAATAAATATCTACCAAACAAACTATATATACGTATACATATATGTATAGTTTTTTTTTTTTCCGGTAAAAAATGTACATTACTTGCATATCCAACTTCCACCTGGGCCCATGTATACCCTTTTCCTAAATCTGTTTCTTGGAAGGACTAATTTTTCTTTTGGCATTGATGAATTTCAAGTATAAAGATGATACCTGGCTCCACTTCCAGGTCTGGCAAGCTGTTTAAGTTAAAAACAGAAACTACTGGCAAAAAAGTCTTCTTCCCCAGATCATTCTAAGAGACCAAGTGATCTCTATAGGGCCCATGCTTTTCTCAATTTCCTGACTCCTCACCAGAAAGAGGCAAGTAGATTCTCTCCTAGTTGTTCCTTTCTTCTCTTTCTTCCATGGCTACAGCCTTTAAAGTGGAATTAGACAGTTGTACAGCCTTGTGGAAAATTACTCAGTTCAAAGAATGTGGCACAGAGGAACATCTACTCCTTCCTTCCATCTCTTTTGCCTTCATTGTAAGCTGTTCTTTTTATGGCAATTATAGTTGCTCATATCTTGCATGTCTTAGAATTTAAATGATCAGTTCTTAAACCAATTCTCATAGACTCCAGGAAGAGAATAGATGAAGGCATTTCATGGAGACTGCAGTCCAAGAGTATCCTTTCACTTCAGCGAACCATAGGAGAGAGACAGCATCCTCAGTCACATACTGTGTCTGATCTCTATTCTGGAGATCTTGAGGCAACAATTTCCTTGTTATTTCTGGCAGTTTAATTTACCTTTTGCAAATGCAGTATTGTTGGCATACCAAGCAGATAATTACTTGGAGCAACTGGTCAGGCTGCTGGAGGCCAAGTTCAGCAAGTCCTCTGATTTTCTTTTTTTTTTTTTTTTTAATTTTTTATTGTTGGTTGTTCAAAACATTACAAATTTCTTGACATATCATATTCCACACTTTGATTCAAGTGGGTTATGAACTCCCACCTTCACCCCATACACAGATTGCAGAATCATATCAGTTACACATCCATTGATTTACATATTGCCATACTAGTGTCTGTTGTGCTCCACTGCCTTTCCCATCCTCCACCATCCCCCCTCCCCTCCTCTCCTCTCCCCTCCCCTCCTCTCTCTCTACCCCCTCGACTGTATAACCCTGAGGGTCTCCTTCCATTTCCATGCAATTTCCCTTCTCTCTCCCCTTCCCTCCCACCTCTCATCCCTGTTAAATGTTAATCTTCTTCTCCTGTTCTTCGTCCCTACACTGTTCTTAGTTACTCTCCTTATATCAAAGAAGACATTTGGCATTTGTTTTTTAGGGATTGGCTAGCTTCACTTAGCATAATCTGCTCTAATGCCATCCATTTCCCTGCAAATTCTATGATTTTGTCATTTTTTAATGCAGAGTAATACTCCATTGTGTATAAATGCCACATTTTTTTTATCCATTCGTCTATTGAAGGGCATCTAGGTTGGTTCCACAGTCTTGCTATTGTGAATAGTGCTGCTATGAACATCAATGTAGCAGTGTCCCTGTGGCATGCTCTTTTTAGGTCTTTAGGGAATAGACCGAGAAGGGGAATAGCTGGGTCAAATGGTGGGTCCATTCCCAGCTTTCCAAGAAATCTCCATACTGCTTTCCAAATTGGCTGCACCAATTTGCAGTCCCACCAGCAATGTACAAGTGTACCCTTTTCCCCACATCCTCGCCAGCACTTGTTGTTGTTTGACTTCGTAATGGCTGCCAATCTTACTGGAGTGAGATGGTATCTTAGGGTGGTTTTGATTTGCATTTCTCTGACTGCTAGAGATGGTGAGCATTTTTTCATGTACTTGTTGATTGACTGTATGTCCTCCTCTGAGAAGTGTCTGTTCAGGTCCTTGGCCCATTTGTTGATTGGGTTGTTTGTTCTCTTATTGTCTAATTTTTTGAGTTCTTTGTATACTCTGGATATTAGGGCTCTATCTGAAGTGTGAGGAGTAAAGATTTGATCCCAGGGTGTAGGCTCCCTATTTACCTCTCTTATTGTTTCTTTTGCTGAGAAAAAACTTTTGAGTTTGAGTAAGTCCCATTTGTTGATTCTAGTTATTAACTTTTGTGCTATGGGTGTCCTATTGAGGAATTTGGAGCCCGACCCCACTGTATGTAGATCGTAGCCAACTTTTTCTTCTATCAGACGGCGTGTCTCTGATTTGATATCAAGCTCCTTGATCCATTTTGAATTCACTTTTGTGCATGGCGAGAGAAAGGGATTCAGTTTCATTTTGTTGCATATGGATTTCCAGTTTTCCCAGCACCATTTGTTGAAGATGCTATCCTTCCTCCATTGCATGATTTTAGCCCCTTTATCAAATATAAGATAGTTGTAGTTTTGTGGATTGGTTTCTGTGTCCTCTATTCTGTACCATTGGTCCACCCGCCTGTATTGGTACCAGTACCATGCTGATTTTGTTACTATTGCTCTGTAGTATAGTTTGAAGTCTGGTATCGCTATACCGCCTGATTCACACTTCCTGCTTAGCATTGTTTTTGCTATTCTGGGTCTTTTATTTTTCCATATGAATTTCATGATTGCTTTCTCTATTTCTACAAGAAATGCCGTTGGGATTTTGATTGGCATTGCATTAAACCTATAGAGAACTTTTGGTAATATCGCCATTTTGATGATGTTAGTTCTGCCTATCCAGGAACAGGGTATATTTTTCCATCTTCTAAGATCTTCTTCTATTTCTCTCTTTAGGGTTCTGTAGTTTTCATTGTATAAGTCTTTCACCTCTTTTGTTAGGTTGATTCCCAAGTATTTTATTTTTTTTGAAGATATTGTGAATGGAGTGGTTGTCCTCATTTCCATTTCAGAGGATTTGTCGCTGATATATAGGAATGCCTTTGATTTATGCATGTTGATTTTATATCCTGCCACTTTGCTGAATTCATTTATTAGCTCTAATAGTTTCTTTGTAGACCCTTTTGGGTCTGCTAGGTATAGCATCATGTCACCTGCAAATAGTGATAATTTAAGTTCTTCTTTCCCTATTTTTATGCCTCAAATTTCTTTCGTCTGTCTAATTGCTCTGGCCAGTGTTTCGAGAACTATGTTGAACAGAAGTGGAGAGAGAGGGCATCCCTGTCTTGTTCCAGATTTTAGAGGGAATGCCTTCAGTTTTTCTCCATTCAGAATGATGGTAGCCTGAGGCTTAGCATAGATTGCTTTTACAATATTGAGGTATGTTCCTGTTATCCCTAGTTTTTCTAGAGTTTTGAACATAAAGGCATGCTGTACTTTGTCGAATGCTTTTTCCGCATCTATCGAGATGATCATATGGTTCTTATTTTTAAGTCTATTGATGTGGTGAATAACATTTATTGATTTCCGTATATTGAACCAGCCTTGCATCCCAGGGATGAATCCTACTTGATCATGGTGCACAATTTTTTTGATATGTTTTTGTATCCGATTCGCCAGAATTTTATTGAGGATTTTTGCATCTAGGTTCATTAGAGATATTGGTCTGTAGTTTTCTTTCTTTGAAGTGTCTTTGTCTGGTTTAGGTATCAGGGTGATGTTGGCCTCATAGAATGAATTTGGAAGTTCTCCCTCTTTTTCTATTTCCTGAAGTAGCATGACAAGTATTGGTATTAGTTCTTCTTTAAAGGTTTTGTAAAACTCTGCTGTATACCCATCCGGTCCTGGGCTTTTCTTAGTTGGTAGTCTTTTGATGGTTTCTTCTATTTCCTCAATTGATATTGGTCTGTTTAGGTTGTCTATATACTCCTGACTCAATCTGGGCAGATCATATGACTTAAGAAATTTATCTATGCCTTCACTATCTTCTAATTTGTTGGAGTATAAGGATTCAAAATAGTTTTTGATTATCTTCTGTATTTCTGAAGTGTCTGTTGTGATATTGCCTTTTTCATCCCGTATGCTAGTAATTTGAGTTCTCTCTATTCTTCTCTTCGCTAGCATGGCTAAGGGTCTGTCAATATTGTTTATTTTTTCAAAGAACCAACTTTTAGTTTTGTCAATTTTTTCAATTGTTTCTTTTGTTTCGATTTCATTAATTTCAGCTCTGATTTTAATTATTTCTTGCCTTCTACTTCTTTTCCTGTTGTTTTGCTCTTCTTTTTCTAGGATTTTGAGATGAAGTATGAGATCATTTATTTGTTGTTTTTTTTTCTTTTTTTAAGGAATGAACTCCAAGCAATGAATTTTCCTCTTATAACTGCTTTCAATGTGTCCCATAGATTCCGATATGTTGTGTCTGTGTTTTCATTTATCTCTAAGAATTTTTTAATTTCCTCCTTGATGTCTTCTATAACCCATTGATCATTCAGTAACCTATTGTTCATTCTCCAAGTGATGTATGCTTTTTCCTTCCTTCTTTTATCATTGATTTTCAGTTTCATTCCATTATGATCAGATAAGATGCATGGTATTATCTCTACTCCTTTATATTGTCTAAGAGTTGCCCTGTGACATAATATATGATCTATTTTTGAGCAGGATCCATGTGCTGCTGAGAAAAAAGTGTAACTGCTTGATGTTGGGTGGTATATTCTATATATGTCAATTAAGTCTAGGTTATTAATTGTGTTATTGAGTTCTATAGTTTCCTTATTCGACTTTTGTTTGGAAGATCTGTCCAGTGGCGAGAGAGGTGTGTTGAAGTCTCCCATGATTATTGTATGGTGGTCTATTAGACTCTTGAACTTGAGAAGAGTTTGTTTGATGAACATAGCTGCACCATTGTTTGGGGCATAAATATTTATGATTGTTATGTCTTGTTGGTGTATGGTTCCCTTAAGCAGTATGTAGTGTCCCTCTTTATCCCTGTTGATTAACTTTGGCTTGAAATCTATTTTATTTGATATGAGTATGGACACTCCTGCTTGTTTCCGAAGTCCATATGAGTGATATGATTTTTCCCAACCTTTCACCTTCAGCCTATGTATGTCTTTTCCTATCAAATGCGTCTCCTGTAGGCAGCATATTGTTGGGTCTTGTTTTGTGATCCATTCTACTAGCCTGTGTCTCTTAATTGGTGAGTTTAAGCCATTAACATTTAGGGTTATTATTGAGATATGGGTTGTTCTTCCAGCCATATTTGTTTATTTCTGTTACTAAACATGGTTTGTTTTCCTCTTTGATTATTTCCCCCCCCCCTTTACTGTCCTACCTCCCACTGTTGGTTTTCATTGTTATTTTCTATTTCCTCTTCCTGTAATGTTTTGCGGAGGATGTTTTGAAGAGATGGTTTTCTAGCTGCGAATTCTTTTAACTTTTGTTTATTGTGGAAGGTTTTAATTTCATCTTCCATCCTGAAGCTTAATTTCGCTGGATACACAATTCTTGGTTGGAACCCATTTTCTTTCAGTGTTTGAAATATGCTATTCCAGGATCTTCTAGCTTTGAGAGTCTGTTTTGAAAGATCAGCTGTTATCCTGATTGGCTCACCCCTAAATGTAATCTGCTTCCTTTCTCTTGTAGCTTTTAAAATTCTCTCCTTATTCTGTATGTTGGGCATCTTCATTATAATGTGTCTAGGTGTGGATCTCTTATGATTTTGCACAATCGGCGTCCTGTAGGCTTCTAGGATTTGGGATTCTGTCTCATTCTTCAAGTCTGGGAAGTTTTCTCGTATTATTTCATTGAATAGACTGCTCATTCCTTTGGTTTGGAGTTCTGTACCTTCCTGTATCCCAATGACTCTTAAGTTTGGTCTCTTAATGTTATCCCATATTTCTTGGATGTTCTGCTCATGGTTTCTTAACAGTCTTGCTGAGCTGTCTATGTTCTTTTCCAGTTGAAATACTTTGTCTTCATTGTCTGATGTTCTATCTTCTAAGTGTTCTACTCTCCTGTTAGTATTCTCAATTGAGTTTTTAAGTTGGTTTATTGCTTCCTGCATTTCTAGGATTTCTGTTTGTTTGTTTTTTATAACCTCTATCTCCCTGTATAGTTGATCCTTTGCTTCCTGGATTTGTTTGTGTAATTCATTGTCGAAGTGATCTTTCATTGTCTGATTTTGCTGTCTAATGTCTTCCTTGATACTCCAGATCATCTGAAGCATGTATATCCTGAATTCTTTATCTGACATTCCATCTGCTGCAGCTGTTACCTCTTCTAAAGATGAGTTGACCTGCATTGCTTGTGGTCCTTTCTTTCCTTGTCTTTTCATACTGCTTGCGTTTCTTTCCTGCAGGCGCGGGCGGCGGCTCTGCTCTCTCCTTATTCCAATTGGGGTGTCGTGACTACCACGCCGACAGGTCACTGGGCCTGTTCTGGGTGCTGGCGGGGGCTCTGTTCTGCCCCTACTCCAATTGGGGTGACGAGTGTACCACGCCGGCAGGCCACCGGGCCTGATCTGCCGGTCGGTTGCAGGTTTGCCTACCCTGCAGGCGCGGGCGGCGGCTCTGCTCTGCCCCTTCTCCAAATGTGGTGACGTGTCTGTCGTACCGGCAGGCCACTGGGCCTGTCCCGCTGGTCGGTCGCAGGTCTGCCCACCTTTTGGGCACGGGTGGTGGCTCTGCTCTGCCCCTACTCCAATTGGGGTGTCGTGACTACCCTGCCGGCAGGGCGCTGGGCCTGTTCCTAGCACGGGCAGCGACTCTGCTCTGCCCCTACTCCAATTAGGGTGATGTGTGTACCACGCCGGTAGGCTCCTGGGCCTGATCCGCCGGTCTGTCGCAGGTCTGCCTACCTTGCAGGCACGGGTGGCGGCTCTGCCCTGCCCCTCCTACCACGCCTGTGGACCGCTGGGCCTGTTCTGCAGGTTGGTCACAGGTCTGCTCACCCTGCGGGCACGGGTGGCGGTTCCGCTCCGCCCCCACTCCAATTGGGGTCACGTGACCACCACACCGGCAGGGCCTGATCCGGGCGTGGGCGAAGGATCTGCTCTGCCCCTACTCCAGTTGGGGTGACGTGTGTACCACGCTGGCAGGCCACTGGGCCTGACCCGCCAGTCTGTCACAGGTCTGCTTACCTTGCCGGTGCGGGCGGCGGCTCTGCCCTGCCCCTCCTACTACGCCCGTGTACCACTGCGTAGCGGGTCTGCCCACCTTGTGGGCACGGGTGGCGGCTCCACTCCGCCCCCTCTCCAATTGGGGTCACGCGATCACCACGCCGGCGAGCCGCTGGGCCTGCTCCGGGCGCTGGCGGCGGCCCGGCTCCTCCCCTCTGGCTCAACAACAAAGTGAGAGAGACTCGGGTGTCTGTGCCTCACCCCCACACCAGGAGACCAACTGTTTCTGTCTCCGCTGGTATTGATGAAGTTCTCTCCTCCGCCGCTTTCTGATGACATCAGATCTCTGCCATGTTGGTATCCTATGCGAATGGCAGCATTTCGTTCCCCTTGCCGGGCAACCAAAGCAACGGGTGAGTCCTGACCGGCCCTCAGCAGGACCCGGACCGAGAAGCAGTTTCCGCGGGCTCCTTAGCCCAGGGCCAGGGCAGTTCCGGGAGCCGGAACTCGGCCGCCCCACGCTCGGTGCTCGCTCCGATAAGAGCAGGCTCTAAGAAGCACCCAGGCACTGAGCCCGAGCAATCTGTCCACAAGCCGCAGGCGAATGGCAGCCTGAAATTACCTGTTCTATGGCTGAATGAGCTGTGGTCAGTCGAAAACAGGGATGGTGACGTCAGCTTTCCAAGATGGTGGCTGCTGGCCTCCTCTGTGGTCTGACCGGTGTGGAGAACCGAGATGGACCGCTTCCTTCTCCCGTCTCGAACCCAGAATTCAGCCCTGAGTACGATGCTTGCACGGCTGGCAGAAACTGCAGCGCTGTATCTCTGCATCGCTATCTCCTCGTTTCCCAGCGCGCGCTGCAGACTCTAGCCACAGGGCGATTTGCTGTGTAAGCAGTGTTACCCTCCGTGCGACAAATCTCTCGGGGTTTGAGTCCCTGTAGCCAATCCTCGTGCGATGGAAATCCTTCCTCCAGGTTCCGGAGCACCCCACTATTGCTGGAAATTCCTAACAAGATAGCCTTTAGCCGTCCTGACTTGTCATACTCTCACACAGTGACACAGCACACGGGGACAATGCACTCCCCTCGCCACCATCTTCCCGATCCCTGAATCTACTTTCTTAATAATCAGTCTACTGCCTTTCTCTTTCCTCCACCAAATTGACTGTTTGCTGGCCCCCCTGCTTAGACACAAGGCCGTGCACACATCTAAATTCAAGAAGTATTTATTTTAATCTTCAAGTTCAGTACAATGCTGAAATTCTTATTTTTGCAAGAGATGTAGTTATCTGATCACTTCAAGCTGAACATTAAATTCTTTTTTCTCTTCTAGAAGTGCTCAGTTCATCTTTTTCTCTTTGGATCCCATTAGAACAGAAAATACTAAATGGAAGAAGCAAACCAATCTGTGGTGCATGAGTTCATTTTGGAGGGCCTTTGTAACTCAAAGGAGCTGCAGATCTTCCTCTTCCTCTCATTCTACATGCTCTACCTAATGATTGTGTTGGGCAATCTTTTTGCTGTGCTATTAATCCTCTCTGACCCCCATCTACATTCCCCCATCTACATTCCCCCATGTACTTCCTGTTAGCTAATCTCTCCTTTGTTCTCTGCCTTTCCTCAGTCACCACCTCCAAACTGACCACAGACCTCCTAAAGGACAAGGGGGCCATTTCTTTTGGGGGCTACATGAGCCAGATCCTTTCTCTGTGTGCATTTCTTTGCAGGGAGTGAGATGACACTTCTTGTGGCAATGCCTATGACCATTCTGTAGAATTCTGCACAGGACTCCATTACTCTAGCATCATAAAGAGACAAAATTGTGTTTGGTACAATCATAAATTTAACCTCCCCCCATAAAATATTAGACTATTCATGAAAATGAAAATGAAACAAAACAACCAACCAAAGACCCTAGAAACTGGATGAATTTTTTTTAAGAATTATATAAAGATAAATTTTTTATTTGAAGTGAAAGGTTAATTTAGAATTTGGAAGAAAACACAGGTTTAAAATAAAAGAATCATGTGCATCTCAATAAATACAGAAAAAATGCAATGAATAAAATCTAATACAGGTTTATGGTAAAATTCTTAGAAATGAAGGCATAGAATGAAAATTCTCCAATGTGATAAAGGATATTTATAAAATATCTCTAGCACAAGTTATATTAAATTTTAAAATATTGAAAGGTTTCTCCCTGTTAGAAAGGAATGAGAAGACATGTTTGTTTTCACCGATGCATTTTTAATTTACTGCAAGGCCTGGACAGTTAAATAGGGTGAGAGAAGTACATAAAATCTACAGAAGAATAGAAATTAACCACTATTCTTCATAGACGGTAATTTTCTTAAAATCTTATATATGCCTCTATAGACTGCTCAAGTGTAAGAGAGTCTCCCTATTCCTAATAACTTTTAGCACATAATATTTCCTGTTTTATGTGTTTTCCTCAAAAGATGGCAACCATAATAATGTGCAGAAATAAGAGTGAAAACAGATGGAAAATAGATCAAATAGTATTTTAGAAGCAGAGGGATAATAGCAAATAGAGTTGGGGCTCTGTTTAAACAAAACCAAGAGTAGGAGCTCCAAGAAAAAAGTAAAGTCATCAACTGGCATTAACCCATAATACAGCAGGAAGGGAAGAACTAGCATTGTGCTTCCCCTCAGGAAATGAATATCCTATGACCCCCACCTCAAGATACCCCTTGCTTCAAGGAATGCAGCTGCAGACAGCATACAGTTGTTGCCATTGCAGTTTCTACAGCTGCACTCCCATGGATATCACTGTCCTGGTTGGTCCAATCCAGTACTGACAACAGTGAGTGTGGCAGAGCCTGGGCATTTCCACTCAAAGCACAATTTCTCTAAGTTCCAGTCTTTGCCCTGGACCTCCCATCAACCTGGTTAAGACCTCCTCAGAATAGTTTGAGGCTATTCCATGCAATTCGCCTTCCTTTTCCCTGTTCTTGTAAATAACTACTTTGTATATGTTTTCAGTGTTAATTTTTGTTTATATATTTATTTAAAAATTAAATGTGTAATATAAAAATTCACACAATAATGGGGAAATATGATGTTTCCATACATGTAATACATTGTGTAATACTAAAAACAGGGTATACACAACCATCTCCACAAACATTTTTGTGTGATGAGAACTCAAGATCTTTTCTTCATTTTAAAATATACAGTAACTGTCATGTATATCTAAAAAGAACAAATAAAATTAAAAAAAATATACGGAATACATTATTATCATTTTCTAGTCACTTTACTGTACAACTTGGTCCCCACTGATCAACGTCTTCACAGTCCCTTTTCCTCTATTCTTCCAGCCTCGGGGAGTCAACATGCCTGTCACAAGTTCCATGATGTCAAGGATTTTAGATTCTACATGTGAGTTCTACTTATCTTCTGTGCCTGGCTTAATTTCTTTAGCATAATGAGGACTTAGCTCATCCATGTTATTTCAAATGACAGGATTTCTATATTTTTATGGCTAAATGATATTCCAAGTGCATGGAGTACTGCATACATGGCATATATTAAGGGCTTGTGAGTAGTAAACCACTCCCATGACCTAGGCATGTGAGCTACAAACTGCTTACCCAGTAGGTAGATCCCTGGGCATGAGGCAGAGTGTTGCAGTCCCTGGGCTTGCTCCACAGCCCGCATTTTGATTGGTTGCTTCAAGGACAGTTAGCAGAAATTGCATTTGTGTATATATCCATATATCCATAAATATATACACAATATATTTATATATACACAATATATTTATATATACACAATATAAATATATACAATATATACAATATAAATATATACACAATAAAATCAGACTTCCTTCCTGCTTCATCTCCATAGGTCGTGATTAGCAACTTTGCCGCCACTCTCTCTTCTATCCTGTTCCATGGACCTCCTTGCTGGAGGAGAGAGTGCCCACACAGCTAGCATCTGAACAGGGATCTGAGGTAAACCTATAAAACAGGGTGTGGCCACTCAGAGAGCAGTGAGAAAGGGGAAATGGGGAATCTATTGAGTTCCAGCAAAGATTCCTAGCTGCAAGTGCTGCACACTCTCTTAGAGGTTTAACCCTAAATAAGAGAGAAGCCCAATGTTTCTGATCCTATAATAAGGGACAAGACAATGGCAAATGTGTGGTAAGCTGAAGTGAGACAGGGGTACACTTGACCACTACATTTTTTTTTCCTATTGTGACAGTCATTCAGCAAGGTTTAAGGGGCACTGCAAGAGACCCTTGCCATATAATGATATCCCTGAGGGAAGATGAGGCTATGAAAGGCAAGAGGAAAAAAATTGGGAGAGGCCCACACTCTATCGCAAACCAAGCAACCACAGCTGGAACAGGAAAGTGGGACAAGAATTTACTTCAAAGCAAGCAATCACAACCCAGGTGCAGGAGGGAGAGAGGCAGGAAACAGTACCACTAGCTTTCATAGTGACGGAAGATGTGACCACCAATGGTGCAAGTGTGCCTTCTGCTGACAGGCAAAGATTATATCCTTCCCTAAGTCAATGGTGACTTCCTCCTTATGAGGCAAAGCCAAAGCCAGCAAAGGACTATGACAGCTTAGAGATGTCCAGGCTGCTGGGCAGGCCCAGGCAATGGTCTCCCAGAAACCCATTCCAGGAGGCCAGAAATCCTTTTGAAGCTCTATGTAAGATAGAGATGAAAAGTGGGGCTAGGGAATACAAGCCTTCTCAGTCAACACAGCCCCCACACAACAGCACCCTGCCACTTGGTATCCACACGTTCTGAATACCCTGAATGAGTGAAAGAAGGCAGTAAAAGAGGATGGGCTGCAGGGGTTGTTTGCAGAACAAATGCTCAAATCACTCAGTCTTGAACTTAATTGCACTCAAGACTGGAAAGACCTAGCCAGAGCTGCTCTTGAGCCCACTATGTTTTTGAAGGGGAAGGCATTTTTCTATGATGAATGTGAACAGCAGGGGGATGGTAACCACACCACAAATGTTAACCTCCCAGCTGAATGATTGAGGGGAGAAGGTATCTGCAGTTCTCCTGCAGTACAGATACAGGCCCAACAAATTATTTTGATCAGGTGTGGCTCTGTGCTCCAAGAGCCTGGAGGAAGTTGCCAGCTGGGGGAAGTAGAGTTTCTATACAGGGCTTAAGGCAGAAAGCCACTGAGGTCTTGCCACAGTTTATTGACAGAGTAAACAAGGCGGTAGAAGGGAAGGTGTCTCATGAAGGAGCTAGGGTGGTCTTAGCCAAGGAATTGATCTGGGATGGACTAAATAAGGAACATAGAGCAGCAATGGCACCAGTACAAAATGGTACACTGGATGATTGGATTTTGGGGCACAGAGGATATAGGAACACCAGCAGCTCAAGCAACTCTGTTGGCTTCAATTGTGGTAATTGAATAAAAGCAGGATTAAGGAGGCTTGCAGACAGCTAGTGAGGGACTGCAAAAAATGTGCACCTTTTCTCCCCATTGGCCCTTTACAAACTCCTGGAGTGAATCCCCAAGAATTAAAATCTAATGCTAATTTATGGCAAATAGATGTCACTCATTATGCTTCCTTTTGGAAGTTTAACATATATTCATGTAATTATTGATATCTATTCAGGCTGTGTCATGGCCACAGCCTCCATAGGAGAAACCACAAAAAAGTCATCTCCCATCTACTTAAATGTTTTGGAATTATGAACGTTCCCATGTCTATGAAAACTGACAATGGGCCAGCCTATACTAACAAGACATTTCAATCAATTTGCAATGATTGGCATATACGACACTTAACTGGGATCTTCTATAACCTTGAGGCTCAAGGCATGATGGAAAGAACACACAAGGAATTAAAAACCATGCTACAAAATGCGGGGGGCGGGGGGGGGGGACTATAACATTTCCCCTTGCAATGCTTGAACAAAACTTTATTTGCTTTAAATTCCCTTTCAGTGTCAAAATTTCCTACAGAAACAGCAGTCCATAACCATGTCCCCCCACCTTATGGGACCCTCCCATCTACCTATGGTCTCATGGAAGCATCCCATAACAAATGCATAGGATGGTTTGGGGCCCCTTGCAACCATGGGTCAAGGGTTTGCATAAGTTAAAAAACAGGAGCCTCACCCTATTTGGGTGTCTGCCAGTAAGTCAAGCCCTGGACCCCCAGATCCACCAACCAAGAAAATAAAGAAACTAAATCTGGGGGGAAAACCCCACAAGCAAAGGACTCAACAATGCAAACGGACCTCACATAATGTAACCTGGGGTGATATTAAAGGTCTTGTTAAAAAAGCCACCAGATTGATCCCTTTGCCTGGTGGCAACCCCATCTCTGGGCCTAGGATGATGGTCCTAGTGTGTGCAATGTTCACTGTTAACAGTGAAGCCTCCTATCAGGTAAATTGGGCTTTGGTCACTAGGCCACCACCTTTTGCAGTGGTCAATTGGGAAGGGGCTTTATCCAAGCTGTTCTCTAACTATTCCAACGTTATTGACCCTGAGCTATCCATTCAGGAGGTAACCATACCCTGGAATACCAGCATTTCCTTACCCACTCTGCCTATTTTTTTCTCTTTAGTGGATAGTGAAACCTACAATTCAGACAGTCTCCTCTGTTTTGCTCTTGCCAATGAAACTATTGTAGATAACTATAATAAGTCATATGTTAGGCTGGTCTTAGAGTTATAGTTAATACTATCTATAGCCACAGACTCTCCCATGGCAAATGCAGGAAACCCTTGCTGCTACCATGCCCAATAATGCTTTTTGGAAAGGCCCCCCCACTCAGATAGTGATAGCATCCCATGGAATCAATGTTTTACTGCCATACTTTATCTCTTTGATCAGCAGAATTTCCCTGGGGAAAAGAATATCTATGCACCTTGGCAGGCATAGCTCCCTGCATTGTAACTGATGTGCCCCAAAACCACATGGGTTACTGCAGTATCTGCTACATGGGACAAACCACTACCAGCCATTATGCAGAAAATCAGTATGGCATGATGGATAGCATGCCAATATTGCTAGCTGCTAGCCCCATCAAATGGACAGCAGCTGGTTGGATGAATTGGTTGATATTGAGTCCAGACCCTGACCATGGATTTGCTTTTGTGCCAAATTATACCCATACCCACTCTGCACAAGCTTGTGTTACACCACCCTTTGCCATGCTAATAATCAATGATATTGATGGCACAAACATCACACATACAGAGATCTCTTGTACAGGCAATACATCCTTCTGGCTCACAAATTGTCTAACTCCTGCTATGAAAGCTAAACATATGTTTATCCTCAGAGTGCTCCCAGCAATCTGGTTTCTAGTGAACCTGTCCAGACAACGAAGGAGTCCATGGGACTTGGAGATGAACAATATTCTGAATGAGATTCTGCACCTGAGAAGGTGTGCAATTAACATCAACATCACTGGAATAATTGCATTGGTAGCTGCCATTACTACCACAGCCACTGCAGCTGCTTCACTCAGAGTATTCAGACTGCTCAGACTGTAAACAATTTGTCTACTGCCATTGCAGAAGCTTTTGCCATTCAAAATTACGTAAATAAACTGTCCCAAGCAGCTGTTTTAGTCTTTCAGCAAGAACTGGAAATCCACCAGGAACAACTAGATATTCTGTTTATGTTGCAAAGGTTCACTTGTGACCCTGAATTTCATAGGATTTGTGTCACCCAGAATGCTATATCTGAAGATGTAACCTTATACTTCTCAATTTTTCTCAATATATTAAGAGCACTTTGGTTGCTAACTATGTTATGACTATGCATAATCTTACTAAGGCAATTGTCAAAATCAATGAAACTAAAGTGTCTATTTTGACAATTTCTTCTTTCACCCAGGGATTAACTGAACATTGGAAAAAACCTGATAGCCAAATTAACTAATCTTCATAATGTTATTACCATGGCCCTACTGTTTATAATAGTGATAATTTTTTTCTTGTGTTGTGAGGCACTTATGTAACCATGTAAAAGAAAAAAAAAAAAAAAAAAAAAACTACAATGCTGGCTGAAGTCCTTGCAGCACAGTCAGAGAAGGGAGAGGTGGGGACAAGTGCATGGAGTACTGCATACATGACATATGTTAAGGGCTTCTGAGTAGCAAACCACTCCTTTGTGTTAGGCATGTGAGCCTCAAACCACTTACCCCCTAGGCACAGCCCTTGGCAGGAGGCAGCTTGTTGCAGTCCCTGCACTTGCTCCAGGGCGTGCTTCTCGATTGGTTGCTACAGGACAGTTGGCCAGAAATTGCATTGGTGGCTGCCTGTAATCTGCTGAGCTACTGCCTGAATAAATATACATGGTAACTGCACAATAAAATCAGATTTTCTTCCTACTTGGTCTCCAGAAATTCTTGATAAGCGACTCCACAGCCACACTGTTCTCTACCCTGTTCCGTGCTCCTCCTGGCTGGATCAGAGAGAGCCAACACAATTGTGCATATATACCAGTCTTCTTTATCCATTCATCAGCTGGTGGACACTTTGGTGGTTTCCACATCTTTGCTATTGTAAATAGTGCTACAATAAACATGGGAGTGAAGATGTTTCTACCACATGCTGATTTCTTTTTTTTTTTTTTGGATCAATATCCAGTAGTGGAATTGTTGTATCATATGGTAGTTCTATTTTTAATTTTCTGAGGAACCTCCACACCATTTCCCACAATGGCTGTACTAATGTACATTTCCACCAACAGTGTACCAAATTTTTCCTCTTCTGCACTTTCTTGCCATCACTTATACTTTGCCTCTTTGATGAAAGGCATTGTCATTAGAGAGATGCTGGCATTTTGTTATGGAGGCCTTCTCTGCCTGCTCCTGTTCCTGGTTTTGTGTGCTTTTGCCTGTAGTCTTTCTCTCTTTACAGATATTTCTAAAGGAAATCTAATTCTGTCAAGACTGCTGCTTCACAATGTTCCTGAAGTGACACTAATGCATGGTTTGTGACAAAATAGTAACAGGCGTACCAGATGTTTAAATTTATGAAGAGTTGTATAAAAAATTGACTATTCAAGCCTCAGACACAAAATCAGCTTTCCTACCCCATTATGATGATGATATGCATCAATTAAGTCCTGGAGAAGTGGGAACTATACCACCAAGTGCACAGAGAACTATGGGATGTAATAGTTCTTGGAGGAATGGGGAGAACTGACATGACAATATTTCTATGAAGAAGATGATATTCTCTAAGCTTGTAATAAAAGCTGTGGGAATATAATAAAATGTCTTCATTTTTTGAAAAATACTTAATGAATTTTATTTAATATTAATATAGGAATACAAGTATTCATGTTTCTTAACTATTGGTAAAAAACAAACAAAAAACCCCACACTGATTCCCTCTTCTGATTTTGATCAAGTTCTTATCAGAAGCCCTGACCAGGGACCTTGCTTGGATCCCAGGTGGCCACATTTGCATAAGAATTGGGAAAATGATGGAAAAACAAAAAATGGTGTTTGTGCCATTTGATCAAACTGGGGAGAAGCAGCTAGATTGTAAAAGCAGGTGACACTTATAGAAATGGAAACCAGGTTGCAAACCTTTGAAGATTAACTAGGCTTGTTGGTCTGTGGGTCATAATTCCTTGGCATCTGTCCTAAGTAAGAGAAATTCACACTTCTTGTTCTGCACAACATGTTCATTAATTCTCAGACTCTTCAACTCTTGTTGTTTTGCAATGAACTATTTTTCTAGCACATGTGTTGGGATATGACAAGTAAGTTCATCATAAAAGTTCTGCTCTCTTGGCCCCAAAATAAATGAAACCCTGGAACATAATGCCTTCAGAAAAAAAAAAATAAAATAAAAAACTCACTTTACATAAATAGCTTTTCTTTATTTAAACAGGAATAGAATATTATAGTTCATTACAGTGAACTGAAGGGATCCCAAGCAGGACCTGTACAAAACAAGTCACAGAAAGCCTGAAAGGAATCCTATTGTAATGCTTCAATAAGTGGTTTTGGAAGACATGGTATACCCCCTTTAAGTATAATTAACCCAGGAATATACATTGCTTTTCATCCCCAACATTTTTTCTTAAAAAGCCTTTGACATAGAATGATTTTAGTTATTAAACTACACATGCAAATTTTTAATATTCTCTTTATTCTAAACGGCCATTTTTCTCAAATCCTACTGATTATTTCTAAAAACGATAAGTGGAATGAACAGGTAAGAGAACATAGTAGCATTAACCTGATATTAATGCCAAACAGATATAATTAGCAATTTTGATAAATTTTAAAATCCAGTAAACCTTTAATGTCCAAATTAAAAAAGTATTTTCAGAGCCATGTAATTACTACTAATCACTGGGAATTGGTCAGTTTCCATTTTACTCTACTCTGCAGCTAATGACACTTGAACCCTGAGGAAAACAATGTGTAGGGAAGAACTGTTTTCTCCAGAAAGCCAATACCAAGGAAGTTCCTGGATATTATTCCAGTCCTGATAATTGGCTTCATTTCTAAAGATAAGAGCTATATATAGCTGTATGTCTTGAGAGGTAATGATGACTTGAAAACAGAGAAAATCTCTCTGTATTTCTCATACCTTGAAACTTCTGAGGGCACCTCTCTTCTGGCACAGGTAGGTGGGATGCTCATCCTATAATTCCACAGCATCAGCTTGCATTATTATTCCCCGCATTTCCTTTTTGCTCCCTATCATTCATTTTTCTGCCTGTCTCTGCTTTTCTTTATTAGTTCAATTCATTGAATGATTCTTACTCAAGTTATATTTTATCCTCTGGTCTTTTCTTTTAGTTGAATTATGTCATAAGATAGATTCAAAATATTCTTCAAAGCTGTAATATTTTAAATGGTATGTGAAATACTTTAAGTATAAGCTATATCAATAGCTTAAATTGTAGGTGGACTACTTTGACTCTTCCATTCCGTCTCTCTCTGAAGGCTAGAATCATAAAAAGTAAAAGCAATACATGTATCTTGGACAGCGCCTTCTTACTGATACAACATGAAAAGACATACTAGTTTTATTTCTGCCACAGCGATTCAATCATTGTTCCCACTGTGAAAACTTCTAGGTTAAATATTAATGTTTATATTTAATACAAAACATTATATTTATGTTAATATCAACATTTAACATAGATATTCCTAAATGTTATCAGACTTATCATGATAGAGAACATTCATTTTGAACTTACTCTGTGCCAAAGTATCCCATGACTTTTAATGAGGAAATTGCTCCATATAGCTTTCTCTTTTCCCTTCATTAATTTTGATACATCTCATTTTTAAATAAATATAGATGTCTTTTAAAAGGGAGTAAACCAATTCATGGACAAAGAAACAGGGATAAAGTTATTTAAATCCTACAACCCTTAGAAATTTTTAATAACTCTTGAATATTTACTCATAGAAATCGTTATCCTCTTCACCCCCATTAAAATTATAATATTTCCTTGATTTACTGGTATTCTTTCCATGCTCATTAAGGTATTGAAAGTAATTTGTAAAGCCTATTTATAAGGAGAATCCATCCATTTACTTATCAAGTCGATCTCTTTTTAAGTGACTAGCTTCCACCCAGTATTAGAAGAATACTCATGATTAAGTAATGAAAATTTCAAGACTGTCCATGCATTTTTCTGTTTGTCTGTTTATTTCCTTAAAGTTTATTCTATGACAAAGGACACAGCTAAGGGTGATGGCTATTACCACATCCCCCTCTGCAGTGAGCCCACACTTCACCTTCCCTTCAGGTGGACTGAGCAGCTCTGCCTCCCAGTCCTCAGCAGCCACAGGTGTGCTTGTCTGTTCAGGAAACAATTTAAAACTGGAATCCAGCTTCTGAATTTGGAGTTAACTTACAAAGGCTTCTTAACCTCAAGTGTTAAAGAAAAATCTACACACATTTTATAAAAAATTCATACCTATGTTTTACCTTAAAGCCTTCTATAAATCCTGATCTTATTTTACCAGAAGACATGGGATAATGCCTGTGTAATTCTGTGTGTCTAGTATTAACATGAATGATTAAATATGGAATACTGTGACTTTTAAGTATACCTTATTTTGCTATGTAATCATAATGCCTTCTTTGCCATGTACTAAATTTCCTAATGTGCATCTAGTTCTAGATTTTTTAAAAATATAATCTATTCCACTAAAATTATAATGACTTAATAGTGTAGTTTATGATATATTTGGATTTATCTTATAGAAAGCATTCAATTCTTCCTCTTCCAATTCTCCTTTTCATAATTTCCCTTGTTTTTAAGTGGACTTTTTTTTTTTTTTTACTTCGCATTGTTCCATTAGATATCCACTGGAGTAGCTCAATGAAGACTGGTAGATATATAACTTAGAGTCTTCTTTTTTTGAATATTTATTCTTTAGTTGTAGGTGGACATAATACCTTTATTTAATTTTGTATGGTGCTGGGGATTGAACTCAGTGCCTCACACATGCTAGGCGAGCGCTTTTCCTCTGAGCCACAACCCCAGCCCCTTAGAGTCTTCTTATTTTTATTAGCATGATTTGAATTCCAATCTTATTCAACGTTTCAAATGTATCAAAAATATATTTCAATACAATGTCTATTTTTCATTTTTATTTATGAGAAGCACATTTTATCATATTTTAAGAGGTTGTTACTGAGTTTTTATTTTTAAATAATGTTATTAAATTTAATATTTCACATGTAATTGTCTTAAGATTTTGAGGCAGAGTGTTATGAGATTTGACAAGCAATGACTACAATTTTACTACCCTTTTTTCAATGTTATGACTTTATTTAAACTTCTTTTATAATTTGCAATATATTATTGAGCCATAGTGCTAGCAGGCTTCATTCCTTGATTTAATTTTAATGTTTTATATTTAATCAGAAGGTGATAGTTTTAAATCCATTAGAAATATCTTGAATGAACTACTTTTATAGTTCTCATTTTACCTAAATTTTTAAATAGAAATCAGTTATGAAGTTGACTCTGTAACTCCATTGTACATTCATTTCCTAACAATACCCTCTGAATCCAAGGATGCTTTCTTCACTCAAGAGTTTTTTGTGGTAATGTATAGAATTTCTCCTTGATAGACCCATCAAAGGATTCTTCCCTTAATGGAACCATCAAAGGATATAAATTATAAAATCACAGAAATGTATTTGATCTTTAGATGGATTCCTCTGGAAGAATAATACAGAATAGTGTGTACTTGGGGAAAAAGGAAAGCAAAGGTATCTTGCAATAAATTACCTTTTAGTCTTTATGATGAGAAAATATGAACAATTAAAGTAGAACAAAATAACAATGGATATTGAGATACTGAAGTGTATTTAAGAACTCTTTGAGGATAAAAAGTGTGCCACCTGAGGTGAAAAGTGAAGGAAGGATGACAGTTCCACACATATGCCTGTGTTGGATTTCTGGTAGAATGCTAACAACATTTATTAAGGCATTGAAGTAAGTTAGATTTGATTAGAGATGACATGAAGACTGGAGCTGGATATAGGGTAGATAAGACCAGGAGTTCAGTTTTAGCCAGTTAACTTGAAGGTGGAGGTGGATCTCCCATTTATTTATACCACAAACAGTATTGGACTTATGATTCTGGGGTTCAAGTATAAAGTTAGACTTAGAAGTCAATATGTATTTAGTTAGTCAATATCTAACTAAAGTGTATGTAGGTACTAACTAAAGAGCAATCCAACATTGAATTTTGGAAGAGACACTTGAGTCAAAACTCAAGTGAGTTATGTCAATTATTAAAAATATGAGCAGGGAAATTAAAAGTAAGATTTCATGTCACTCCATAAGAATGGCAGTCATCAAGAATAGAAGCAACAATATATGTTGTTAAGAATGTGTGGAAAAGGAACACTCATACATAGCTGGTGTGGTTGCAAATTTGTGCAACTACTATGAAAAGCAGTATGGAGATACCTCAGAAACCTTGGAATGGAAATTCCCTTTGACCTAGCTATGCCTTTCCTCAGTTTATACCCAAAGGACTTAAAATCAGCATATTACAGTGACACAGCCACATCAATGTTTATAGCAGCTCAATTCACAAGGTTAAAATATGGAACTAATTAAGTGTCCTTCAATAGATGAATGGATATGGAAAATGTGGTATATATACACATGGCATATTATGAAATGCCGACATTTGCAGGCAAATGGATAAAGGTGGAGAATATCATGCTAAAGGAAATAAGTCAATCCCAAAGAAGTGGAGGCCAAATGTTTTCTCTGGTATATAGATCCTAAATGCCAATGAAGGGGAGAGGGGCTAGAAAAAAATAGAGTACTTTGGTTTATGCAGAGGGGAGCAAAGAAACAGAATGTAGTGGAGGGTAGGAAAATATAGTAAAATAAATTGGACATTATTATCCCAAGTGTATATACCATTTCACTCTACATCATGTACAACCAGAAGAATGAGAAGTTATACTTCATTTACACATAATTAATGATGTATAAGTAATTACAACAAATAAAAAAATTAAAAAGCTAAAAAAAGGATAAGCAGGGGACAAATAATCAGAGTCTCATATAGACATGTTATAGAGAAGTGGAATTGTAAAGAACAATTAGGAGAGAAACATCATAGAAATATTAGGATTGCATTCACCTGCAATTAACAGAAAACTAGATTCATAGTGGAACAAACAAATTATATATTTCTTTACATTACATAATCTGGAGACACTGTTTTGTTCTTTTGACATGTCATACAATATGCCTTTTTGGTCCCAGGGTCTTTTTATTTCTTACTATTAATTTCATTTTTGTATTTTAGAGTTTATTGGTTCCTTCATCTTACATTAACAATAAATACAGGAAAAATACCCCTTTTGTACAATAATGTGTATTCTTTCACTTCAGGAAAGCCCTCCAGAGGACATATTGTTTTTATCTCATCCAACTGTCCTGGGTCCCAGACCCCATATTAGACAAACACAAGATTGAGGAAAATGGAATTAGAACAATAGATTTTGAAAACTAATGCACTGTTATCTTGATCTGCAGCAGAAGCATTTTGTCTAAAATTGGTAGATTTTGGCCCTCTACTGAAAAATTGAAAGTTCTCTCATGACAGAATGTGTGAAATCTTTTCAGAATATCATGCAAAATAAGATTTAAAATCATATTGCATAGAATATTAAGTATTAGAAATTCTTTCCTTAAAATAGAAATCTGTAGATCCAGAATATTTCAATTGAGTGAAGGAAAGTGAAGATTAGCCCTAACATTGGAGTGAAAAGGAAATATTAGAAGGGGATACAAAATTATAGGATGGATTTTGTTAAAGAAGTTACTACATTCATAGTTTAACGAAAGTAAAGTGAAATGACATTTAATTAACAGATGTTTTGAAAAGATACGTTATATCTACTTGAAGGCACTGGCCTTGAAAACAGACTTCCATGGTTAGGTGCACGATTACCATCTGCTGAAGTCTTGATGCAAGTCCTGATTCTGTCAATTCATCTCTCTGAAACTCAGTTTTTCATTTTTCAAATGGGTCTAACCAAGTACTAGAGGAATTTTGTGAAGTTTAAATCTGATAATATGCAAATCTAGTGTTTTACATGAAAGAGCATTTAGTAAATGCTGTCTATTGAAATTAGCACAATTTAATCATGATATTTTACATTCTCATAGGTAGAGAATAATGCTTTGTGTAAGTCCTGTATTCATTTTGATTAGTCATGGGTTACATATTCTGAATCATTTGATCTATGCACCTGGCCTCCATGGTGAGTTGTTCAAATAAAACAACACATATACAAAAGCAAAATGAACTAAACAGTTGTGGCCTAAAAACATTGAACAGTGAAGTAAGAAATTCAGCTAAATATATTTTTTTGAATTAGCACAAAATAATTAATGTGATAGTAGCTGAAAATATTGGCACCTGAGAACATGAGAGAACACTTTCAAAGTAGTGGCATAAAACCCATAGTAATGCTTTAGAGGAAAACAAATCAAAACAGAAAGCTTGTTCATGAAACAAAAAGAAGAGCAATCCATCTGTGTTCATCTGATATATATGAAGCTCTTTCATTTGTTATATGGTATATTCCTATAAATTTTCTATTTCATTTGTTTTCTATCAGGTTCGATCATTTCTAACTCTCATTTCTATAAACCATAGAATAGACTAGCAGGACTTATGAGGAGCACACTTTATACCACTGAATCTGACTCTTCCTCACTTTTTATCCACAGATGTTTGGAAACAACTTTCCTGCCCAAGTCAATGGATGGAATGAATGATTCTGTGGTCTCTGAGTTTGTGTTGCTGGGACTCTCTGGTTCATGGGAAATTAAAGTTTTTCTCAAGCTGACATTCTCATTGCTGTACTTAGGGATCATACTGGGAAATCTCTTCATCGTCTTTTTGGTAATCACTGATTCTCACTTACATTCTCCTATGTACTTCCTGCTGGCCAACCTGTCCCTCAATGATGTGGGACTTTCCTCTACTACAGTTCCCAGGATGGTCACAGACCTGCTAAAGGAGAAGAAAGTAATTTCTTTCCAAAGCTGTATGGCACAGGTATGCTTTGTCCACATCATGGGAGGAATAGAAATGGTGCTGCTCATAGCCATGGCATTTGACAGGTATGCAGCCATCTGTAAGCCTCTCCACTACTTGAGCATTATGAGCCCGAAAAAATGCATTTTATTTGTAGTCATTAGCTGGGTAACTGGAACGATCCATTCTATTTCTCAATTTTCTCTGATTGTAAACTTGCCTTTTTGTGGTCCTAATACCATAGACAGCTTTTACTGTGACTTCCCCAGGGTCATACAACTTGCATGCTCAGATTCAGCCATGTTTGAGTTTCTTGGAACTGCCAACAGTGGATTCATGAGCCTGATCACCTTCTTGCTGCTCCTCCTTTCCTATGTCTTCATTTTGGTCACTGTCTGGAAAAGTTCCTCTGGGGACTTGTCCAAGGCTCTTGGCACATTGTCAGCTCACATCACTGTGGTGGTTCTCTATTTCACTCCGTGTATATTTATCTATATGTGGCCTTTCCCAGAATCATCAGTTGATAAATACATGTTTATAGTTGACTTTGCTATCACCCCTGCCTTGAATCCTATCATATATACATTAAGAAACAAAGATATAAAATTAGCAACTGAAAGACTGATTAATCAGCATCATTCTGACAGATTCTCCTGACTAGTCCGTTGTTGAGAGCTCAGGAACTCATTTTACCTGTGTGATGGACTCCTCTCCTTAGGCATCTGGTACTTAATGTGCTCAAATGATATTGGCATGTACCTTGCTGACCTGCTCCTATCTATAGTAGGATTATGCCTACTCCTCCTCTACAGAATTTACTCCCTGCTTTCTGCTAACATCAGAAATATGTCCAATGTAATATGGTTTTCTTTAGCAATGTGTATAAACAAGGTTGCATGATTTACCTTGTGATCACTTTACCATAAGAAAGTTATAATATCGTCTCCTCTATGTCCCATATTTTCTAAGTAACTGCAAACTTAAATTGTTTTATCTCTCTCCTTTTTTTAAAAGAAAAATAATGTAGCCATCCTAACAATTGTAAAGTGTTTTTATTTTTTTATTATGGTTCTGAGTTACATTTCCTGAGCCATACAGTGTATATATTTGACCTAGATCATATAGTAATTACCAAGTTTCTTTGAATAGTTTATCATTTCTGTTTTAAAATTATAGCATGATTGCTGGGCACAGTGGAGCACATTGTAATCCCAGGTACTTGGGTTATTGAGATATGAGGATCCCAAGGAACAAGCCAGCCTGGGCAAATTAAGGAGACCCTATTTCAAACTATACCCATGAATTATTATCAAAAGTTAAATGAATGTATAATGTGTAAATATGCAAATAAAGGAAATTAAAAATTCAGCATGTAAAAACGACATAATTGTGACAACATTGATGACACTGGAGGTCATTATGCTATAGGAAATAAACCTGAATTAGAAAGAAAACTGATGTATGATTTTTTTATGTGTAAATCTTACCAAAAAAGTTCAACATAAGGCTGGGTATATAGTTCAGTTGATAGAGTTTTTGCCATGCATGCACAAGGCCCTAGGTTCAATCCCCAGCACCCTCCCCCACAAAAATTCAACATATGGGAACAGAGGAGAAATGGGATTGCCAAAATAGAGTTGAAAAGGAAATAGGTACAATTAGGTCAAATTTTTAAAAGTAATGTTAGAATTAATAAATCAACAAAAGCCACGAACAACATAGTTTATAATTTGGTATTGTATGCTGAAAATTTGCTGGGAATATTTAAATGCTCCCAACACGCAAACACACACGCATAAACACCCACGGAGTTTTTATGTGCAATGATGGATAATAATAATTAGTTTGAACATAGAAAACATTTTGCTACCAATACGGATATCAAAATATCATGCTGACAACCTTATGTAGATACAATCAGAGTGAATTTCAAAACTAAAACAAAAAGGCAAAAATAATAGGAAAAAAGATCAGAGTTCTGGTTGCCTGAGTTGGGATGTGGGGCTTGGTTAACAATGACGTACCTCAGGAATATCTGAGATTTAATGGGACTATTGTATATTTGTTTTTTTAATGTATTTAAAAATTTGTTCTAATTAGTTATACATGGTAGTAGAAAGCTTTTTGACATGTCATACATGAATGGAATATAACTTCTCATTCTTCTGGTTGTACATGATGTAGAATCATACTGGTCATGTTATAATATATGTACATATGGTAGTAATGTCTGATTCATTTTACTATATTTTTTACCCCCATATCCCTCCCTTCCCTTCACTCTCTTCTGCCTGATACAAAGTACATCTATTCTTCCATAGCAACCCCCCTTCCCATTGTGAATTAGCATGCACATATCAGACAAAACATTCAGCTTTTGGTTCTTTGGGATTGGCTTATTTTGCTTAGCATGATATTCTCTACCTTCATCCATTTACCTGAAAATGCCATAATTTTATTCTTGTTTAAGGCTGAGTGATATTCCATGTGTATATATACCACATTTTCTTTATCCATTCATCTGTTGAAGGTCATCTGTGTTAGGTCCATTATTGAACTATTGTGAATTGAGCTGCTATAAACATTGTTGTGGGTGTGTCACTGTAGTATGCTGATTTTAAGTCCTTTGGGTATAAAGTAAGTAGTGGGATACCTGTGTCGAATGGTGGTTCTATTCCAAGTTTTCTGAGGTATCTCCATCTCTATGGCCATAGCACCCTGAACGCGCCTGATCTTGCCTGAGGCATCTCCATACTTCTTTCCACAGTGGTTGCACCAATTTGCAGGCCCAACAACAGTGTCTGAGTGTACATTTTCCCACACATTCTTGCCAACACTTATTGTTCCTTGTATTCTTGATAACTGCATTTTACTGGAAAGAGAAGAATCTTAGAGATGTTGGATTTGCATTATTGTAATTGCTAAAGATATTGTACATTTTTCATATTTTTTATTTTATTTAGAGACAGGGTCGCACTGAGTTGCTTTGAGTTGCTTAGTACCTCACTTTCACTTTCATATATTTCTTGATCCATTACATTTCTTCTTCTGTGAAGTGTCTGCTCAGTTTCTTAGCGCATTTATTGATGGGGTTATTTGATTTTTTGGTGTTAAGATTTTTTGAGTTCTTTATATGTCCTGGAGATTAATGCTGTATCTGAGGTGCCTGTGGTAAATATTTTCTCTCATCCTGTAAGCTCTCTCTTCATGTTATTGAATGGTTCCTTTGCT
The DNA here is from genome assembly GCF_047511675.1 of Marmota flaviventris. NCBI lineage: Eukaryota > Metazoa > Chordata > Mammalia > Rodentia > Sciuridae > Marmota > Marmota flaviventris. The sequence continues at coordinate 81,675,331 of NC_092499.1, read as the reverse complement.
GAGAAGAAGCTGTTTAATTTGAATACATCCCATTTATTGATTCTTGATTTTGTTTCTTGTGCTTAAAGAGTCTTGTTAAGGAGGTCAGATTCTAAGCCAACATGATGAAGATTTGGGCCTGCTTTTTCTTCTATTAGGCACAGTGTCTCTGTTCTAGTGCTTAAGCCTTTGATCCACGTTGAGTTGAATTTTTGTGTAGGGCGAGAGATAGGGGCTTAATTTCATTTTGCTGTATATGGATTTTCAGTTTTCACAGCACCAGTTGTTGAAGAGGCTCTTTTCTCCTCTGAATGTTTTTGGCACCTTTGTCTAGTATGAGAAACTGTATTTATGTGGGTTTGTTTCTGTGTATTATATTCTGTACCAGGAATCTACATGTCTGTTTTGGTGCTAATACTATGCTGTTTTCATTACTCTGGCCTGTAGATCAGTTTAATTTTTTTCTTGTGGGGGTGTACCAGAGGAATTGTGTACCAGAAATTGAACTCAGGGGCACTCAGGGGCACCGAGCAAATCCCCAGTCCTATTTTGTGTTTTATTTAGAGACAGGGTCTCACTGAGTTGCTTAGCATTTCACTTTCACTGAGGATGGCTGGCTTTGATCTCATGAGCCTCCTGCCTCAGCTTCCAGAGCCACTGTTATTACAGGCATGTACCACCACTATCATCTGTAGTATAGTTTAATGTCTGGTATTGTGATGCTAACTGCTTCACTCTTCTTACTAAGGATTGCATTGGCTCTTTTGGGTCTTGTTTTTCCAAATGAATTTAATGACTACCTTTTCTAGCTCTCTGAAGAATATCATTGGTATTTTAATTGGAATCACATTGAGTCTATATAGCGCTTTGGTTAGTAAGGCCATTTTGATAGTATTAATTCTGCCTATTTAAGAGCATGGGAGATCATTTTATCTTCTAAGGTCTTGTTCAATTTCTTGTTGTAGTGTTCAGTAATTTTTACTGTATAAGTCTTTCACCTGTTTTCTTAGATCAACTTAAAGTTATTTATGTATTTATTTATTTATTTTGAGGCTATTGTGAATAAGGTGGTTTTTCTCATTTCTCTTTCAATGGATTCATCACTGATGTATAGAAATGTGTTTGACTGATGGTATTGATCTTATGTCTTACTACTTTGCTGAATTCATTTATTAGTTCTAGAATTTTTTGGTGGACTTGTTTGGATCTTCTAAATTTTACAATCATGTCATCAGCAAATAGTGATAGTTTTTGTTCCTTATTCATATCCCTTTATTTTTTTTTCTTTTGTCTAATTTCTTTGGCTAGAGTTTCAAGGATAATGTTGAATAAAAGTGGTGAAAGATGGTATGCTTGTCTTGTTCTGGTTTTTCGAGTGAATGGCTTCAATTTTTCTCCATTTAGAATTATTGTGGTCTTGGTTTTAGCATATATAGCTTTTACAATGCTGAGGTATGATCTTAGTTTGCCTACTTTTTTCTAGTATTTTGAACATGAAGGGGTGCTGTATTTTGTCAAATACCTTTTCTGCACCTTTTGGGGTAATCATAATTCTTTTTATTTATGTCTGTTGACATGATGGATTATGTTTTTGATTTCTGTATGTAGAAACAACCTTACATTTCTAGAATGAAGCCCCCTTGATTGTGATGCACTATCTCTTTAATATGTTTTTGTATGTGATTTGCCAGAGTTTATTGAGAATTTTTGCATGTGTGTTCATCAGGATATGGGCCATAGTTTTCTTTCCTTAAATTGTCTTTGTCTGGTTTTGGTGTCAGGGTGATAGCAGTCTCATGGAAGGAGTTCCAAATGGTTCCCACCTTTTATTTATATATATATAGACTGGAAGGGAGACTGGAAGCTAAGGATCCCCAAGGGGGCATGAAAGCAAAAGTCTCTCCACATGAATGCATTGAGTAGTATCGGTGTTAGTTCTTCTTTGAAGGTAGAACTTGAGTGAGAATCTGTCTGGTCCTGGCCTTTTCTTGGTTGGTAGGCTTTTGATGGCATCATCCATTTAATTATTTAAAACTGATGCATTTAAATTGCACATACCCTTTTGCTTCAGATTGGGTGGTTCATGTGTCTATAGAAATTTGTTGATGTACTCAAGATTTTCTATTTTATTGGAGTATAAATATTCACAATAATTTTTTATTTTCTTCTGTATTTCAGTAGTGTACATTTGATATTTCTGTTTTATCACAAATTTTACTAATTTTTGAGTTTTCACTTTGTTTCTCTTAGTTAGCATGGCTAAGGGTTTATCAATTTTTTAAAAATTTTTTTCAGAGAGTCAATTTTTTGTTTTGTCAGTGTTTTAATTGTTTGTTTTGTTTCAAGTTCATTAATTTCAGATGTGATTTTAATTATTTCCTTTCTTCTACTGCTTTTGGTTTTGATTTGTTCTTCTTTTGTTAGGACTTTGATATGTAATATTAGGTCATTTATTCATTGACTTTCTATTGAATTCTAATGAATGAGATCAATACAGTGAACTTTCCTCTTAGCACTGCCTTTATAGTGTCCCAGAGATCTTGATATATTGTATTTGTATTCTTATTTACCTCTCAATATTTTTTTATTTCATCCATGACTTCTTCTATACATGAGACTGTTGTATATTTGAATGTGTGATGGTTTTCCAAATGTAAGTGTATAGTTGTAAACTTAAAACTTTTCATGTGATTTTCATGTAAATTATATCATCACTAAAATGAAAAGTATTAAACCATCAAATACAATACATTTACACACTGAAAATAATTGCTTTGTTGCATCACAAATGACATACTACTTCTTCAAGGTTTACAGAACCAATTTTCTTGAGGAGATGCTGCCTCTCAGAGCCCCTTCACTTCATAGCCATGGGACATGCACAAGCATGTAGCCTTGATTATGCTGTGAATGAGTCCACGGGTCTAGTGATTGAAGGAGGCAGTACCAGGAAAGTTCTCAATCATGACAACTTGGGAAAAAGCATTGATTCTTTAGGTTCTCTGACTGAGATGACTTTGGACCCTAGGACTCAACTAATAATAATGGATGGTAGAGCATCCATTATTTATGTCCAACCAATTTTCACCTGTTCATGTAAAAATCTGAGAAAATAAATGAAAGGAGTAAAGAAACAATAGGGAGAGAAGGATATAAGTAAAGAACGAGGAGGTTTCTGGGACAGAAAAAAATGCAAATGGGAGGTAATAATCACACATTTCACATGAAATTAACTGAAAATAAAGAATGCCAATGAGAAAACCAGGGAAGAAATCTCCACTGATGAACATGTGTTCAGTAGTCCCCCTTTCCAGGAAGAATGCGTTCCATAATCCACAGCAAGTGACTGAAACCAACAAACCCTCACATGAATGCTTTTTCCTGTACATACTCACCTACAAAAAGTTTAATTTACACAATGGGAGTAGAAAGAATAACTAATGAAAAGAACAATTGTCACAGTGCACTGTAGAATTGAGTTTGTACACTCTCCTCTCCCTTCAAAGTGTCCACTGTGCTGTACTCACCTTTCATTTAGACCAGAGTTTATAGTGGGTAACTGAGTCATGGAAAGTGAAATTGTAGATAAGTGAGGACAACAGCTTTCTGGGTCTTAGGAGAATTGTACTTTTAATGTTTTGGGGAATTTCTGTACTGGTTTTCATAGCTGTTGTACCATTTCTTGGGGCAACCAACAATGTACAATTTCTTCATATCCTGGACAGAATAATTTACCTTTTATTTAAACTTTTTTTATTATATTGTAACTTGGTCTAACTTGCACCCAGCATTGAAAGGGTGCACTATCACATGATGTCTTCAAATCAAGGGAGACTGGAAGCTATGGATCCCCAAGGGGGCATGAAAGCAAAAGTCTCTCCACACACCTGGCCTGATTTAAAATCAGCCCTGGAAGATTACCAGCTGGAGTCTACTCATCACATTGTTTATACACCATGGTGAGGTGCACACACTGTCACCAACATGGGTCACCTCAGAAAGAAAACTGGAGTTGGCTTGAGATTAAGGTAGAATGTCGGGTAAGCCTTGTCATTCAGTGAGGTTCTGGTGTCATGGGTGAAACCAGTATAGTAAGCAAATCTGTTTTTAAACTTCTACTGCATTTCATCCACTAATTTTAGAATGTTTTTTGGGTTTTGAGTGTTTTCCATAGTTGAATCTGCTCTTTAGATGATGTGCTACCTAGAACTATTACAGGTTTTTTTCTTCCTACTGATTCCTGAGGCTTCTGGACTTTTTACAGCAATTTCACAAAGTCACAAAATAAAAAGTCATTCTGTACTTTTATGAACTCCCAGGCTTGGGATGGTAGATTTTACAAGAGATTTAATTCACCCTAATATTTTATAATTATTTTTGGATTCTGTCTTTTCTATCACGTGCTCAAAGTGTAAAAAGCTGCATACAAAGATACATTATAATTAGTAGGATAAAGTATGGTCAAGCTCAAACAAGTGATGAAATTGAAATTATTTTAACATAAACATGTGTCCTCCCTAATTATTGGCAATTTAAATTTATTTGTATTTTATTATCTATCATAGAACAATGTCTTATTTCACAAATATTATTAATTCTTAGTCTTCTCAAAATTATAATTCCTATCTGAAGCTATGTCCAGCATGGAGTTTTTATTGGAGGTTTGGCATTAGACAGACTTCAATTTGTATTATACATTTGCCTTATTCTAACTGAATGTTAGGAAAAATCAAGTTTTCACATCTGCCAAATGGCAATAAATGTTGCTATTATTAAAATAGCGTTCTGAAAATGTGTCTAATAGAGAGCTGGCATATAATATCTGCAAATTGCTAGTTTTTAATTTTCCAGTTTATTGCCTAAAAATAGTAAGTGAAAAGTTATTGAAATTGAGATGGAAGAAGTTAAAGAGACAAAGTGAGAAAAGAATAAGGGAATAAGCAGGTGAGCTAGGAAAGGAGACATGGAAGGAAGAAGAAAAGGAGGGAGTCAGGGAGAGAAGAAAAAGGAAAAAAATGAAAAATGCACTTAGTGCTCTCTGACTTATAACTATAAATATTTCAGTGAAGACAAGTGAAATTATAAAGTTGAATCATTCAAAAACAAATGAGCTTGCAATTTTATTATATTCCATGAAGGACTACCACATAACTATTATTTCAACTAGTCTCTAAATGATATTTTTCTTACCACTGAGAGTCCAGAACCAGTCAATGTATGACAATGGTTGGAATTACTCAGGCCAAGGAATATGTGTTTTTGAAGAAATACACTTACAAGTGCTGGTGAGGATGTGGGGAAAAGGGTACACTTGTACATTGCTGTTGGGACTGCAAATTGGTGCAGCCAATGTGGAAAGCAGTATGGAGATTCCTTGGAAAGCTGGGAATGGAACCACCATTTGAACCAGCTATTCCCCTTCTCGGACTATTCCCCAAAGACCTAAAAAGAGCGTACTATAGGGATACAGCTACATGGATGTTCATAGCAGCACAATTCACAACAGCTAGACTGTGGAACCAACCTAGATGCCTTTCAATAGATGAATGGATAAAAAAATGTGGCATTTATACACAATGGAATATTACTAAGCACTAAAAAACAACAAAATCATGGCATTTGCAGGGAAATGGATGGCATTAGAACAGATTATGCTAAGTGAAGCATAAGTGAATCCCTGAAAAACAAATGCTGAATTTCTTCTTTGATATAAGGAGGGCAATTCAAAACAGAGCAGGGAAGAAGAGCATGAGAAGAAGATTACCATTAAACAGGGATGAGAGGTTGGAGGGAATGGGAGAGAGAAGGGGAATTGCATGGAAATGGAAGGAGACCCTCATTGTTATACAAAATTACATATAAGAGGATGTGAGGGGGAAGGGGGAAAAAACAAGAGAGAGAAATGAATTACAGTAGATGGGGTAGAGAGAGATGATGGGAGGGTAGGGTAGTGGAGGGGGTTAGGAACGGGATAGGAAAGGCAGCAAAGTACAACAGACACTAGTATGGCAGTATGTATAAACGTGGATGTGTAACCAATGTGATTCTGCCATCTGTACATGTGGTAAAAATGGGAGTTCATAACCCACTTGAATCAAATGTATGAAATATGATATGTCAAGAGCATTGTAATGTTTTGAACAACCAATTTAAAAATGTGTGAGGCTATACAGTATATAATAATATAAATGTGCATTCAGTGTATGGGGTCACTTTTGGTAGTTAAACCCCCTCTCTCAAATGACTTGATGAACAGTTTTTCCTCTATTTGCAGTAGACTTTGGATCAAATAATTATTTATCTACATATCCATTTAGTAATATATTTATGTGCAAGAAATGTATATTTTCATTTGAAATATGTAAAATAATTATTGCTCTGGATTCACTCTGAAGAAAAATATAAAGCCTAAGATATATTTTAGAGCTGGGCATTTAAAAACAAGTCTTTCTGGCAGAAGGGACAGATTCATTCAAGAATTGGAAAAACTGTTTAGGAGGAAGATGTTTTAATGTACATTTTTCACAATATTCATTTTTGATAACTGTATGTATTTTGCTTTTGATGAGTAAAGTTTTTGACCTTCCTTTCTTTATTTTTTTTCTTTATTCACATTTCACTTCAAATATCTCTGGTTTATTATTTGTAAATTATGACTTCCAAAGCTCTTTAAAAAGTGAGTGGAAAGGGTTACATTAAAAATTGATTAATTTGCATTCATAATCCACTTGGATCAAATGTATGAAATATGATATGTCAAGAGCTATGCAATGTTTTGAACAACTAATAATAAAAATTTAAAAAATAATAAAAAAATTAAAAAATAACCCACCTCCTCCAGCCACACCCCATCTGCCTACAGTCACCATTCATTTAATCTCTATCAGGGGATTAATTCACTAATAGGTTAAGGCTCTCACAACCCAAACCTTTCACCTCTAAACTTTCTTGCATTGTCTCACACATTAGCTTTTGGGGAATATCTAATATCTAAACCAAAACAGATTTATCAAAAATATGATGGGGTATTATTCTCTGTTGCATAATGTTAATCTTAAGTCATATAATAGAGCTGTAAAGGGGAGCCACTGACAAAATTGGCCCCATGAATCATGATCTTTAATGAACCCTGTTGGGGGAAAGGGAATTACCATTTTAACTATAAAAGTTCCATTTTCATGGAAGTTCAGGCTTCAGATTTCCTGTTTTTGCTCCACTTCCCCATAGGGAAGTCATAGAAAGAACACTTTAAAAAGAAAAAGGAAATACTACTTCAGCTCAAGAATGATCAAAAACCACTATTAATCAGAATTCAGATGTTCTAAGCCAAGAACATGTTCTATTGGGTAATACTTGGGATACATTATAACCAGTAGTATGTCTGTCTAGAATTTTGTTTCTTTGCATTTTCTTTTTTCTTTTGAACATGTTATGTACTATATTTATACACAGTTCTTTTGTTGTTAGTAATTTAAACAGTTTACTGCGAATAATGGGGAAATTGCAAATCACTATACAT